>NW_027415021.1:0-300000 GCF_964106895.1 Numenius arquata
CCTGTACCGTTCCGTAACTGCCTGCAAGGATCTTTAGGCTTCCGTAGGGGCTGGTAGGGTTCCGTAAAGTACCGTGGGTTCCTGCAGAGTTCTGCAAGTGCCCGCAAGGGCCTGTAGGGGCGCACGGTGTTTCTGTCAGGTTCCGTAGAGTTCCGTAGGGGCCATAGGTTTCCGTAGTGGCTGGTAGTATTCCGTAGGGGTCTGTAGGGTTCCGTAGGCACCTGCAGTGTTCCGTAGGAGCCCATAGGGTTTTAGTGAGGTTCCGTTGTGTCGCTAAGGGTCTTGTAGAGTGCTG
Source organism: Numenius arquata (assembly GCF_964106895.1). Lineage (NCBI taxonomy): Eukaryota > Metazoa > Chordata > Aves > Charadriiformes > Scolopacidae > Numenius > Numenius arquata. The sequence continues at coordinate 296 of NW_027415021.1, forward strand.
TCGGGTCCTGGAGTATTCTGTAGGGTTCCAGAGGGGCTCGTAGGGTTCCGTCAAAATCTGTAGGCTTCCCCAGGGGCCCATAGAGTCCCGTAGATTTCCATAGGGGCCTGTAGGGTTGTGTAAGTGCCCGCAGGGGTTGGTAGGAGCTTGTAGGGTTCCATAAGTTTCCAGAGGGTTGTGTAGGGTTCCGTAGTGGTCTGTGGTGTTCCCTAGGGGCCTGTAGAGTCTCGTACGGTTCCGTAGGGGCCTGTGGTGTTCCCTAGGGGCCTGTAGAGTCTCGTACAGTTCCCTAGGGTCCTGTAGGTTTCCATAAGCGCCCGCAGAGGTCTGAAGGGGCCCGTCCTGTTCCGTAAGGATCCACAGGGCTCCGTAGAGCTTCGTAGGTTTCCTAGAGGCCTGTAGAGTACCGCAGGAGCCAGTAGTGTTCTGTAGGGGCCCGTAGGGTTCCTTTCATAGGGGCTAGCAGTGTTCCGTAGGGGCCTCTAGGATTGTGTAAGTGCCCGCAGGAGTCTGTAGGAGTCTGTGGGATTCTGTAAGGTTCCGGAGGGTTCTGCAGGGTTCCGTAGGGGCCCGTAGAGTTCCGTAGTGGCTGGTAAAGTTCCGTAGGGCCCTGTGGGGTTCTGTATGGACCTGTAGGGTTCCGTAGGGGCCTGCAGGGTTCTGTAAGTGCCCGCAGGTGTCTGTAGGGTTCCGTAGGGGCCTGCAGGGTTTCGTAGGCACCTGCAGTGTTCTGTAGGAGCCCATAGGGTTTTAGTGAGGTTCCGTTGTGTCGCTAAGGGTCTTGTAGAGTGCTGTCGGGTCCTGTAGTATTCTGTAGGGTTCCAGAGGGGCTCGTAGGGTTCCGTCAAAATCTGTAGGGTTCCCTAGGGGCCCATAGAGTCCCGTAGATTTCCGTAGGGGCCTGTAGGGTTGTGTAAGTGCCCGCAGGGGTTGGTAGGAGCTTGTAGGGTTCCATAAGTTTCCAGAGGGTTGTGTAGGGTTCCGTAGTGGTCTGTGGTGTTCCCTAGGGGCCTGTAGAGTCTCGTACGGTTCCGTAGGGGCCTGTGGTGTTCCCTAGGGGCCTGTAGAGTCTCGTACAGTTCCGTAGGGTCCTGTAGGTTTCCATAAGCGCCCGCAGAGGTCTGAAGGGGCCCGTACTGTTCCGTAAGGATCCATAGGGTTCCGTAGAGCTTCGTAGGTTCCCTAGAGGCCTGTAGAGTACCGCAGGAGCCAGTAGTGTTCTGTAGGGGCCCGTAGGGTTCCTTCCATAGGGGCTGGCAGTGTTCCGTAGGGGCCTCTAGGATTGTGTAAGTGCCCGCAGGAGTCTGTAGGAGTCTGTGGGATTCTGTAAGGTTCCGGAGGGTTCTGCAGGATTCCGTAGGGGCCCGTAGAGTTCTGTAGTGGCTGGTAAAGTTCCGTAGGGCCCTGTACCGTTCTGTAACTGCCTGCAAGGATCTTTAGGCTTCCGTAGGGACTAGTAGGGTTCCGTAAAGTTCCGTGGGTTCCTGCAGAGTTCTGCAAGTGCCCGCAAGGGCCTGTAGGGGCGCACAGTGTTTCTGTCAGGTTCCGTAGAGTTCCGTAGGGGCCATAGGTTTCCGTAGTGGCTGGTAGTATTCCGTAGGGGTCTGTAGGGTTCCGTAGGCACCTGCAGTGTTCCGTAGGAGCCCATAGGGTTTTAGTGAGGTTCTGTTGTGTCGCTAAGGGTCTTGTAGAGTGCTGTCGGGTCCTGTAGTGTTCTGTAGGGTTCCAGAGGGGCTCGTAGGGTTCCGTCGAAATCTGTAGGCTTCCCTAGGGGCCCATAGAGTCCCGTAGATTTCCGTAGGGACCTGTAGGGTTGTGTAAGTGCCCGCAGGGGTTGGTAGGAGCTTGTAGGGTTCCATAAGTTTCCAGAGGGTTGTGTAGGGTTCCGTAGTGGTCTGTGGTGTTCCCTAGGGGCCTGTAGAGTCTCGTACGGTTCCGTAAGGGCCTGTGGTGTTCCCTAGGGGCCTGTAGAGTCTCGTACAGTTCCGTAGGGTCCTGTAGGTTTCCATAAGCGCCCGCAGAGGTCTGAAGGGGCCCGTCCTGTTCCGTAAGGATCCACAGGGCTCCGTAGAGCTTCGTAGGTTTCCTAGAGGCCTGTAGAGTACCGCAGGAGCCAGTAGTGTTCTGTAGGGGCCCGTAGGGTTCCTTCCATAGGGGCTGGCAGTGTTCCGTAGGGGCCTCTAGGATTGTGTAAGTGCCCGCAGGAGTCTGTAGGAGTCTGTGGGATTCTGTAAGGTTCCGGAGGGTTCTGCAGGGTTCCGTTGGGGCCCGTAGAGTTCCGTAGTGGCTGGTAAAGTTCCGTAGGGCCCTGTGGGGTTCTGTATGGACCTGTAGGGTTCCGTAGGGGCCTGCAGGGTTCTGTAAGTGCCCGCAGGTGTCTGTACGGGTCTGTAGGGTTCCGTAGGCACCTGCAGTGTTCTGTAGGAGCCATAGGGTTTTCGTGAGGTTCCGTTGTGTTGCTAAGGGTCTTGTAGAGTGCTGTCGAGTCCTGGAGTATTCTGTAGGGTTCCAGAGGGGCTCGTAGGGTTCCGTCAAAATCTGTAGGCTTCCCTAGGGGCCCATAGAGTCCTGTAGATTTCCGTAGGGGCCTGTAGGGTTGTGTAAGTGCCCGCAGGGGTTGGTAGGAGCTTGTAGGGTGCCATATGTTTCCGGAGGGTTGTGTAGGGTTCCGTAGGGGCCTGTGGTGTTCCCTAGGGGCCTGTAGAGTCTCGTACCGTTCCGTAGGGGCCTGTAGTGTTCCGTAGGGGCCTGTAGAGTCTCGTACAGTTCCGTAGGGTCCTGTAGGTTTCCATAAGCGCCCGCAGAGGTCTGAAGGGGCCCGTCCTGTTCCGTAAGGATCCATAGGGTTCCGTAGAGCTTCGTAGGTTCCCTAGAGACCTGTAGAGTACCGCAGGAGCCAGTAGTGTTCTGTAGGGGCCCGTAGGGTTCCTTTCATAGGGGCTGGCAGTGTTCCGTAGGGGCCTCTAGGGTTGAGTAAGTGCCCGCAGGAGTCTGTAGGAGTCTGTGGGATTCTGTAAGGTTCCGGAGGGTTCTGCAGGATTCCGTAGGGGCCCGTAGAGTTCCGTAGTGGCTGGTAAAGTTCCCTAGGGCCCTGTACCGTTCCGTAACTGCCTGCAAGGATCTTTAGGCTTCCGTAGGGACTAGTAGGGTTCCGTAAAGTTCCGTGGGTTCCTGCAGAGTTCTGCAAGTGCCCGCAAGGGCCTGTAGGGGCGCACGGTGTTTCTGTCAGGTTCCGTAGAGTTCCGTAGGGGCCATAGGTTTCCGTAGTGGCTGGTAGTATTCCGTAGGGGTCTGTAGGGTTCCGTAGGCACCTGCAGTGTTCTGTAGGAGCCCATAGGGTTTTCGTGAGGTTCTGTTGTGTCGCTAAGGGTCTTGTAGAGTGCTGTCGGGTCCTGGAGTATTCTGTAGGGTTCCAGAGGGGCTCGTAGGGTTCCGTCGAAATCTGTAGGCTTCCCTAGGGGCCCATAGAGTCCCGTAGATTTCCGTAGGGGCCTGTAGGGTTGTGTAAGTGCCCGCAGGGGTTGGTAGGAGCTTGTAGGGTTCCATAAGTTTCCAGAGGGTTGTGTAGGGTTCCGTAGGGGCCTGTGGTGTTCCCTAGGGGCCTGTAGAGTCTCGTACCGTTCCGTAGGGGCCTGTGGTGTTCCCTAGGGGCCTGTAGAGTCTCGTACAGTTCCGTAGGGTCCTGTAGGTTTCCATAAGCGCCCGCAGAGGTCTGAAGGGGCTTGTCCTGTTCCGTAAGGATCCACAGGGCTCCGTAGAGCTTCGTAGGTTTCCTAGAGGCCTGTAGAGTACCGCAGGAGCCAGTAGTGTTCTGTAGGGGCCCGTAGGGTTCCTTCCATAGGGGCTGGCAGTGTTCCGTAGGGGCCTCTAGGGTTGTGTAAGTGCCCGCAGGAGTCTGTAGGAGTCTGTGGGATTCTGTAAGGTTCCGGAGGGTTCTGCAGGGTTCCGTAGGGGCCCGTAGAGTTCCGTAGTGGCTGGTAAAGTTCCCTAGGGCCCTGTACCGTTCCGTAACTGCCTGCAAGGATCTTTAGGCTTCCGTAGGGGCTGGTAGGGTTCCGTAAAGTACCGTGGGTTCCTGCAGAGTTCTGCAAGTGCCCGCAAGGGCCTGTAGGGGCGCACGGTGTTTCTGTCAGGTTCCGTAGAGTTCCGTAGGGGCCATAGGTTTCCGTAGTGGCTGGTAGTATTCCGTAGGGGTCTGTAGGGTTCCGTAGGCACCTGCAGTGTTCCGTAGGAGCCCATAGGGTTTTAGTGAGGTTCCGTTGTGTTGCTAAGGGTCTTGTAGAGTGCTGTCGGGTCCTGGAGTATTCTGTAGGGTTCCAGAGGGGCTCGTAGGGTTCCGTCAAAATCTGTAGGCTTCCCCAGGGGCCCATAGAGTCCCGTAGATTTCCATAGGGGCCTGTAGGGTTGTGTAAGTGCCCGCAGGGGTTGGTAGGAGCTTGTAGGGTTCCATAAGTTTCCAGAGGGTTGTGTAGGGTTCCGTAGTGGTCTGTGGTGTTCCCTAGGGGCCTGTAGAGTCTCGTACGGTTCCGTAGGGGCCTGTGGTGTTCCCTAGGGGCCTGTAGAGTCTCGTACAGTTCCCTAGGGTCCTGTAGGTTTCCATAAGCGCCCGCAGAGGTCTGAAGGGGCCCGTCCTGTTCCGTAAGGATCCACAGGGCTCCGTAGAGCTTCGTAGGTTTCCTAGAGGCCTGTAGAGTACCGCAGGAGCCAGTAGTGTTCTGTAGGGGCCCGTAGGGTTCCTTTCATAGGGGCTAGCAGTGTTCCGTAGGGGCCTCTAGGATTGTGTAAGTGCCCGCAGGAGTCTGTAGGAGTCTGTGGGATTCTGTAAGGTTCCGGAGGGTTCTGCAGGGTTCCGTAGGGGCCCGTAGAGTTCCGTAGTGGCTGGTAAAGTTCAGTAGGGCCCTGTGGGGTTCTGTATGGACCTGTAGGGTTCCGTAGGGGCCTGCAGGGTTCTGTAAGTGCCCGCAGGTGTCTGTAGGGTTCCGTAGGGGACTGCAGGGTTTCGTAGGCACCTGCAGTGTTCTGTAGGAGCCCATAGGGTTTTAGTGAGGTTCCGTTGTGTCGCTAAGGGTCTTGTAGAGTGCTGTCGGGTCCTGTAGTATTCTGTAGGGTTCCAGAGGGGCTCGTAGGGTTCCGTCAAAATCTGTAGGGTTCCCTAGGGGCCCATAGAGTCCCGTAGATTTCCGTAGGGGCCTGTAGGGTTGTGTAAGTGCCCGCAGGGGTTGGTAGGAGCTTGTAGGGTTCCATAAGTTTCCAGAGGGTTGTGTAGGGTTCCGTAGTGGTCTGTGGTGTTCCCTAGGGGCCTGTAGAGTCTCGTACGGTTCCGTAGGGGCCTGTGGTGTTCCCTAGGGGCCTGTAGAGTCTCGTACAGTTCCGTAGGGTCCTGTAGGTTTCCATAAGCGCCCGCAGAGGTCTGAAGGGGCCCGTACTGTTCCGTAAGGATCCATAGGGTTCCGTAGAGCTTCGTAGGTTCCCTAGAGGCCTGTAGAGTACCGCAGGAGCCAGTAGTGTTCTGTAGGGGCCCGTAGGGTTCCTTCCATAGGGGCTGGCAGTGTTCCGTAGGGGCCTCTAGGATTGTGTAAGTGCCCGCAGGAGTCTGTAGGAGTCTGTGGGATTCTGTAAGGTTCCGGAGGGTTCTGCAGGATTCCGTAGGGGCCCGTAGAGTTCTGTAGTGGCTGGTAAAGTTCCGTAGGGCCCTGTACCGTTCTGTAACTGCCTGCAAGGATCTTTAGGCTTCCGTAGGGACTAGTAGGGTTCCGTAAAGTTCCGTGGGTTCCTGCAGAGTTCTGCAAGTGCCCGCAAGGGCCTGTAGGGGCGCACAGTGTTTCTGTCAGGTTCCGTAGAGTTCCGTAGGGGCCATAGGTTTCCGTAGTGGCTGGTAGTATTCCGTAGGGGTCTGTAGGGTTCCGTAGGCACCTGCAGTGTTCCGTAGGAGCCCATAGGGTTTTAGTGAGGTTCTGTTGTGTCGCTAAGGGTCTTGTAGAGTGCTGTCGGGTCCTGTAGTGTTCTGTAGGGTTCCAGAGGGGCTCGTAGGGTTCCGTCGAAATCTGTAGGCTTCCCTAGGGGCCCATAGAGTCCCGTAGATTTCCGTAGGGACCTGTAGGGTTGTGTAAGTGCCCGCAGGGGTTGGTAGGAGCTTGTAGGGTTCCATAAGTTTCCAGAGGGTTGTGTAGGGTTCCGTAGTGGTCTGTGGTGTTCCCTAGGGGCCTGTAGAGTCTCGTACGGTTCCGTAAGGGCCTGTGGTGTTCCCTAGGGGCCTGTAGAGTCTCGTACAGTTCCGTAGGGTCCTGTAGGTTTCCATAAGCGCCCGCAGAGGTCTGAAGGGGCCCGTCCTGTTCCTTAAGGATCCACAGGGCTCCGTAGAGCTTCGTAGGTTCCCTAGAGGCCTGTAGAGTACCGCAGGAGCCAGTAGTGTTCTGTAGGGGCCCGTAGGGTTCCTTCCATAGGGGCTGGCAGTGTTCCGTAGGGGCCTCTAGGATTGTGTAAGTGCCCGCAGGAGTCTGTAGGAGTCTGTGGGATTCTGTAAGGTTCCGGAGGGTTCTGCAGGGTTCCGTAGGGGCCCGTAGAGTTCACTAGTGGCTGGTAAAGTTCCGTAGGGCCCCGTGGGGTTCTGTATGGACCTGTAGGGTTCCGTAGGGGCCTGCAGGGTTCTGTAAGTGCCCGCAGGTGTCTGTATGGGTTCTGTAGGGGCCTGCAGGGTTTCGTAGGCACCTGCAGTGTTCTGTAGGAGCCCGTAGGGTTTTAGTGAGGTTCCGTTGTGTTGCTAAGGGTCTTGTAGAGTGCTGTCGAGTCCTGGAGTATTCTGTAGGGTTCCAGAGGGGCTCGTAGGGTTCCGTCAAAATCTGTAGGGTTCCCTAGGGGCCCATAGAGTCCTGTAGATTTCCGTAGGGGCCTGTAGGGTTGTGTAAGTGCCCGCAGGGGTTGGTAGGAGCTTGTAGGGTGCCATATGTTTCCGGAGGGTTGTGTAGGGTTCCGTAGGGGCCTGTGGTGTTCCCTAGGGGCCTGTAGAGTCTCGTACCGTTCCGTAGGGGCCTGTAGTGTTCCGTAGGGGCCTGTAGAGTCTCGTACAGTTCCGTAGGGTCCTGTAGGTTTCCATAAGCACCCGCAGAGGTCTGAAGGGGCCCGTCCTGTTCCGTAAGGATCCATAGGGTTCCGTAGAGCTTCGTAGGTTCCCTAGAGACCTGTAGAGTACCGCAGGAGCCAGTAGTGTTCTGTAGGGGCCCGTAGGGTTCCTTTCATAGGGGCTGGCAGTGTTCCGTAGGGGCCTCTAGGGTTGAGTAAGTGCCCGCAGGAGTCTGTAGGAGTCTGTGGGATTCTGTAAGGTTCCGGAGGGTTCTGCAGGATTCCGTAGGGGCCCGTAGAGTTCCGTAGTGGCTGGTAAAGTTCCGTAGGGCCCTGTACCGTTCCATAACTGCCTGCAAGGATCTTTAGGCTTCCGTAGGGACTAGTAGGGTTCCGTAAAGTTCCGTGGGTTCCTGCAGAGTTCTGCAAGTGCCCGCAAGGGCCTGTAGGGGCGCACGGTGTTTCTGTCAGGTTCCGTAGAGTTCCATAGGGGCCATAGGTTTCCGTAGTGGCTGGTAGTATTCCGTAGGGGTCTGTAGGGTTCCGTAGGCACCTGCAGTGTTCTGTAGGAGCCCATAGGGTTTTAGTGAGGTTCTGTTGTGTCGCTAAGGGTCTTGTAGAGTGCTGTCGGGTCCTGGAGTATTCTGTAGGGTTCCAGAGGGGCTCGTAGGGTTCCGTCGAAATCTGTAGGGTTCCCTAGGGGCCCATAGAGTCCCGTAGATTTCCGTAGGGGCCTGTAGGGTTGTGTAAGTGCCCGCAGGGGTTGGTAGGAGCTTGTAGGGTTCCATAAGTTTCCAGAGGGTTGTGTAGGGTTCCGTAGGGGCCTGTGGTGTTCCCTAGGGGCCTGTAGAGTCTCGTACAGTTCCGTAGGGGCCTGTGGTGTTCCCTAGGGGCCTGTAGAGTCTCGTACAGTTCCGTAGGGTCCTGTAGGTTTCCATAAGCGCCCGCAGAGGTCTGAAGGGGCTTGTCCTGTTCCGTAAGGATCCACAGGGCTCCGTAGAGCTTCGTAGGTTTCCTAGAGGCCTGTAGAGTACCGCAGGAGCCAGTAGTGTTCTGTAGGGGCCCGTAGGGTTCCTTCCATAGGGGCTGGCAGTGTTCCGTAGGGGCCTCTAGGGTTGTGTAAGTGCCCGCAGGAGTCTGTAGGAGTCTGTGGGATTCTGTAAGGTTCCGGAGGGTTCTGCAGGGTTCCGTAGGGGCCCGTAGAGTTCCGTAGTGGCTGGTAAAGTTCCGTAGGGCCCTGTACCGTTCCGTAACTGCCTGCAAGGATCTTTAGGCTTCCGTAGGGGCTGGTAGGGTTCCGTAAAGTACCGTGGGTTCCTGCAGAGTTCTGCAAGTGCCTGCAAGGGCCTGTAGGGGCGCACGGTGTTTCTGTCAGGTTCCGTAGAGTTCCGTAGGGGCCATAGGTTTCCGTAGTGGCTGGTAGTATTCCGTAGGGGTCTGTAGGGTTCCGTAGGCACCTGCAGTGTTCCGTAGGAGCCCATAGGGTTTTAGTGAGGTTCCGTTGTGTCGCTAAGGGTCTTGTAGAGTGCTGTCGGGTCCTGGAGTATTCTGTAGGGTTCCAGAGGGGCTCGTAGGGTTCCGTCAAAATCTGTAGGCTTCCCCAGGGGCCCATAGAGTCCCGTAGATTTCCATAGGGGCCTGTAGGGTTGTGTAAGTGCCCGCAGGGGTTGGTAGGAGCTTGTAGGGTTCCATAAGTTTCCAGAGGGTTGTGTAGGGTTCCGTAGTGGTCTGTGGTGTTCCCTAGGGGCCTGTAGAGTCTCGTACGGTTCCGTAGGGGCCTGTGGTGTTCCCTAGGGGCCTGTAGAGTCTCGTACAGTTCCGTAGGGTCCTGTAGGTTTCCATAAGCGCCCGCAGAGGTCTGAAGGGGCCCGTCCTGTTCCGTAAGGATCCACAGGGCTCCGTAGAGCTTCGTAGGTTTCCTAGAGGCCTGTAGAGTACCGCAGGAGCCAGTAGTGTTCTGTAGGGGCCCGTAGGGTTCCTTTCATAGGGGCTAGCAGTGTTCCGTAGGGGCCTCTAGGATTGTGTAAGTGCCCGCAGGAGTCTGTAGGAGTCTGTGGGATTCTGTAAGGTTCCGGAGGGTTCTGCAGGGTTCCGTAGGGGCCCGTAGAGTTCACTAGTGGCTGGTAAAGTTCCGTAGGGCCCTGTGGGGTTCTGTATGGACCTGTAGGGTTCCGTAGGGGCCTGCAGGGTTCTGTAAGTGCCCGCAGGTGTCTGTAGGGTTCCGTAGGGGCCTGCAGGGTTTCGTAGGCACCTGCAGTGTTCTGTAGGAGCCCATAGGGTTTTAGTGAGGTTCCGTTGTGTCGCTAAGGGTCTTGTAGAGTGCTGTCGGGTCCTGGAGTATTCTGTAGGGTTCCAGAGGGGCTCGTAGGGTTCCGTCAAAATCTGTAGGCTTCCCTAGGGGCCCATAGAGTCCCGTAGATTTCCGTAGGGGCCTGTAGGGTTGTGTAAGTGCCCGCAGGGGTTGGTAGGAGCTTGTAGGGTTCCATAAGTTTCCAGAGGGTTGTGTAGGGTTCCGTAGTGGTCTGTGGTGTTCCCTAGGGGCCTGTAGAGTCTCGTACGGTTCCGTAGGGGCCTGTGGTGTTCCCTAGGGGCCTGTAGAGTCTCGTACAGTTCCCTAGGGTCCTGTAGGTTTCCATAAGCGCCCGCAGAGGTCTGAAGGGGCCCGTCCTGTTCCGTAAGGATCCACAGGGCTCCGTAGAGCTTCGTAGGTTTCCTAGAGGCCTGTAGAGTACCGCAGGAGCCAGTAGTGTTCTGTAGGGGCCCGTAGGGTTCCTTTCATAGGGGCTAGCAGTGTTCCGTAGGGGCCTCTAGGATTGTGTAAGTGCCCGCAGGAGTCTGTAGGAGTCTGTGGGATTCTGTAAGGTTCCGGAGGGTTCTGCAGGGTTCCGTAGGGGCCCGTAGAGTTCCGTAGTGGCTGGTAAAGTTCCTTAGGGCCCTGTGGGGTTCTGTATGGACCTGTAGGGTTCCGTAGGGGCCTGCAGGGTTCTGTAAGTGCCCGCAGGTGTCTGTAGGGTTCCGTAGGGGCCTGCAGGGTTTCGTAGGCACCTGCAGTGTTCTGTAGGAGCCCATAGGGTTTTAGTGAGGTTCCGTTGTGTCGCTAAGGGTCTTGTAGAGTGCTGTCGGGTCCTGTAGTATTCTGTAGGGTTCCAGAGGGGCTCGTAGGGTTCCGTCAAAATCTGTAGGGTTCCCTAGGGGCCCATAGAGTCCCGTAGATTTCCGTAGGGGCCTGTAGGGTTGTGTAAGTGCCCGCAGGGGTTGGTAGGAGCTTGTAGGGTTCCATAAGTTTCCAGAGGGTTGTGTAGGGTTCCGTAGTGGTCTGTGGTGTTCCCTAGGGGCCTGTAGAGTCTCGTACGGTTCCGTAGGGGCCTGTGGTGTTCCCTAGGGGCCTGTAGAGTCTCGTACAGTTCCGTAGGGTCCTGTAGGTTTCCATAAGCGCCCGCAGAGGTCTGAAGGGGCCCGTACTGTTCCGTAAGGATCCATAGGGTTCCGTAGAGCTTCGTAGGTTCCCTAGAGGCCTGTAGAGTACCGCAGGAGCCAGTAGTGTTCTGTAGGGGCCCGTAGGGTTCCTTCCATAGGGGCTGGCAGTGTTCCGTAGGGGCCTCTAGGATTGTGTAAGTGCCCGCAGGAGTCTGTAGGAGTCTGTGGGATTCTGTAAGGTTCCGGAGGGTTCTGCAGGATTCCGTAGGGGCCCGTAGAGTTCTGTAGTGGCTGGTAAAGTTCCGTAGGGCCCTGTACCGTTCTGTAACTGCCTGCAAGGATCTTTAGGCTTCCGTAGGGACTAGTAGGGTTCCGTAAAGTTCCGTGGGTTCCTGCAGAGTTCTGCAAGTGCCCGCAAGGGCCTGTAGGGGCGCACAGTGTTTCTGTCAGGTTCCGTAGAGTTCCGTAGGGGCCATAGGTTTCCGTAGTGGCTGGTAGTATTCCGTAGGGGTCTGTAGGGTTCCGTAGGCACCTGCAGTGTTCCGTAGGAGCCCATAGGGTTTTAGTGAGGTTCTGTTGTGTCGCTAAGGGTCTTGTAGAGTGCTGTCGGGTCCTGTAGTGTTCTGTAGGGTTCCAGAGGGGCTCGTAGGGTTCCGTCGAAATCTGTAGGCTTCCCTAGGGGCCCATAGAGTCCCGTAGATTTCCGTAGGGACCTGTAGGGTTGTGTAAGTGCCCGCAGGGGTTGGTAGGAGCTTGTAGGGTTCCATAAGTTTCCAGAGGGTTGTGTAGGGTTCCGTAGTGGTCTGTGGTGTTCCCTAGGGGCCTGTAGAGTCTCGTACGGTTCCGTAAGGGCCTGTGGTGTTCCCTAGGGGCCTGTAGAGTCTCGTACAGTTCCGTAGGGTCCTGTAGGTTTCCATAAGCGCCCGCAGAGGTCTGAAGGGGCCCGTCCTGTTCCTTAAGGATCCACAGGGCTCCGTAGAGCTTCGTAGGTTCCCTAGAGGCCTGTAGAGTACCGCAGGAGCCAGTAGTGTTCTGTAGGGGCCCGTAGGGTTCCTTCCATAGGGGCTGGCAGTGTTCCGTAGGGGCCTCTAGGGTTGTGTAAGTGCCCGCAGGAGTCTGTAGGAGTCTGTGGGATTCTGTAAGGTTCCGGAGGGTTCTGCAGGGTTCCGTAGGGGCCCGTAGAGTTCCGTAGTGGCTGGTAAAGTTCCGTAGGGCCCTGTACCGTTCCGTAACTGCCTGCAAGGATCTTTAGGCTTCCGTAGGGGCTGGTAGGGTTCCGTAAAGTACCGTGGGTTCCTGCAGAGTTCTGCAAGTGCCTGCAAGGGCCTGTAGGGGCGCACGGTGTTTCTGTCAGGTTCCGTAGAGTTCCGTAGGGGCCATAGGTTTCCGTAGTGGCTGGTAGTATTCCGTAGGGGTCTGTAGGGTTCCGTAGGCACCTGCAGTGTTCCGTAGGAGCCCATAGGGTTTTAGTGAGGTTCCGTTGTGTCGCTAAGGGTCTTGTAGAGTGCTGTCGGGTCCTGGAGTATTCTGTAGGGTTCCAGAGGGGCTCGTAGGGTTCCGTCAAAATCTGTAGGCTTCCCCAGGGGCCCATAGAGTCCCGTAGATTTCCATAGGGGCCTGTAGGGTTGTGTAAGTGCCCGCAGGGGTTGGTAGGAGCTTGTAGGGTTCCATAAGTTTCCAGAGGGTTGTGTAGGGTTCCGTAGTGGTCTGTGGTGTTCCCTAGGGGCCTGTAGAGTCTCGTACGGTTCCGTAGGGGCCTGTGGTGTTCCCTAGGGGCCTGTAGAGTCTCGTACAGTTCCGTAGGGTCCTGTAGGTTTCCATAAGCGCCCGCAGAGGTCTGAAGGGGCCCGTCCTGTTCCGTAAGGATCCACAGGGCTCCGTAGAGCTTCGTAGGTTTCCTAGAGGCCTGTAGAGTACCGCAGGAGCCAGTAGTGTTCTGTAGGGGCCCGTAGGGTTCCTTTCATAGGGGCTAGCAGTGTTCCGTAGGGGCCTCTAGGATTGTGTAAGTGCCCGCAGGAGTCTGTAGGAGTCTGTGGGATTCTGTAAGGTTCCGGAGGGTTCTGCAGGGTTCCGTAGGGGCCCGTAGAGTTCACTAGTGGCTGGTAAAGTTCCGTAGGGCCCTGTGGGGTTCTGTATGGACCTGTAGGGTTCCGTAGGGGCCTGCAGGGTTCTGTAAGTGCCCGCAGGTGTCTGTAGGGTTCCGTAGGGGCCTGCAGGGTTTCGTAGGCACCTGCAGTGTTCTGTAGGAGCCCATAGGGTTTTAGTGAGGTTCCGTTGTGTCGCTAAGGGTCTTGTAGAGTGCTGTCGGGTCCTGGAGTATTCTGTAGGGTTCCAGAGGGGCTCGTAGGGTTCCGTCAAAATCTGTAGGCTTCCCTAGGGGCCCATAGAGTCCCGTAGATTTCCGTAGGGGCCTGTAGGGTTGTGTAAGTGCCCGCAGGGGTTGGTAGGAGCTTGTAGGGTTCCATAAGTTTCCAGAGGGTTGTGTAGGGTTCCGTAGTGGTCTGTGGTGTTCCCTAGGGGCCTGTAGAGTCTCGTACGGTTCCGTAGGGGCCTGTGGTGTTCCCTAGGGGCCTGTAGAGTCTCGTACAGTTCCCTAGGGTCCTGTAGGTTTCCATAAGCGCCCGCAGAGGTCTGAAGGGGCCCGTCCTGTTCCGTAAGGATCCACAGGGCTCCGTAGAGCTTCGTAGGTTTCCTAGAGGCCTGTAGAGTACCGCAGGAGCCAGTAGTGTTCTGTAGGGGCCCGTAGGGTTCCTTTCATAGGGGCTAGCAGTGTTCCGTAGGGGCCTCTAGGATTGTGTAAGTGCCCGCAGGAGTCTGTAGGAGTCTGTGGGATTCTGTAAGGTTCCGGAGGGTTCTGCAGGGTTCCGTAGGGGCCCGTAGAGTTCCGTAGTGGCTGGTAAAGTTCCTTAGGGCCCTGTGGGGTTCTGTATGGACCTGTAGGGTTCCGTAGGGGCCTGCAGGGTTCTGTAAGTGCCCGCAGGTGTCTGTAGGGTTCCGTAGGGGCCTGCAGGGTTTCGTAGGCACCTGCAGTGTTCTGTAGGAGCCCATAGGGTTTTAGTGAGGTTCCGTTGTGTCGCTAAGGGTCTTGTAGAGTGCTGTCGGGTCCTGTAGTATTCTGTAGGGTTCCAGAGGGGCTCGTAGGGTTCCGTCAAAATCTGTAGGGTTCCCTAGGGGCCCATAGAGTCCCGTAGATTTCCGTAGGGGCCTGTAGGGTTGTGTAAGTGCCCGCAGGGGTTGGTAGGAGCTTGTAGGGTTCCATAAGTTTCCAGAGGGTTGTGTAGGGTTCCGTAGTGGTCTGTGGTGTTCCCTAGGGGCCTGTAGAGTCTCGTACGGTTCCGTAGGGGCCTGTGGTGTTCCCTAGGGGCCTGTAGAGTCTCGTACAGTTCCGTAGGGTCCTGTAGGTTTCCATAAGCGCCCGCAGAGGTCTGAAGGGGCCCGTACTGTTCCGTAAGGATCCATAGGGTTCCGTAGAGCTTCGTAGGTTCCCTAGAGGCCTGTAGAGTACCGCAGGAGCCAGTAGTGTTCTGTAGGGGCCCGTAGGGTTCCTTCCATAGGGGCTGGCAGTGTTCCGTAGGGGCCTCTAGGATTGTGTAAGTGCCCGCAGGAGTCTGTAGGAGTCTGTGGGATTCTGTAAGGTTCCGGAGGGTTCTGCAGGATTCCGTAGGGGCCCGTAGAGTTCTGTAGTGGCTGGTAAAGTTCCGTAGGGCCCTGTACCGTTCTGTAACTGCCTGCAAGGATCTTTAGGCTTCCGTAGGGACTAGTAGGGTTCCGTAAAGTTCCGTGGGTTCCTGCAGAGTTCTGCAAGTGCCCGCAAGGGCCTGTAGGGGCGCACAGTGTTTCTGTCAGGTTCCGTAGAGTTCCGTAGGGGCCATAGGTTTCCGTAGTGGCTGGTAGTATTCCGTAGGGGTCTGTAGGGTTCCGTAGGCACCTGCAGTGTTCCGTAGGAGCCCATAGGGTTTTAGTGAGGTTCTGTTGTGTCGCTAAGGGTCTTGTAGAGTGCTGTCGGGTCCTGTAGTGTTCTGTAGGGTTCCAGAGGGGCTCGTAGGGTTCCGTCGAAATCTGTAGGCTTCCCTAGGGGCCCATAGAGTCCCGTAGATTTCCGTAGGGACCTGTAGGGTTGTGTAAGTGCCCGCAGGGGTTGGTAGGAGCTTGTAGGGTTCCATAAGTTTCCAGAGGGTTGTGTAGGGTTCCGTAGTGGTCTGTGGTGTTCCCTAGGGGCCTGTAGAGTCTCGTACGGTTCCGTAAGGGCCTGTGGTGTTCCCTAGGGGCCTGTAGAGTCTCGTACAGTTCCGTAGGGTCCTGTAGGTTTCCATAAGCGCCCGCAGAGGTCTGAAGGGGCCCGTCCTGTTCCTTAAGGATCCACAGGGCTCCGTAGAGCTTCGTAGGTTCCCTAGAGGCCTGTAGAGTACCGCAGGAGCCAGTAGTGTTCTGTAGGGGCCCGTAGGGTTCCTTCCATAGGGGCTGGCAGTGTTCCGTAGGGGCCTCTAGGATTGTGTAAGTGCCCGCAGGAGTCTGTAGGAGTCTGTGGGATTCTGTAAGGTTCCGGAGGGTTCTGCAGGGTTCCGTAGGGGCCCGTAGAGTTCACTAGTGGCTGGTAAAGTTCCGTAGGGCCCCGTGGGGTTCTGTATGGACCTGTAGGGTTCCGTAGGGGCCTGCAGGGTTCTGTAAGTGCCCGCAGGTGTCTGTATGGGTTCCGTAGGGGCCTGCAGGGTTTCGTAGGCACCTGCAGTGTTCTGTAGGAGCCCGTAGGGTTTTAGTGAGGTTCCGTTGTGTTGCTAAGGGTCTTGTAGAGTGCTGTCGAGTCCTGGAGTATTCTGTAGGGTTCCAGAGGGGCTCGTAGGGTTCCGTCAAAATCTGTAGGGTTCCCTAGGGGCCCATAGAGTCCTGTAGATTTCCGTAGGGGCCTGTAGGGTTGTGTAAGTGCCCGCAGGGGTTGGTAGGAGCTTGTAGGGTGCCATATGTTTCCGGAGGGTTGTGTAGGGTTCCGTAGGGGCCTGTGGTGTTCCCTAGGGGCCTGTAGAGTCTCGTACCGTTCCGTAGGGGCCTGTAGTGTTCCGTAGGGGCCTGTAGAGTCTCGTACAGTTCCGTAGGGTCCTGTAGGTTTCCATAAGCACCCGCAGAGGTCTGAAGGGGCCCGTCCTGTTCCGTAAGGATCCATAGGGTTCCGTAGAGCTTCGTAGGTTCCCTAGAGACCTGTAGAGTACCGCAGGAGCCAGTAGTGTTCTGTAGGGGCCCGTAGGGTTCCTTTCATAGGGGCTGGCATTGTTCCGTAGGGGCCTCTAGGGTTGAGTAAGTGCCCGCAGGAGTCTGTAGGAGTCTGTGGGATTCTGTAAGGTTCCGGAGGGTTCTGCAGGATTCCGTAGGGGCCCGTAGAGTTCCGTAGTGGCTGGTAAAGTTCCGTAGGGCCCTGTACCGTTCCATAACTGCCTGCAAGGATCTTTAGGCTTCCGTAGGGACTAGTAGGGTTCCGTAAAGTTCCGTGGGTTCCTGCAGAGTTCTGCAAGTGCCCGCAAGGGCCTGTAGGGGCGCACGGTGTTTCTGTCAGGTTCCGTAGAGTTCCATAGGGGCCATAGGTTTCCGTAGTGGCTGGTAGTATTCCGTAGGGGTCTGTAGGGTTCCGTAGGCACCTGCAGTGTTCTGTAGGAGCCCATAGGGTTTTAGTGAGGTTCTGTTGTGTCGCTAAGGGTCTTGTAGAGTGCTGTCGGGTCCTGGAGTATTCTGTAGGGTTCCAGAGGGGCTCGTAGGGTTCCGTCGAAATCTGTAGGGTTCCCTAGGGGCCCATAGAGTCCCGTAGATTTCCGTAGGGGCCTGTAGGGTTGTGTAAGTGCCCGCAGGGGTTGGTAGGAGCTTGTAGGGTTCCATAAGTTTCCAGAGGGTTGTGTAGGGTTCCGTAGGGGCCTGTGGTGTTCCCTAGGGGCCTGTAGAGTCTCGTACCGTTCCGTAGGGGCCTGTGGTGTTCCCTAGGGGCCTGTAGAGTCTCGTACAGTTCCGTAGGGTCCTGTAGGTTTCCATAAGCGCCCGCAGAGGTCTGAAGGGGCTTGTCCTGTTCCGTAAGGATCCACAGGGCTCCGTAGAGCTTCGTAGGTTTCCTAGAGGCCTGTAGAGTACCGCAGGAGCCAGTAGTGTTCTGTAGGGGCCCGTAGGGTTCCTTCCATAGGGGCTGGCAGTGTTCCGTAGGGGCCTCTAGGGTTGTGTAAGTGCCCGCAGGAGTCTGTAGGAGTCTGTGGGATTCTGTAAGGTTCCGGAGGGTTCTGCAGGGTTCCGTAGGGGCCCGTAGAGTTCCGTAGTGGCTGGTAAAGTTCCGTAGGGCCCTGTACCGTTCCGTAACTGCCTGCAAGGATCTTTAGGCTTCCGTAGGGGCTGGTAGGGTTCCGTAAAGTACCGTGGGTTCCTGCAGAGTTCTGCAAGTGCCTGCAAGGGCCTGTAGGGGCGCACGGTGTTTCTGTCAGGTTCCGTAGAGTTCCGTAGGGGCCATAGGTTTCCGTAGTGGCTGGTAGTATTCCGTAGGGGTCTGTAGGGTTCCGTAGGCACCTGCAGTGTTCCGTAGGAGCCCATAGGGTTTTAGTGAGGTTCCGTTGTGTCGCTAAGGGTCTTGTAGAGTGCTGTCGGGTCCTGGAGTATTCTGTAGGGTTCCAGAGGGGCTCGTAGGGTTCCGTCAAAATCTGTAGGCTTCCCCAGGGGCCCATAGAGTCCCGTAGATTTCCATAGGGGCCTGTAGGGGTTGTGTAAGTGCCCGCAGGGGTTGGTAGGAGCTTGTAGGGTTCCATAAGTTTCCAGAGGGTTGTGTAGGGTTCCGTAGTGGTCTGTGGTGTTCCCTAGGGGCCTGTAGAGTCTCGTACGGTTCCGTAGGGGCCTGTGGTGTTCCCTAGGGGCCTGTAGAGTCTCGTACAGTTCCGTAGGGTCCTGTAGGTTTCCATAAGCGCCCGCAGAGGTCTGAAGGGGCCCGTCCTGTTCCGTAAGGATCCACAGGGCTCCGTAGAGCTTCGTAGGTTTCCTAGAGGCCTGTAGAGTACCGCAGGAGCCAGTAGTGTTCTGTAGGGGCCCGTAGGGTTCCTTTCATAGGGGCTAGCAGTGTTCCGTAGGGGCCTCTAGGATTGTGTAAGTGCCCGCAGGAGTCTGTAGGAGTCTGTGGGATTCTGTAAGGTTCCGGAGGGTTCTGCAGGGTTCCGTAGGGGCCCGTAGAGTTCACTAGTGGCTGGTAAAGTTCCGTAGGGCCCTGTGGGGTTCTGTATGGACCTGTAGGGTTCCGTAGGGGCCTGCAGGGTTCTGTAAGTGCCCGCAGGTGTCTGTAGGGTTCCGTAGGGGCCTGCAGGGTTTCGTAGGCACCTGCAGTGTTCTGTAGGAGCCCATAGGGTTTTAGTGAGGTTCCGTTGTGTCGCTAAGGGTCTTGTAGAGTGCTGTCGGGTCCTGGAGTATTCTGTAGGGTTCCAGAGGGGCTCGTAGGGTTCCGTCAAAATCTGTAGGCTTCCCTAGGGGCCCATAGAGTCCCGTAGATTTCCGTAGGGGCCTGTAGGGTTGTGTAAGTGCCCGCAGGGGTTGGTAGGAGCTTGTAGGGTTCCATAAGTTTCCAGAGGGTTGTGTAGGGTTCCGTAGTGGTCTGTGGTGTTCCCTAGGGGCCTGTAGAGTCTCGTACGGTTCCGTAAGGGCCTGTGGTGTTCCCTAGGGGCCTGTAGAGTCTCGTACAGTTCCGTAGGGTCCTGTAGGTTTCCATAAGCGCCCGCAGAGGTCTGAAGGGGCCCGTCCTGTTCCTTAAGGATCCACAGGGCTCCGTAGAGCTTCGTAGGTTTCCTAGAGGCCTGTAGAGTACCGCAGGAGCCAGTAGTGTTCTGTAGGGGCCCGTAGGGTTCCTTCCATAGGGGCTGGCAGTGTTCCGTAGGGGCCTCTAGGATTGTGTAAGTGCCCGCAGGAGTCTGTAGGAGTCTGTGGGATTCTGTAAGGTTCCGGAGGGTTCTGCAGGGTTCCGTAGGGGCCCATAGAGTTCCGTAGTGGCTGGTAAAGTTCCGTAGGGCCCTGTGGGGTTCTGTATGGACCTGTAGGGTTCCGTAGGGGCCTGCAGGGTTCTGTAAGTGCCCGCAGGTGTCTGTAGGGTTCCGTAGGGGCCTGCAGGGTTTCGTAGGCACCTGCAGTGTTCTGTAGGAGCCCGTAGGGTTTTAGTGAGGTTCCGTTGTGTTGCTAAGGGTCTTGTAGAGTGCTGTCGGGTCCTGGAGTATTCTGTAGGGTTCCAGAGGGGCTCGTAGGGTTCCGTCAAAATCTGTAGGCTTCCCTAGGGGCCCATAGAGTCCTGTAGATTTCCGTAGGGGCCTGTAGGGTTGTGTAAGTGCCCGCAGGGGTTGGTAGGAGCTTGTAGGGTGCCATATGTTTCCGGAGGGTTGTGTAGGGTTCCGTAGGGGCCTGTGGTGTTCCCTAGGGGCCTGTAGAGTCTCGTACAGTTCCGTAGGGTCCTGTAGTGTTCCGTAGGGGCCTGTAGAGTCTCGTACAGTTCCGTAGGGTCCTGTAGGTTTCCATAAGCGCCTGCAGAGGTCTGAAGGGGCCCGTCCTGTTCCGTAAGGATCCATAGGGTTCCGTAGAGCTTCGTAGGTTCCCTAGAGGCCTGTAGAGTACCGCAGGAGCCAGTAGTGTTCTGTAGGGGCCCGTAGGGTTCCTTTCATAGGGGCTGGCAGTGTTCCGTAGGGGCCTCTAGGGTTGTGTAAGTGCCCGCAGGAGTCTGTAGGAGTCTGTGGGATTCTGTAAGGTTCCGGAGGGTTCTGCAGGATTCCGTAGGGGCCCGTAGAGTTCCGTAGTGGCTGGTAAAGTTCCGTAGGGCCCTGTACCGTTCCGTAACTGCCTGCAAGGATCTTTAGTCTTCCGTAGGGACTAGTAGGGTTCCGTAAAGTTCCGTGGGTTCCTGCAGAGTTCTGCAAGTGCCCGCAAGGTCCTGTAGGGGCGCACGGTGTTTCTGTCAGGTTCCGTAGAGTTCCGTAGGGGCCATAGGTTTCCGTAGTGGCTGGTAGTATTCCGTAGGGGTCTGTAGGGTTCCGTAGGCACCTGCAGTGTTCTGTAGGAGCCCATAGGGTTTTAGTGAGGTTCTGTTGTGTCGCTAAGGGTCTTGTAGAGTGCTGTCGGGTCCTGGAGTATTCTGTAGGGTTCCAGAGGGGCTCGTAGGGTTCCGTCGAAATCTGTAGGGTTCCCTAGGGGCCCATAGAGTCCCGTAGATTTCCGTAGGGACCTGTAGGGTTGTGTAAGTGCCCGCAGGGGTTGGTAGGAGCTTGTAGGGTGCCATAAGTTTCCAGAGGGTTGTGTAGGGTTCCGTAGGGGCCTGTGGTGTTCCCTAGGGGCCTGTAGAGTCTCGTACGGTTCCGTAGGGTCCTGTAGGTTTCCATAAGCGCCCGCAGAGGTCTGAAGGGGCCCGTCCTGTTCCGTAAGGATCCACAGGGCTCCGTAGAGCTTCGTAGGTTTCCTAGAGGCCTGTAGAGTACCGCAGGAGCCAGTAGTGTTCTGTAGGGGCCCGTAGGGTTCCTTCCATAGGGGCTGGCAGTGTTCCGTAGGGGCCTCTAGGGTTGTGTAAGTGCCCGCAGGAGTCTGTAGGAGTCTGTGGGATTCTGTAAGGTTCCGGAGGGTTCTGCAGGGTTCCGTAGGGGCCCGTAGAGTTCCGTAATGGCTGGTAAAGTTCCGTAGGGCCCTGTGGGGTTCTGTATGGACCTGTAGGGTTCCGTAGGGGCCTGCAGGGTTCTGTAAGTGCCCGCAGGTGTCTGTAGGGTTCCGTAGGGGCCTGCAGGGTTTTTTAGGCACCTGCAGTGTTCTGTAGGAGCCCATAGGGTTTTAGTGAGGTTCCGTTGTGTTGCTAAGGGTCTTGTAGAGTGCTGTCGGGTCCTGGAGTGTTCTGTAGGGTTCCAGAAGGGCTCGTAGGGTTCCGTCAAAATCTGTAGGGTTCCCTAGCGGCCCATAGAGTCCCGTAGATTTCCGTAGGGGCCTGTAGGGTTGTGTAAGTGCCCGCAGGGGTTGGTAGGAGCTTGTAGGGTTCCATATGTTTCCGGAGGGTTGTGTAGGGTTCCGTAGGGGCCTGTGGTGTTCCCTAGGGGCCTGTAGAGTCTCGTACCGTTCCGTAGGGGCCTGTAGTGTTCCCTAGGGGCCTGTAGAGTCTCGTACAGTTCTGTAGGGTCCTGTAGGTTTCCATAAGCGCCCGCAGAGGTCTGAAGGGGCCCGTCCTGTTCCGTAAGGATCCATAGGGTTCCGTAGAGCTTCGTAGGTTCCCTAGAGGCCTGTAGAGTACCGCAGGAGCCAGTAGTGTTCTGTAGGGGCCCGTAGGGTTCCTTCCATAGGGGCTGGCAGTGTTCCGTAGGGGCCTCTAGGATTGTGTAAGTGCCCGCAGGAGTCTGTAGGAGTCTGTGGGATTCTGTAAGGTTCCGGAGGGTTCTGCAGGATTCCGTAGGGGCCCGTAGAGTTCTGTAGTGGCTGGTAAAGTTCCGTAGGGCCCTGTACCGTTCTGTAACTGCCTGCAAGGATCTTTAGGCTTCCGTAGGGACTAGTAGGGTTCCGTAAAGTTCCGTGGGTTCCTGCAGAGTTCTGCAAGTGCCCGCAAGGGCCTGTAGGGGCGCACAGTGTTTCTGTCAGGTTCCGTAGAGTTCCGTAGGGGCCATAGGTTTCCGTAGTGGCTGGTAGTATTCCGTAGGGGTCTGTAGGGTTCCGTAGGCACCTGCAGTGTTCCGTAGGAGCCCATAGGGTTTTAGTGAGGTTCTGTTGTGTCGCTAAGGGTCTTGTAGAGTGCTGTCGGGTCCTGTAGTGTTCTGTAGGGTTCCAGAGGGGCTCGTAGGGTTCCGTCAAAATCTGTAGGCTTCCCTAGGGGCCCATAGAGTCCCGTAGATTTCCGTAGGGACCTGTAGGGTTGTGTAAGTGCCCGCAGGGGTTGGTAGGAGCTTGTAGGGTTCCATAAGTTTCCAGAGGGTTGTGTAGGGTTCCGTAGTGGTCTGTGGTGTTCCCTAGGGGCCTGTAGAGTCTCGTACGGTTCCGTAAGGGCCTGTGGTGTTCCCTAGGGGCCTGTAGAGTCTCGTACAGTTCCGTAGGGTCCTGTAGGTTTCCATAAGCGCCCGCAGAGGTCTGAAGGGGCCCGTCCTGTTCCTTAAGGATCCACAGGGCTCCGTAGAGCTTCGTAGGTTCCCTAGAGGCCTGTAGAGTACCGCAGGAGCCAGTAGTGTTCTGTAGGGGCCCGTAGGGTTCCTTCCATAGGGGCTGGCAGTGTTCCGTAGGGGCCTCTAGGATTGTGTAAGTGCCCGCAGGAGTCTGTAGGAGTCTGTGGGATTCTGTAAGGTTCCGGAGGGTTCTGCAGGGTTCCGTAGGGGCCCGTAGAGTTCCGTAGTGGCTGGTAAAGTTCCGTAGGGCCCTGTACCGTTCCGTAACTGCCTGCAAGGATCTTTAGGCTTCCGTAGGGGCTGGTAGGGTTCCGTAAAGTACCGTGGGTTCCTGCAGAGTTCTGCAAGTGCCCGCAAGGGCCTGTAGGGGCGCACGGTGTTTCTGTCAGGTTCCGTAGAGTTCCGTAGGGGCCATAGGTTTCCGTAGTGGCTGGTAGTATTCCGTAGGGGTCTGTAGGGTTCCGTAGGCACCTGCAGTGTTCCGTAGGAGCCCATAGGGTTTTAGTGAGGTTCCGTTGTGTCGCTAAGGGTCTTGTAGAGTGCTGTCGGGTCCTGGAGTATTCTGTAGGGTTCCAGAGGGGCTCGTAGGGTTCCGTCAAAATCTGTAGGCTTCCCCAGGGGCCCATAGAGTCCCGTAGATTTCCATAGGGGCCTGTAGGGTTGTGTAAGTGCCCGCAGGGGTTGGTAGGAGCTTGTAGGGTTCCATAAGTTTCCAGAGGGTTGTGTAGGGTTCCGTAGTGGTCTGTGGTGTTCCCTAGGGGCCTGTAGAGTCTCGTACGGTTCCGTAAGGGCCTGTGGTGTTCCCTAGGGGCCTGTAGAGTCTCGTACAGTTCCGTAGGGTCCTGTAGGTTTCCATAAGCGCCCGCAGAGGTCTGAAGGGGCCCGTCCTGTTCCTTAAGGATCCACAGGGCTCCGTAGAGCTTCGTAGGTTTCCTAGAGGCCTGTAGAGTACCGCAGGAGCCAGTAGTGTTCTGTAGGGGCCCGTAGGGTTCCTTCCATAGGGGCTGGCAGTGTTCCGTAGGGGCCTCTAGGATTGTGTAAGTGCCCGCAGGAGTCTGTAGGAGTCTGTGGGATTCTGTAAGGTTCCGGAGGGTTCTGCAGGGTTCCGTAGGGGCCCATAGAGTTCCGTAGTGGCTGGTAAAGTTCCGTAGGGCCCTGTGGGGTTCTGTATGGACCTGTAGGGTTCCGTAGGGGCCTGCAGGGTTCTGTAAGTGCCCGCAGGTGTCTGTAGGGTTCCGTAGGGGCCTGCAGGGTTTCGTAGGCACCTGCAGTGTTCTGTAGGAGCCCGTAGGGTTTTAGTGAGGTTCCGTTGTGTTGCTAAGGGTCTTGTAGAGTGCTGTCGGGTCCTGGAGTATTCTGTAGGGTTCCAGAGGGGCTCGTAGGGTTCCGTCAAAATCTGTAGGCTTCCCTAGGGGCCCATAGAGTCCTGTAGATTTCCGTAGGGGCCTGTAGGGTTGTGTAAGTGCCCGCAGGGGTTGGTAGGAGCTTGTAGGGTGCCATATGTTTCCGGAGGGTTGTGTAGGGTTCCGTAGGGGCCTGTGGTGTTCCCTAGGGGCCTGTAGAGTCTCGTACAGTTCCGTAGGGTCCTGTAGTGTTCCGTAGGGGCCTGTAGAGTCTCGTACAGTTCCGTAGGGTCCTGTAGGTTTCCATAAGCGCCTGCAGAGGTCTGAAGGGGCCCGTCCTGTTCCGTAAGGATCCATAGGGTTCCGTAGAGCTTCGTAGGTTCCCTAGAGGCCTGTAGAGTACCGCAGGAGCCAGTAGTGTTCTGTAGGGGCCCGTAGGGTTCCTTTCATAGGGGCTGGCAGTGTTCCGTAGGGGCCTCTAGGGTTGTGTAAGTGCCCGCAGGAGTCTGTAGGAGTCTGTGGGATTCTGTAAGGTTCCGGAGGGTTCTGCAGGATTCCGTAGGGGCCCGTAGAGTTCCGTAGTGGCTGGTAAAGTTCCGTAGGGCCCTGTACCGTTCCGTAACTGCCTGCAAGGATCTTTAGTCTTCCGTAGGGACTAGTAGGGTTCCGTAAAGTTCCGTGGGTTCCTGCAGAGTTCTGCAAGTGCCCGCAAGGTCCTGTAGGGGCGCACGGTGTTTCTGTCAGGTTCCGTAGAGTTCCGTAGGGGCCATAGGTTTCCGTAGTGGCTGGTAGTATTCCGTAGGGGTCTGTAGGGTTCCGTAGGCACCTGCAGTGTTCTGTAGGAGCCCATAGGGTTTTAGTGAGGTTCTGTTGTGTCGCTAAGGGTCTTGTAGAGTGCTGTCGGGTCCTGGAGTATTCTGTAGGGTTCCAGAGGGGCTCGTAGGGTTCCGTCGAAATCTGTAGGGTTCCCTAGGGGCCCATAGAGTCCCGTAGATTTCCGTAGGGACCTGTAGGGTTGTGTAAGTGCCCGCAGGGGTTGGTAGGAGCTTGTAGGGTGCCATAAGTTTCCAGAGGGTTGTGTAGGGTTCCGTAGGGGCCTGTGGTGTTCCCTAGGGGCCTGTAGAGTCTCGTACGGTTCCGTAGGGTCCTGTAGGTTTCCATAAGCGCCCGCAGAGGTCTGAAGGGGCCCGTCCTGTTCCGTAAGGATCCACAGGGCTCCGTAGAGCTTCGTAGGTTTCCTAGAGGCCTGTAGAGTACCGCAGGAGCCAGTAGTGTTCTGTAGGGGCCCGTAGGGTTCCTTCCATAGGGGCTGGCAGTGTTCCGTAGGGGCCTCTAGGGTTGTGTAAGTGCCCGCAGGAGTCTGTAGGAGTCTGTGGGATTCTGTAAGGTTCCGGAGGGTTCTGCAGGGTTCCGTAGGGGCCCGGAGAGTTCCGTAATGGCTGGTAAAGTTCCGTAGGGCCCTGTGGGGTTCTGTATGGACCTGTAGGGTTCCGTAGGGGCCTGCAGGGTTCTGTAAGTGCCCGCAGGTGTCTGTAGGGTTCCGTAGGGGCCTGCAGGGTTTTTTAGGCACCTGCAGTGTTCTGTAGGAGCCCATAGGGTTTTAGTGAGGTTCCGTTGTGTTGCTAAGGGTCTTGTAGAGTGCTGTCGGGTCCTGGAGTGTTCTGTAGGGTTCCAGAAGGGCTCGTAGGGTTCCGTCAAAATCTGTAGGGTTCCCTAGCGGCCCATAGAGTCCCGTAGATTTCCGTAGGGGCCTGTAGGGTTGTGTAAGTGCCCGCAGGGGTTGGTAGGAGCTTGTAGGGTTCCATATGTTTCCGGAGGGTTGTGTAGGGTTCCGTAGGGGCCTGTGGTGTTCCCTAGGGGCCTGTAGAGTCTCGTACCGTTCCGTAGGGGCCTGTAGTGTTCCCTAGGGGCCTGTAGAGTCTCGTACAGTTCTGTAGGGTCCTGTAGGTTTCCATAAGCGCCCGCAGAGGTCTGAAGGGGCCCGTCCTGTTCCGTAAGGATCCATAGGGTTCCGTAGAGCTTCGTAGGTTCCCTAGAGGCCTGTAGAGTACCGCAGGAGCCAGTAGTGTTCTGTAGGGGCCCGTAGGGTTCCTTCCATAGGGGCTGGCAGTGTTCCGTAGGGGCCTCTAGGATTGTGTAAGTGCCCGCAGGAGTCTGTAGGAGTCTGTGGGATTCTGTAAGGTTCCGGAGGGTTCTGCAGGATTCCGTAGGGGCCCGTAGAGTTCTGTAGTGGCTGGTAAAGTTCCGTAGGGCCCTGTACCGTTCTGTAACTGCCTGCAAGGATCTTTAGGCTTCCGTAGGGACTAGTAGGGTTCCGTAAAGTTCCGTGGGTTCCTGCAGAGTTCTGCAAGTGCCCGCAAGGGCCTGTAGGGGCGCACAGTGTTTCTGTCAGGTTCCGTAGAGTTCCGTAGGGGCCATAGGTTTCCGTAGTGGCTGGTAGTATTCCGTAGGGGTCTGTAGGGTTCCGTAGGCACCTGCAGTGTTCCGTAGGAGCCCATAGGGTTTTAGTGAGGTTCTGTTGTGTCGCTAAGGGTCTTGTAGAGTGCTGTCGGGTCCTGTAGTGTTCTGTAGGGTTCCAGAGGGGCTCGTAGGGTTCCGTCAAAATCTGTAGGCTTCCCTAGGGGCCCATAGAGTCCCGTAGATTTCCGTAGGGACCTGTAGGGTTGTGTAAGTGCCCGCAGGGGTTGGTAGGAGCTTGTAGGGTTCCATAAGTTTCCAGAGGGTTGTGTAGGGTTCCGTAGTGGTCTGTGGTGTTCCCTAGGGGCCTGTAGAGTCTCGTACAGTTCCGTAGGATCCTGTAGGTTTCCATAAGCGCCCGCAGAGGTCTGAAGGGGCCCGTCCTGTTCCGTAAGGATCCACAGGGCTCCGCAGAGCTTCGTAGGTTTCCTAGAGGCCTGTAGAGTACCGCAGGAGCCAGTAGTGTTCTGTAGGGGCCCGTAGGGTTCCTTTCATAGGGGCTAGCAGTGTTCCGTAGGGGCCTCTAGGATTGTGTAAGTGCCCGCAGGAGTCTGTAGGAGTCTGTGGGATTCTGTAAGGTTCCGGAGGGTTCTGCAGGGTTCCGTAGGGGCCCGTAGAGTTCCGTAGTGGCTGGTAAAGTTCCGTAGGGCCCTGTGGGGTTCTGTATGGACCTGTAGGGTTCCGTAGGGGCCTGCAGGGTTCTGTAAGTGCCCGCAGGTGTCTGTAGGGTTCCGTAGGGGCCTGCAGGGTTTCGTAGGCACCTGCAGTGTTCTGTAGGAGCCCCTAGGGTTTTAGTGAGGTTCCGTTGTGTCGCTAAGGGTCTTGTAGAGTGCTGTCGGGTCCTGTAGTATTCTGTAGGGTTCCAGAGGGGCTCGTAGGGTTCCGTCAAAATCTGTAGGCTTCCCTAGGGGCCCATAGAGTCCCGTAGATTTCCGTAGGGGCCTGTAGGGTTGTGTAAGTGCCCGCAGGGGTTGGTAGGAGCTTGTAGGGTTCCATAAGTTTCCAGAGGGTTGTGTAGGGTTCCGTAGGGGTCTGTGGTGTTCCCTAGGGGCCTGTAGAGTCTCGTACGGTTCCGTAGGGGCCTGTGGTGTTCCCTAGGGGCCTGTAGAGTCTCGTACAGTTCCGTAGGGTCCTGTAGGTTTCCATAAGCGCCCGCAGAGGTCTGAAGGGGCCCGTCCTGTTCCGTAAGGATCCACAGGGCTCCGTAGAGCTTCGTAGGTTTCCTAGAGGCCTGCAGAGTACCGCAGGAGCCAGTAGTGTTCTGTAGGGGCCCGTAGGGTTCCTTCCATAGGGGCTGGCAGTGTTCCGTAGGGGCCTCTAGGATTGTGTAAGTGCCCGCAGGAGTCTGTAGGAGTCTGTGGGATTCTGTAAGGTTCCGGAGGGTTCTGCAGGGTTCCGTAGGGGCCCGTAGAGTTCCGTAGTGGCTGGTAAAGTTCCGTAGGGCCCTGTGGGGTTCTGTATGGACCTGTAGGGTTCCGTAGGGGCCTGCAGGGTTCTGTAAGTGCCTGCAGGTGTCTGTACGGGTCTGTAGGGTTCCGTAGGCACCTGCAGTGTTCTGTAGGAGCCCATAGGGTTTTAGTGAGGTTCCGTTGTGTTGCTAAGGGTCTTGTAGAGTGCTGTCGGGTCCTGGAGTGTTCTGTAGGGTTCCAGAGGGGCTCGTAGGGTTCCGTCGAAATCTGTAGGGTTCCCTTGGGGCCCATAGAGTCCCGTAGATTTCCGTAGGGACCTGTAGGGTTGTGTAAGTGCCCGCAGGGGTTGGTAGGAGCTTGTAGGGTGCCATAAGTTTCCAGAGGGTTGTGTAGGGTTCCGTAGGGGTCTGTGGTGTTCCCTAGGGGCCTGTAGAGTCTCGTACAGTTCTGTAGGGTCCTGTAGGTTTCCATAAGCGCCCGCAGAGGTCTGAAGGGGCCCGTACTGTTCCGTAAGGATCCATAGGGTTCCGTAGAGCTTCGTAGGTTCCCTAGAGGCCTGTAGAGTACCGCAGGAGCCAGTAGTGTTCTGTAGGGGCCCGTAGGGTTCCTTCCATAGGGGCTGGCAGTGTTCCGTAGGGGCCTCTAGGATTGTGTAAGTGCCCGCAGGAGTCTGTAGGAGTCTGTGGGATTCTGTAAGGTTCCGGAGGGTTCTGCAGGGTTCCGTAGGGGCCCGTAGAGTTCCGTAGTGGCTGGTAAAGTTCCGTAGGGCCCTGTGGGGTTCTGTATGGACCTGTAGGGTTCCGTAGGGGCCTGCAGGGTTCTGTAAGTGCCCGCAGGTGTCTGTAGGGTTCCGTAGGGGCCTGCAGGGTTTCGTAGGCACCTGCATTGTTCTGTAGGAGCCCATAGGGTTTTAGTGAGGTTCCGTTGTGTTGCTAAGGGTCTTGTAGAGTGCTGTCGGGTCCTGGAGTATTCTGTAGGGTTCCAGAGGGGCTCGTAGGGTTCCGTCAAAATCTGTAGGCTTCCCTAGGGGCCCATAGAGTCCCGTAGATTTCCGTAGGGGCCTGTAGGGTTGTGTAAGTGCCCGCAGGGGTTGGTAGGAGCTTGTAGGGTGCCATATGTTTCCGGAGGGTTGTGTAGGGTTCCGTAGGGGCCTGTGGTGTTCCCTAGGGGCCTGTAGAGTCTCGTACAGTTCCGTAGGGGCCTGTAGTGTTCCCTAGGTGCCTGTAGAGTCTCGTACAGTTCCGTAGGGTCCTGTAGGTTTCCATAAGCGCCCGCAGAGGTCTGAAGGGGCCCGTCCTGTTCCGTAAGGATCCACAGGGCTCCGTAGAGCTTCGTAGGTTTCCTAGAGGCCTGTAGAGTACCGCAGGAGCCAGTAGTGTTCTGTAGGGGCCCGTAGGGTTCCTTTCATAGGGGCTGGCAGTGTTCCGTAGGGGCCTCTAGGGTTGTGTAAGTGCCCGCAGGAGTCTGTAGGAGTCTGTGGGATTCTGTAAGGTTCCGGAGGGTTCTGCAGGATTCCGTAGGGGCCCGTAGAGTTCCGTAGTGGCTGGTAAAGTTCCGTAGGGCCCTGTACCGTTCCGTAACTGCCTGCAAGGATCTTTAGGCTTCCGTAGGGGCTGGTAGGGTTCCGTAAAGTTCCGTGGGTTCCTGCAGAGTTCTGCAAGTGCCCGCAAGGGCCTGTAGGGGCGCACAGTGTTTCTGTCAGGTTCCGTAGAGTTCCGTAGGGGCCATAGGTTTCCGTAGTGGCTGGTAGTATTCCGTAGGGGTCTGTAGGGTTCCGTACGCACCTGCAGTGTTCCGTAGGAGCCCATAGGGTTTTAGTGAGGTTCTGTTGTGTCGCTAAGGGTCTTGTAGAGTGCTGTCGGGTCCTGGAGTATTCTGTAGGGTTCCAGAGGGGCTCGTAGGGTTCCGTCAAAATCTGTAGGGTTCCCTAGGGGCCCATAGAGTCCCGTAGATTTCCGTAGGGGCCTGTAGGGTTGTGTAAGTGCCCGCAGGGGTTGGTAGGAGCTTGTAGGGTTCCATAAGTTTCCAGAGGGTTGTGTAGGGTTCCGTAGGGGTCTGTGGTGTTCCCTAGGGGCCTGTAGAGTCTCGTACGGTTCCGTAGGGGCCTGTGGTGTTCCCTAGGGGCCTGTAGAGTCTCGTACAGTTCCGTAGGGTCCTGTAGGTTTCCATAAGCGCCCGCAGAGGTCTGAAGGGGCCCGTCCTGTTCCGTAAGGATCCACAGGGCTCCGTAGAGCTTCGTAGGTTTCCTAGAGGCCTGCAGAGTACCGCAGGAGCCAGTAGTGTTCTGTAGGGGCCCGTAGGGTTCCTTCCATAGGGGCTGGCAGTGTTCCGTAGGGGCCTCTAGGGTTGTGTAAGTGCCCGCAGGAGTCTGTAGGAGTCTGTGGGATTCTGTAAGGTTCCGGAGGGTTCTGCAGGGTTCCGTAGGGGCCCGTAGAGTTCCGTAGTGGCTGGTAAAGTTCCGTAGGGCCCTGTGGGGTTCTGTATGGACCTGTAGGGTTCCGTAGGGGCCTGCAGGGTTCTGTAAGTGCCTGCAGGTGTCTGTACGGGTCTGTAGGGTTCCGTAGGCACCTGCAGTGTTCTGTAGGAGCCCATAGGGTTTTAGTGAGGTTCTGTTGTGTTGCTAAGGGTCTTGTAGAGTGCTGTCGGGTCCTGGAGTATTCTGTAGGGTTCCAGAGGGGCTCGTAGGGTTCCGTCAAAATCTGTAGGCTTCCCTAGGGGCCCATAGAGTCCCGTAGATTTCCGTAGGGGCCTGTAGGGTTGTGTAAGTGCCCGCAGGGGTTGGTAGGAGCTTGTAGGGTGCCATATGTTTCCGGAGGGTTGTGTAGGGTTCCGTAAGGGCCTGTGGTGTTCCCTAGGGGCCTGTAGAGTCTCGTACAGTTCCGTAGGGGCCTGTAGTGTTCCCTAGGTGCCTGTAGAGTCTCGTACAGTTCCGTAGGGTCCTGTAGGTTTCCATAAGCGCCTGCAGAGGTCTGAAGGGGCCCGTCCTGTTCCGTAAGGATCCACAGGGCTCCGTAGAGCTTCGTAGGTTTCCTAGAGGCCTGTAGAGTACCGCAGGAGCCAGTAGTGTTCTGTAGGGGCCCGTAGGGTTCCTTTCATAGGGGCTGGCAGTGTTCCGTAGGGGCCTCTAGGGTTGTGTAAGTGCCCGCAGGAGTCTGTAGGAGTCTGTGGGATTCTGTAAGGTTCCGGAGGGTTCTGCAGGATTCCGTAGGGGCCCGTAGAGTTCCGTAGTGGCTGGTAAAGTTCCGTAGGGCCCTGTACCGTTCCGTAACTGCCTGCAAGGATCTTTAGGCTTCCGTAGGGGCTGGTAGGGTTCCGTAAAGTTCCGTGGGTTCCTGCAGAGTTCTGCAAGTGCCCGCAAGGGCCTGTAGGGGCGCACAGTGTTTCTGTCAGGTTCCGTAGAGTTCCGTAGGGGCCATAGGTTTCCGTAGTGGCTGGTAGTATTCCGTAGGGGTCTGTAGGGTTCCGTACGCACCTGCAGTGTTCCGTAGGAGCCCATAGGGTTTTAGTGAGGTTCTGTTGTGTCGCTAAGGGTCTTGTAGAGTGCTGTCGGGTCCTGGAGTATTCTGTAGGGTTCCAGAGGGGCTCGTAGGGTTCCGTCAAAATCTGTAGGGTTCCCTAGGGGCCCATAGAGTCCCGTAGATTTCCGTAGGGGCCTGTAGGGTTGTGTAAGTGCCCGCAGGGGTTGGTAGGAGCTTGTAGGGTTCCATAAGTTTCCAGAGGGTTGTGTAGGGTTCCGTAGGGGTCTGTGGTGTTCCCTAGGGGCCTGTAGAGTCTCGTACGGTTCCGTAGGGGCCTGTGGTGTTCCCTAGGGGCCTGTAGAGTCTCGTACAGTTCCGTAGGGTCCTGTAGGTTTCCATAAGCGCCCGCAGAGGTCTGAAGGGGCCCGTCCTGTTCCGTAAGGATCCACAGGGCTCCGTAGAGCTTCGTAGGTTTCCTAGAGGCCTGCAGAGTACCGCAGGAGCCAGTAGTGTTCTGTAGGGGCCCGTAGGGTTCCTTCCATAGGGGCTGGCAGTGTTCCGTAGGGGCCTCTAGGATTGTGTAAGTGCCCGCAGGAGTCTGTAGGAGTCTGTGGGATTCTGTAAGGTTCCGGAGGGTTCTGCAGGGTTCCGTAGGGGCCCGTAGAGTTCCGTAGTGGCTGGTAAAGTTCCGTAGGGCCCTGTGGGGTTCTGTATGGACCTGTAGGGTTCCGTAGGGGCCTGCAGGGTTCTGTAAGTGCCTGCAGGTGTCTGTACGGGTCTGTAGGGTTCCGTAGGCACCTGCAGTGTTCTGTAGGAGCCCATAGGGTTTTAGTGAGGTTCCGTTGTGTTGCTAAGGGTCTTGTAGAGTGCTGTCGGGTCCTGGAGTGTTCTGTAGGGTTCCAGAGGGGCTCGTAGGGTTCCGTCGAAATCTGTAGGGTTCCCTTGGGGCCCATAGAGTCCCGTAGATTTCCGTAGGGACCTGTAGGGTTGTGTAAGTGCCCGCAGGGGTTGGTAGGAGCTTGTAGGGTGCCATAAGTTTCCAGAGGGTTGTGTAGGGTTCCGTAGGGGTCTGTGGTGTTCCCTAGGGGCCTGTAGAGTCTCGTACAGTTCCGTAGGGTCCTGTAGGTTTCCATAAGCGCCCGCAGAGGTCTGAAGGGGCCCGTCCTGTTCCGTAAGGATCCACAGGGCTCCGTAGAGCTTCGTAGGTTTCCTAGAGGCCTGCAGAGTACCGCAGGAGCCAGTAGTGTTCTGTAGGGGCCCGTAGGGTTCCTTCCATAGGGGCTGGCAGTGTTCCGTAGGGGCCTCTAGGATTGTGTAAGTGCCCGCAGGAGTCTGTAGGAGTCTGTGGGATTCTGTAAGGTTCCGGAGGGTTCTGCAGGGTTCCGTAGGGGCCCGTAGAGTTCCGTAGTGGCTGGTAAAGTTCCGTAGGGCCCTGTGGGGTTCTGTATGGACCTGTAGGGTTCCGTAGGGGCCTGCAGGGTTCTGTAAGTGCCCGCAGGTGTCTGTAGGGTTCCGTAGGGGCCTGCAGGGTTTCGTAGGCACCTGCAGTGTTCTGTAGGAGCCCATAGGGTTTTAGTGAGGTTCTGTTGTGTTGCTAAGGGTCTTGTAGAGTGCTGTCGGGTCCTGGAGTATTCTGTAGGGTTCCAGAGGGGCTCGTAGGGTTCCGTCAAAATCTGTAGGCTTCCCTAGGGGCCCATAGAGTCCCGTAGATTTCCGTAGGGGCCTGTAGGGTTGTGTAAGTGCCCGCAGGGGTTGGTAGGAGCTTGTAGGGTGCCATATGTTTCCGGAGGGTTGTGTAGGGTTCCGTAGGGGCCTGTGGTGTTCCCTAGGGGCCTGTAGAGTCTCGTACAGTTCCGTAGGGGCCTGTAGTGTTCCCTAGGTGCCTGTAGAGTCTCGTACAGTTCCGTAGGGTCCTGTAGGTTTCCATAAGCGCCCGCAGAGGTCTGAAGGGGCCCGTCCTGTTCCGTAAGGATCCACAGGGCTCCGTAGAGCTTCGTAGGTTTCCTAGAGGCCTGTAGAGTACCGCAGGAGCCAGTAGTGTTCTGTAGGGGCCCGTAGGGTTCCTTTCATAGGGGCTGGCAGTGTTCCGTAGGGGCCTCTAGGGTTGTGTAAGTGCCCGCAGGAGTCTGTAGGAGTCTGTGGGATTCTGTAAGGTTCCGGAGGGTTCTGCAGGATTCCGTAGGGGCCCGTAGAGTTCCGTAGTGGCTGGTAAAGTTCCGTAGGGCCCTGTACCGTTCCGTAACTGCCTGCAAGGATCTTTAGGCTTCCGTAGGGGCTGGTAGGGTTCCGTAAAGTTCCGTGGGTTCCTGCAGAGTTCTGCAAGTGCCCGCAAGGGCCTGTAGGGGCGCACAGTGTTTCTGTCAGGTTCCGTAGAGTTCCGTAGGGGCCATAGGTTTCCGTAGTGGCTGGTAGTATTCCGTAGGGGTCTGTAGGGTTCCGTACGCACCTGCAGTGTTCCGTAGGAGCCCATAGGGTTTTAGTGAGGTTCTGTTGTGTCGCTAAGGGTCTTGTAGAGTGCTGTCGGGTCCTGGAGTATTCTGTAGGGTTCCAGAGGGGCTCGTAGGGTTCCGTCAAAATCTGTAGGGTTCCCTAGGGGCCCATAGAGTCCCGTAGATTTCCGTAGGGGCCTGTAGGGTTGTGTAAGTGCCCGCAGGGGTTGGTAGGAGCTTGTAGGGTTCCATAAGTTTCCAGAGGGTTGTGTAGGGTTCCGTAGGGGTCTGTGGTGTTCCCTAGGGGCCTGTAGAGTCTCGTACGGTTCCGTAGGGGCCTGTGGTGTTCCCTAGGGGCCTGTAGAGTCTCGTACAGTTCCGTAGGGTCCTGTAGGTTTCCATAAGCGCCCGCAGAGGTCTGAAGGGGCCCGTCCTGTTCCGTAAGGATCCACAGGGCTCCGTAGAGCTTCGTAGGTTTCCTAGAGGCCTGCAGAGTACCGCAGGAGCCAGTAGTGTTCTGTAGGGGCCCGTAGGGTTCCTTCCATAGGGGCTGGCAGTGTTCCGTAGGGGCCTCTAGGATTGTGTAAGTGCCCGCAGGAGTCTGTAGGAGTCTGTGGGATTCTGTAAGGTTCCGGAGGGTTCTGCAGGGTTCCGTAGGGGCCCGTAGAGTTCCGTAGTGGCTGGTAAAGTTCCGTAGGGCCCTGTGGGGTTCTGTATGGACCTGTAGGGTTCCGTAGGGGCCTGCAGGGTTCTGTAAGTGCCTGCAGGTGTCTGTACGGGTCTGTAGGGTTCCGTAGGCACCTGCAGTGTTCTGTAGGAGCCCATAGGGTTTTAGTGAGGTTCCGTTGTGTTGCTAAGGGTCTTGTAGAGTGCTGTCGGGTCCTGGAGTGTTCTGTAGGGTTCCAGAGGGGCTCGTAGGGTTCCGTCGAAATCTGTAGGGTTCCCTTGGGGCCCATAGAGTCCCGTAGATTTCCGTAGGGACCTGTAGGGTTGTGTAAGTGCCCGCAGGGGTTGGTAGGAGCTTGTAGGGTGCCATAAGTTTCCAGAGGGTTGTGTAGGGTTCCGTAGGGGTCTGTGGTGTTCCCTAGGGGCCTGTAGAGTCTCGTACAGTTCCGTAGGGTCCTGTAGGTTTCCATAAGCGCCCGCAGAGGTCTGAAGGGGCCCGTCCTGTTCCGTAAGGATCCACAGGGCTCCGTAGAGCTTCGTAGGTTTCCTAGAGGCCTGCAGAGTACCGCAGGAGCCAGTAGTGTTCTGTAGGGGCCCGTAGGGTTCCTTCCATAGGGGCTGGCAGTGTTCCGTAGGGGCCTCTAGGATTGTGTAAGTGCCCGCAGGAGTCTGTAGGAGTCTGTGGGATTCTGTAAGGTTCCGGAGGGTTCTGCAGGGTTCCGTAGGGGCCCGTAGAGTTCCGTAGTGGCTGGTAAAGTTCCGTAGGGCCCTGTGGGGTTCTGTATGGACCTGTAGGGTTCCGTAGGGGCCTGCAGGGTTCTGTAAGTGCCCGCAGGTGTCTGTAGGGTTCCGTAGGGGCCTGCAGGGTTTCGTAGGCACCTGCAGTGTTCTGTAGGAGCCCATAGGGTTTTAGTGAGGTTCTGTTGTGTTGCTAAGGGTCTTGTAGAGTGCTGTCGGGTCCTGGAGTATTCTGTAGGGTTCCAGAGGGGCTCGTAGGGTTCCGTCAAAATCTGTAGGCTTCCCTAGGGGCCCATAGAGTCCCGTAGATTTCCGTAGGGGCCTGTAGGGTTGTGTAAGTGCCCGCAGGGGTTGGTAGGAGCTTGTAGGGTTCCATAAGTTTCCAGAGGGTTGTGTAGGGTTCCGTAGTGGTCTGTGGTGTTCCCTAGGGGCCTGTAGAGTCTCGTACGGTTCCGTAGGGGCCTGTGGTGTTCCCTAGGGGCCTGTAGAGTCTCGTACAGTTCCGTAGGGTCCTGTAGGTTTCCATAAGCGCCCGCAGAGGTCTGAAGGGGCCCGTACTGTTCCGTAAGGATCCACAGGGCTCCGTAGAGCTTCGTAGGTTCCCTAGAGGCCTGTAGAGTACCGCAGGAGCCAGTAGTGTTCTGTAGGGGCCCGTAGGGTTCCTTCCATAGGGGCTGGCAGTGTTCCGTAGGGGCCTCTAGGATTGTGTAAGTGCCCGCAGGAGTCTGTAGGAATCCGTGGGATTCTGTAAGGTTCCGGAGGGTTCTGCAGGGTTTTGTAGGGGCCCGTAGAGTTCCGTAGTGGCTGGTAAAGTTCCGTAGGGCCCTGTACCGTTCCGTAACTGCCTGCAAGGATCTTTAGGCTTCCGTAGGGGCTGGTAGGTTTCCATAAAGTTCCGTGGGTTCCTGCAGAGTTCTGCAAGTGTCCGCAAGGGCCTGTAGGGGCGCACAGTGTTTCTGTCAGGTTCCGTAGAGTTCCGTAGGGGCCATAGGTTTCCGTAGTGGCTGGTAGTATTCCGTAGGGGTCTGTAGGGTTCCGTAGGCACCTGCAGTGTTCTGTAAGAGCCCATAGGGTTTTAGTGAGGTTCTGTTGTGTCGCTAAGGGTCTTGTAGAGTGCTGTCGGGTCCTGGAGTATTCTGTAGGGTTCCAGAGGGGCTCGTAGGGTTCCGTCAAAATCTGTAGGCTTCCCTAGGGGCCCATAGAGTCCCGTAGATTTCCGTAGGGGCCTGTAGGGTTGTGTAAGTGCCCGCAGGGGTTGGTAGGAGCTTGTAGGGTTCCATAAGTTTCCAGAGGGTTGTGTAGGGTTCCGTAGGGGTCTGTGGTGTTCCCTAGGGGCCTGTAGAGTCTCGTACGGTTCCGTAGGGGCCTGTGGTGTTCCCTAGGGGCCTGTAGAGTCTCGTACAGTTCCGTAGGGTCCTGTAGGTTTCCATAAGCGCCCGCAGAGGTCTGAAGGGGCCCGTCCTGTTCCGTAAGGATCCACAGGGCTCCGTAGAGCTTCGTAGGTTTCCTAGAGGCCTGCAGAGTACCGCAGGAGCCAGTAGTGTTCTGTAGGGGCCCGTAGGGTTCCTTCCATAGGGGCTGGCAGTGTTCCGTAGGGGCCTCTAGGATTGTGTAAGTGCCCGCAGGAGTCTGTAGGAGTCTGTGGGATTCTGTAAGGTTCCGGAGGGTTCTGCAGGGTTCCGTAGGGGCCCGTAGAGTTCCGTAGTGGCTGGTAAAGTTCCGTAGGGCCCTGTGGGGTTCTGTATGGACCTGTAGGGTTCCGTAGGGGCCTGCAGGGTTCTGTAAGTGCCTGCAGGTGTCTGTACGGGTCTGTAGGGTTCCGTAGGCACCTGCAGTGTTCTGTAGGAGCCCATAGGGTTTTAGTGAGGTTCCGTTGTGTTGCTAAGGGTCTTGTAGAGTGCTGTCGGGTCCTGGAGTGTTCTGTAGGGTTCCAGAGGGGCTCGTAGGGTTCCGTCGAAATCTGTAGGGTTCCCTTGGGGCCCATAGAGTCCCGTAGATTTCCGTAGGGACCTGTAGGGTTGTGTAAGTGCCCGCAGGGGTTGGTAGGAGCTTGTAGGGTGCCATAAGTTTCCAGAGGGTTGTGTAGGGTTCCGTAGGGGTCTGTGGTGTTCCCTAGGGGCCTGTAGAGTCTCGTACAGTTCTGTAGGGTCCTGTAGGTTTCCATAAGCGCCCGCAGAGGTCTGAAGGGGCCCGTACTGTTCCGTAAGGATCCATAGGGTTCCGTAGAGCTTCGTAGGTTCCCTAGAGGCCTGTAGAGTACCGCAGGAGCCAGTAGTGTTCTGTAGGGGCCCGTAGGGTTCCTTTCATAGGGGCTGGCAGTGTTCCGTAGGGGCCTCTAGGGTTGTGTAAGTGCCCGCAGGAGTCTGTAGGAGTCTGTGGGATTCTGTAAGGTTCCGGAGGGTTCTGCAGGGTTCCGTAGGGGCCCGTAGAGTTCCGTAGTGGCTGGTAAAGTTCCGTAGGGCCCTGTGGGGTTCTGTATGGACCTGTAGGGTTCCGTAGGGGCCTGCAGGGTTCTGTAAGTGCCCGCAGGTGTCTGTAGGGTTCCGTAGGGGCCTGCAGGGTTTCGTAGGCTCCTGCATTGTTCTGTAGGAGCCCATAGGGTTTTAGTGAGGTTCCGTTGTGTTGCTAAGGGTCTTGTAGAGTGCTGTCGGGTCCTGGAGTATTCTGTAGGGTTCCAGAGGGGCTCGTAGGGTTCCGTCAAAATCTGTAGGCTTCCCTAGGGGCCCATAGAGTCCCGTAGATTTCCGTAGGGGCCTGTAGGGTTGTGTAAGTGCCCGCAGGGGTTGGTAGGAGCTTGTAGGGTGCCATATGTTTCCGGAGGGTTGTGTAGGGTTCCGTAGGGGCCTGTGGTGTTCCCTAGGGGCCTGTAGAGTCTCGTACAGTTCCGTAGGGGCCTGTAGTGTTCCCTAGGTGCCTGTAGAGTCTCGTACAGTTCCGTAGGGTCCTGTAGGTTTCCATAAGCGCCCGCAGAGGTCTGAAGGGGCCCGTCCTGTTCCGTAAGGATCCACAGGGCTCCGTAGAGCTTCGTAGGTTTCCTAGAGGCCTGTAGAGTACCGCAGGAGCCAGTAGTGTTCTGTAGGGGCCCGTAGGGTTCCTTTCATAGGGGCTGGCAGTGTTCCGTAGGGGCCTCTAGGGTTGTGTAAGTGCCCGCAGGAGTCTGTAGGAGTCTGTGGGATTCTGTAAGGTTCCGGAGGGTTCTGCAGGATTCCGTAGGGGCCCGTAGAGTTCCGTAGTGGCTGGTAAAGTTCCGTAGGGCCCTGTACCGTTCCGTAACTGCCTGCAAGGATCTTTAGGCTTCCGTAGGGGCTGGTAGGGTTCCGTAAAGTTCGGTGGGTTCCTGCAGAGTTCTGCAAGTGCCCGCAAGGGCCTGTAGGGGCGCACAGTGTTTCTGTCAGGTTCCGTAGAGTTCCGTAGGGGCCATAGGTTTCCGTAGTGGCTGGTAGTATTCCGTAGGGGTCTGTAGGGTTCCGTACGCACCTGCAGTGTTCCGTAGGAGCCCATAGGGTTTTAGTGAGGTTCTGTTGTGTCGTTAAGGGTCTTGTAGAGTGCTGTCGGGTCCTGGAGTATTCTGTAGGGTTCCAGAGGGGCTCGTAGGGTTCCGTCAAAATCTGTAGGCTTCCCTAGGGGCCCATAGAGTCCCGTAGATTTCCGTAGGGGCCTGTAGGGTTGTGTAAGTGCCCGCAGGGGTTGGTAGGAGCTTGTAGGGTTCCATAAGTTTCCAGAGGGTTGTGTAGGGTTCCGTAGGGGTCTGTGGTGTTCCCTAGGGGCCTGTAGAGTCTCGTACGGTTCCGTAGGGGCCTGTGGTGTTCCCTAGGGGCCTGTAGAGTCTCGTACAGTTCCGTAGGGTCCTGTAGGTTTCCATAAGCGCCCGCAGAGGTCTGAAGGGGCCCGTCCTGTTCCGTAAGGATCCACAGGGCTCCGTAGAGCTTCGTAGGTTTCCTAGAGGCCTGCAGAGTACCGCAGGAGCCAGTAGTGTTCTGTAGGGGCCCGTAGGGTTCCTTCCATAGGGGCTGGCAGTGTTCCGTAGGGGCCTCTAGGATTGTGTAAGTGCCCGCAGGAGTCTGTAGGAGTCTGTGGGATTCTGTAAGGTTCCGGAGGGTTCTGCAGGGTTCCGTAGGGGCCCGTAGAGTTCCGTAGTGGCTGGTAAAGTTCCGTAGGGCCCTGTGGGGTTCTGTATGGACCTGTAGGGTTCCGTAGGGGCCTGCAGGGTTCTGTAAGTGCCCGCAGGTGTCTGTACGGGTCTGTAGGGTTCCGTAGGCACCTGCAGTGTTCTGTAGGAGCCCATAGGGTTTTAGTGAGGTTCTGTTGTGTTGCTAAGGGTCTTGTAGAGTGCTGTCGGGTCCTGGAGTATTCTGTAGGGTTCCAGAGGGGCTCGTAGGGTTCCGTCAAAATCTGTAGGCTTCCCTAGGGGCCCATAGAGTCCCGTAGATTTCCGTAGGGGCCTGTAGGGTTGTGTAAGTGCCCGCAGGGGTTGGTAGGAGCTTGTAGGGTGCCATATGTTTCCGGAGGGTTGTGTAGGGTTCCGTAGGGGCCTGTGGTGTTCCCTAGGGGCCTGTAGAGTCTCGTACAGTTCCGTAGGGGCCTGTAGTGTTCCCTAGGTGCCTGTAGAGTCTCGTACAGTTCCGTAGGGTCCTGTAGGTTTCCATAAGCGCCCGCAGAGGTCTGAAGGGGCCCGTCCTGTTCCGTAAGGATCCACAGGGCTCCGTAGAGCTTCGTAGGTTTCCTAGAGGCCTGTAGAGTACCGCAGGAGCCAGTAGTGTTCTGTAGGGGCCCGTAGGGTTCCTTTCATAGGGGCTGGCAGTGTTCCGTAGGGGCCTCTAGGGTTGTGTAAGTGCCCGCAGGAGTCTGTAGGAGTCTGTGGGATTCTGTAAGGTTCCGGAGGGTTCTGCAGGATTCCGTAGGGGCCCGTAGAGTTCCGTAGTGGCTGGTAAAGTTCCGTAGGGCCCTGTACCGTTCCGTAACTGCCTGCAAGGATCTTTAGGCTTCCGTAGGGGCTGGTAGGGTTCCGTAAAGTTCCGTGGGTTCCTGCAGAGTTCTGCAAGTGCCCGCAAGGGCCTGTAGGGGCGCACAGTGTTTCTGTCAGGTTCCGTAGAGTTCCGTAGGGGCCATAGGTTTCCGTAGTGGCTGGTAGTATTCCGTAGGGGTCTGTAGGGTTCCGTACGCACCTGCAGTGTTCCGTAGGAGCCCATAGGGTTTTAGTGAGGTTCTGTTGTGTCGCTAAGGGTCTTGTAGAGTGCTGTCGGGTCCTGGAGTATTCTGTAGGGTTCCAGAGGGGCTCGTAGGGTTCCGTCAAAATCTGTAGGGTTCCCTAGGGGCCCATAGAGTCCCGTAGATTTCCGTAGGGGCCTGTAGGGTTGTGTAAGTGCCCGCAGGGGTTGGTAGGAGCTTGTAGGGTTCCATAAGTTTCCAGAGGGTTGTGTAGGGTTCCGTAGGGGTCTGTGGTGTTCCCTAGGGGCCTGTAGAGTCTCGTACGGTTCCGTAGGGGCCTGTGGTGTTCCCTAGGGGCCTGTAGAGTCTCGTACAGTTCCGTAGGGTCCTGTAGGTTTCCATAAGCGCCCGCAGAGGTCTGAAGGGGCCCGTCCTGTTCCGTAAGGATCCACAGGGCTCCGTAGAGCTTCGTAGGTTTCCTAGAGGCCTGCAGAGTACCGCAGGAGCCAGTAGTGTTCTGTAGGGGCCCGTAGGGTTCCTTCCATAGGGGCTGGCAGTGTTCCGTAGGGGCCTCTAGGATTGTGTAAGTGCCCGCAGGAGTCTGTAGGAGTCTGTGGGATTCTGTAAGGTTCCGGAGGGTTCTGCAGGGTTCCGTAGGGGCCCGTAGAGTTCCGTAGTGGCTGGTAAAGTTCCGTAGGGCCCTGTGGGGTTCTGTATGGACCTGTAGGGTTCCGTAGGGGCCTGCAGGGTTCTGTAAGTGCCTGCAGGTGTCTGTACGGGTCTGTAGGGTTCCGTAGGCACCTGCAGTGTTCTGTAGGAGCCCATAGGGTTTTAGTGAGGTTCCGTTGTGTTGCTAAGGGTCTTGTAGAGTGCTGTCGGGTCCTGGAGTGTTCTGTAGGGTTCCAGAGGGGCTCGTAGGGTTCCGTCGAAATCTGTAGGGTTCCCTTGGGGCCCATAGAGTCCCGTAGATTTCCGTAGGGACCTGTAGGGTTGTGTAAGTGCCCGCAGGGGTTGGTAGGAGCTTGTAGGGTGCCATAAGTTTCCAGAGGGTTGTGTAGGGTTCCGTAGGGGTCTGTGGTGTTCCCTAGGGGCCTGTAGAGTCTCGTACAGTTCCGTAGGGTCCTGTAGGTTTCCATAAGCGCCCGCAGAGGTCTGAAGGGGCCCGTCCTGTTCCGTAAGGATCCACAGGGCTCCGTAGAGCTTCGTAGGTTTCCTAGAGGCCTGCAGAGTACCGCAGGAGCCAGTAGTGTTCTGTAGGGGCCCGTAGGGTTCCTTCCATAGGGGCTGGCAGTGTTCCGTAGGGGCCTCTAGGATTGTGTAAGTGCCCGCAGGAGTCTGTAGGAGTCTGTGGGATTCTGTAAGGTTCCGGAGGGTTCTGCAGGGTTCCGTAGGGGCCCGTAGAGTTCCGTAGTGGCTGGTAAAGTTCCGTAGGGCCCTGTGGGGTTCTGTATGGACCTGTAGGGTTCCGTAGGGGCCTGCAGGGTTCTGTAAGTGCCCGCAGGTGTCTGTAGGGTTCCGTAGGGGCCTGCAGGGTTTCGTAGGCACCTGCAGTGTTCTGTAGGAGCCCATAGGGTTTTAGTGAGGTTCCGTTGTGTTGCTAAGGGTCTTGTAGAGTGCTGTCGGGTCCTGGAGTATTCTGTAGGGTTCCAGAGGGGCTCGTAGGGTTCCATCAAAATCTGTAGGCTTCCCTAGGGGCCCATAGAGTCCCGTAGATTTCCGTAGGGGCCTGTAGGGTTGTGTAAGTGCCCGCAGGGGTTGGTAGGAGCTTGTAGGGTGCCATATGTTTCCGGAGGGTTGTGTAGGGTTCCGTAGGGGCCTGTGGTGTTCCCTAGGGGCCTGTAGAGTCTCGTACAGTTCCGTAGGGGCCTGTAGTGTTCCCTAGGTGCCTGTAGAGTCTCGTACAGTTCCGTAGGGTCCTGTAGGTTTCCATAAGCACCCGCAGAGGTCTGAAGGGGCCCGTCCTGTTCCGTAAGGATCCACAGGGCTCCGTAGAGCTTCGTAGGTTTCCTAGAGGCCTGTAGAGTACCGCAGGAGCCAGTAGTGTTCTGTAGGGGCCCGTAGGGTTCCTTTCATAGGGGCTGGCAGTGTTCCGTAGGGGCCTCTAGGGTTGTGTAAGTGCCCGCAGGAGTCTGTAGGAGTCTGTGGGATTCTGTAAGGTTCCGGAGGGTTCTGCAGGATTCCGTAGGGGCCCGTAGAGTTCCGTAGTGGCTGGTAAAGTTCCGTAGGGCCCTGTACCGTTCCGTAACTGCCTGCAAGGATCTTTAGGCTTCCGTAGGGGCTGGTAGGGTTCCGTAAAGTTCCGTGGGTTCCTGCAGAGTTCTGCAAGTGCCCGCAAGGGCCTGTAGGGGCGCACAGTGTTTCTGTCAGGTTCCGTAGAGTTCCGTAGGGGCCATAGGTTTCCGTAGTGGCTGGTAGTATTCCGTAGGGGTCTGTAGGGTTCCGTACGCACCTGCAGTGTTCCGTAGGAGCCCATAGGGTTTTAGTGAGGTTCTGTTGTGTCGCTAAGGGTCTTGTAGAGTGCTGTCGGGTCCTGGAGTATTCTGTAGGGTTCCAGAGGGGCTCGTAGGGTTCCGTCAAAATCTGTAGGGTTCCCTAGGGGCCCATAGAGTCCCGTAGATTTCCGTAGGGGCCTGTAGGGTTGTGTAAGTGCCCGCAGGGGTTGGTAGGAGCTTGTAGGGTTCCATAAGTTTCCAGAGGGTTGTGTAGGGTTCCGTAGGGGTCTGTGGTGTTCCCTAGGGGCCTGTAGAGTCTCGTACGGTTCCGTAGGGGCCTGTGGTGTTCCCTAGGGGCCTGTAGAGTCTCGTACAGTTCCGTAGGGTCCTGTAGGTTTCCATAAGCGCCCGCAGAGGTCTGAAGGGGCCCGTCCTGTTCCGTAAGGATCCACAGGGCTCCGTAGAGCTTCGTAGGTTTCCTAGAGGCCTGCAGAGTACCGCAGGAGCCAGTAGTGTTCTGTAGGGGCCCGTAGGGTTCCTTCCATAGGGGCTGGCAGTGTTCCGTAGGGGCCTCTAGGATTGTGTAAGTGCCCGCAGGAGTCTGTAGGAGTCTGTGGGATTCTGTAAGGTTCCGGAGGGTTCTGCAGGGTTCCGTAGGGGCCCGTAGAGTTCCGTAGTGGCTGGTAAAGTTCCGTAGGGCCCTGTGGGGTTCTGTATGGACCTGTAGGGTTCCGTAGGGGCCTGCAGGGTTCTGTAAGTGCCTGCAGGTGTCTGTACGGGTCTGTAGGGTTCCGTAGGCACCTGCAGTGTTCTGTAGGAGCCCATAGGGTTTTAGTGAGGTTCCGTTGTGTTGCTAAGGGTCTTGTAGAGTGCTGTCGGGTCCTGGAGTGTTCTGTAGGGTTCCAGAGGGGCTCGTAGGGTTCCGTCGAAATCTGTAGGGTTCCCTTGGGGCCCATAGAGTCCCGTAGATTTCCGTAGGGACCTGTAGGGTTGTGTAAGTGCCCGCAGGGGTTGGTAGGAGCTTGTAGGGTGCCATAAGTTTCCAGAGGGTTGTGTAGGGTTCCGTAGGGGTCTGTGGTGTTCCCTAGGGGCCTGTAGAGTCTCGTACAGTTCCGTAGGGTCCTGTAGGTTTCCATAAGCGCCCGCAGAGGTCTGAAGGGGCCCGTACTGTTCCGTAAGGATCCATAG
Source organism: Numenius arquata (assembly GCF_964106895.1). NCBI lineage: Eukaryota > Metazoa > Chordata > Aves > Charadriiformes > Scolopacidae > Numenius > Numenius arquata. The sequence goes on from NW_027415021.1 coordinate 43,145, forward strand.
GGTTCCGTAGAGCTTCGTAGGTTCCCTAGAGGCCTGTAGAGTACCGCAGGAGCCAGTAGTGTTCTGTAGGGGCCCGTAGGGTTCCTTTCATAGGGGCTGGCAGTGTTCCGTAGGAGCCTCTAGGGTTCTGTAAGTGCCCGCAGGAGTCTGTAGGAGTCTGTGGGATTCTGTAAGGTTCCGGAGGGTTCTGCAGGGTTCCGTAGGGGCCCGTAGAGTTCCGTAGTGGCTGGTAAAGTTCCGTAGGGCCCTGTGGGGTTCTGTATGGACCTGTAGGGTTCCGTAGGGGCCTGCAGGGTTCTGTAAGTGCCCGCAGGTGTCTGTAGGGTTCCGTAGGGGCCTGCAGGGTTTCGTAGGCACCTGCAGTGTTCTGTAGGAGCCCATAGGGTTTTAGTGAGGTTCCGTTGTGTTGCTAAGGGTCTTGTAGAGTGCTGTCGGGTCCTGGAGTATTCTGTAGGGTTCCAGAGGGGCTCGTAGGGTTCCGTCAAAATCTGTAGGCTTCCCTAGGGGCCCATAGAGTCCCGTAGATTTCCGTAGGGGCCTGTAGGGTTGTGTAAGTGCCCGCAGGGGTTGGTAGGAGCTTGTAGGGTGCCATATGTTTCCGGAGGGTTGTGTAGGGTTCCGTAGGGGCCTGTGGTGTTCCCTAGGGGCCTGTAGAGACTCGTACAGTTCCGTAGGGGCCTGTAGTGTTCCCTAGGTGCCTGTAGAGTCTCGTACAGTTCCGTAGGGTCCTGTAGGTTTCCATAAGCGCCCGCAGAGGTCTGAAGGGGCCCGTCCTGTTCCGTAAGGATCCACAGGGCTCCGTAGAGCTTCGTAGGTTTCCTAGAGGCCTGTAGAGTACCGCAGGAGCCAGTAGTGTTCTGTAGGGGCCCGTAGGGTTCCTTTCATAGGGGCTGGCAGTGTTCCGTAGGGGCCTCTAGGGTTGTGTAAGTGCCCGCAGGAGTCTGTAGGAGTCTGTGGGATTCTGTAAGGTTCCGGAGGGTTCTGCAGGGTTCCGTAGGGGCCCGTAGAGTTCCGTAGTGGCTGGTAAAGTTCCGTAGGGCCCTGTACCGTTCCGTAACTGCCTGCAAGGATCTTTAGGCTTCCGTAGGGGCTGGTAGGGTTCCGTAAAGTTCCGTGGGTTCCTGCAGAGTTCTGCAAGTGCCCGCAAGGGCCTGTAGGGGCGCACAGTGTTTCTGTCAGGTTCCGTAGAGTTCCGTAGGGGCCATAGGTTTACGTAGTGGCTGGTAGTATTCCGTAGGGGTCTGTAGGGTTCCGTAGGCACCTGCAGTGTTCCGTAGGAGCCCATAGGGTTTTAGTGAGGTTCCGTTGTGTCGCTAAGGGTCTTGTAGAGTGCTGTCGGGTCCTGGAGTATTCTGTAGGGTTCCAGAGGGGCTCGTAGGGTTCCGTCGAAATCTGTAGGCTTCCCTAGGGGCCCATAGAGTCCCGTAGATTTCCATAGGGGCCTGTAGGGTTGTGTAAGTGCCCGCAGGGGTTGGTAGGAGCTTGTAGGGTTCCATAAGTTTCCAGAGGGTTGTGTAGGGTTCCGTAGGGGTCTGTGGTGTTCCCTAGGGGCCTGTAGAGTCTCGTACGGTTCCGTAGGGGCCTGTGGTGTTCCCTAGGGGCCTGTAGAGTCTCGTACAGTTCCGTAGGGTCCTGTAGGTTTCCATAAGCACCCGCAGAGGTCTGAAGGGGCCCGTCCTGTTCCGTAAGGATCCACAGGGCTCCGTAGAGCTTCGTAGGTTTCCTAGAGGCCTGTAGAGTACCGCAGGAGCCAGTAGTGTTCTGTAGGGGCCCGTAGGGTTCCTTCCATAGGGGCTGGCAGTGTTCCGTAGGGGCCTCTAGGATTGTGTAAGTGCCCGCAGGAGTCTGTAGGAGTCTGTGGGATTCTGTAAGGTTCTGGAGGGTTCTGCAGGGTTCCGTAGGGGCCCGTAGAGTTCCGTAGTGGCTGGTAAAGTTCCGTAGGGCCCTGTACCGTTCCGTAACTGCCTGCAAGGATCTTTAGGCTTCCGTAGGGGCTGGTAGGGTTCCGTAAAGTTCTGTGGGTTCCTGCAGAGTTCTGCAAGTGCCCGCAAGGGCCTGTAGGGGCGCACAGTGTTTCTGTCAGGTTCCGTAGAGTTCCGTAGGGGCCATAGGTTTCCGTAGTGGCTGGTAGTATTCCGTAGGGGTCTGTAGGGTTCCGTAGGCACCTGCAGTGTTCCGTAGGAGCCCATAGGGTTTTAGTGAGGTTCCGTTGTGTCGCTAAGGGTCTTGTAGAGTGCTGTCGGGTCCTGGAGTATTCTGTAGGGTTCCAGAGGGGCTCGTAGGGTTCCGTTGAAATCTGTAGGCTTCCCTAGGGGCCCATAGAGTCCCGTAGATTTCCATAGGGGCCTGTAGGGTTGTGTAAGTGCCCGCAGGGGTTGGTAGGAGCTTGTAGGGTGCCATAAGTTTCCAGAGGGTTGTGTAGGGTTCCGTAGGGGTCTGTGGTGTTCCCTAGGGCCCTGTAGAGTCTCGTACGGTTCCGTAGGGGCCTGTGGTGTTCCCTAGGGGCCTGTAGAGTCTCGTACAGTTCCGTAGGGTCCTGTAGGTTTCCATAAGCACCCGCAGAGGTCTGAAGGGGCCCGTCCTGTTCCGTAAGGATCCACAGGGCTCCGTAGAGCTTCGTAGGTTTCCTAGAGGCCTGTAGAGTACCGCAGGAGCCAGTAGTGTTCTGTAGGGGCCCGTAGGGTTCCTTCCATAGGGGCTGGCAGTGTTCCGTAGGGGCCTCTAGGATTGTGTAAGTGCCCGCAGGAGTCTGTAGGAGTCTGTGGGATTCTGTAAGGTTCCGGAGGGTTCTGCAGGGTTCCGTAGGGGCCAGTAGAGTTCCGTAGTGGCTGGTAAAGTTCCGTAGGGCCCTGTGGGGTTCTGTATGGACCTGTAAGGTTCCATAGGGGCCTGCAGGGTTCTGTAAGTGCCCGCAGGTGTCTGTAGGGTTCCGTAGGGGCCTGCAGGGTTTCGTAGGCACCTGCAGTGTTCTGTAGGAGCCCATAGGGTTTTAGTGAGGTTCCGTTGTGTCGCTAAGGGCCTTGTAGAGTGCTGTCGGGTCCTGTAGTATTCTGTAGGGTTCCAGAGGGGCTCGTAGGGTTCCGTCAAAATCTGTAGGCTTCCCTAGGGGCCCATAGAGTCCCGTAGATTTCCATAGGGGCCTGTAGGGTTGTGTAAGTGCCCGCAGGGGTTGGTAGGAGCTTGTAGGGTGCCATATGTTTCCGGAGGGTTGTGTAGGGTTCCGTAGGGGTCTGTGGTGTTCCCTAGGGGCCTGTAGAGTCTCGTACAGTTCCGTAGGGGCCTGTACTGTTCCCTAGGGGCCTGTAGAGTCTCGTACAGTTCCGTAGGGTCCTGTAGGTTTCCATAAGCGCCCGCAGAGGTCTGAAGGGGCCCGTCCTGTTCCGTAAGGATCCACAGGGCTCCGTAGAGCTTCGTAGGTTTCCTAGAGGCCTGTAGAGTACCGCAGGAGCCAGTAGTGTTCTGTAGGGGCCCGTAGGGTTCCTTTCATAGGGGCTGGCAGTGTTCCGTAGGGGCCTCTAGGATTGTGTAAGTGCCCGCAGGAGTCTGTAGGAGTCTGTGGGATTCTGTAAGGTTCCGGAGGGTTCTGCAGGATTCCGTAGGGGCCCGTAGAGTTCCATAGTGGCTGGTAAAGTTCCGTAGGGCCCTGTACCGTTCCGTAACTGCCTGCAAGGATCTTTAGGCTTCCGTAGGGGCTGGTAGGGTTCCGTAAAGTTCCGTGGGTTCCTGCAGAGTTCTGCAAGTGCCCGCAAGGGCCTGTAGGGGCGCACAGTGTTTCTGTCAGGTTCCGTAGAGTTCCGTAGGGGCCATAGGTTTCCGTAGTGGCTGGTAGTATTCCGTAGGGGTCTGTAGGGTTCCGTAGGCACCTGCAGTGTTCTGTAAGAGCCCATAGGGTTTTAGTGAGGTTCTGTTGTGTCGCTAAGGGTCTTGTAGAGTGCTGTCGGGTCCTGGAGTATTCTGTAGGGTTCCAGAGGGGCTCGTAGGGTTCCGTCAAAATCTGTAGGGTTCCCTAGGGGCCCATAGAGTCCCGTAGATTTCCGTAGGGGCCTGTAGGGTTGTGTAAGTGCCCGCAGGGGTTGGTAGGAGCTTGTAGGGTTCCATAAGTTTCCAGAGGGTTGTGTAGGGTTCCGTAGGGGTCTGTGGTGTTCCCTAGGGGCCTGTAGAGTCTCGTACGGTTCCGTAGGGGCCTGTGGTGTTCCCTAGGGGCCTGTAGAGTCTCGTACAGTTCCGTAGGGTCCTGTAGGTTTCCATAAGCGCCCGCAGAGGTCTGAAGGGGCCCGTCCTGTTCCGTAAGGATCCACAGGGCTCCGTAGAGCTTCGTAGGTTTCCTAGAGGCCTGCAGAGTACCGCAGGAGCCAGTAGTGTTCTGTAGGGGCCCGTAGGGTTCCTTCCATAGGGGCTGGCAGTGTTCCGTAGGGGCCTCTAGGATTGTGTAAGTGCCCGCAGGAGTCTGTAGGAGTCTGTGGGATTCTGTAAGGTTCCGGAGGGTTCTGCAGGGTTCCGTAGGGGCCCGTAGAGTTCCGTAGTGGCTGGTAAAGTTCCGTAGGGCCCTGTGGGGTTCTGTATGGACCTGTAGGGTTCCGTAGGGGCCTGCAGGGTTCTGTAAGTGCCTGCAGGTGTCTGTACGGGTCTGTAGGGTTCCGTAGGCACCTGCAGTGTTCTGTAGGAGCCCATAGGGTTTTAGTGAGGTTCCGTTGTGTTGCTAAGGGTCTTGTAGAGTGCTGTCGGGTCCTGTAGTGTTCTGTAGGGTTCCAGAGGGGCTCGTAGGGTTCCGTCGAAATCTGTAGGGTTCCCTTGGGGCCCATAGAGTCCCGTAGATTTCCGTAGGGACCTGTAGGGTTGTGTAAGTGCCCGCAGGGGTTGGTAGGAGCTTGTAGGGTGCCATAAGTTTCCAGAGGGTTGTGTAGGGTTCCGTAGGGGTCTGTGGTGTTCCCTAGGGGCCTGTAGAGTCTCGTACAGTTCCGTAGGGTCCTGTAGGTTTCCATAAGCGCCCGCAGAGGTCTGAAGGGGCCCGTACTGTTCCGTAAGGATCCATAGGGTTCCGTAGAGCTTCGTAGGTTCCCTAGAGGCCTGTAGAGTACCGCAGGAGCCAGTAGTGTTCTGTAGGGGCCCGTAGGGTTCCTTTCATAGGGGCTGGCAGTGTTCCGTAGGAGCCTCTAGGGTTGTGTAAGTGCCCGCAGGAGTCTGTAGGAGTCTGTGGGATTCTGTAAGGTTCCGGAGGGTTCTGCAGGGTTCCGTAGGGGCCCGTAGAGTTCCGTAGTGGCTGGTAAAGTTCCGTAGGGCCCTGTGGGGTTCTGTATGGACCTGTAGGGTTCCGTAGGGGCCTGCAGGGTTCTGTAAGTGCCCGCAGGTGTCTGTAGGGTTCCGTAGGGGCCTGCAGGGTTTCGTAGGCACCTGCAGTGTTCTGTAGGAGCCCATAGGGTTTTAGTGAGGTTCCGTTGTGTTGCTAAGGGTCTTGTAGAGTGCTGTCGGGTCCTGGAGTATTCTGTAGGGTTCCAGAGGGGCTCGTAGGGTTCCGTCAAAATCTGTAGGCTTCCCTAGGGGCCCATAGAGTCCCGTAGATTTCCGTAGGGGCCTGTAGGGTTGTGTAAGTGCCCGCAGGGGTTGGTAGGAGCTTGTAGGGTGCCATATGTTTCCGGAGGGTTGTGTAGGGTTCCGTAGGGGCCTGTGGTGTTCCCTAGGGGCCTGTAGAGTCTCGTACAGTTCCGTAGGGGCCTGTAGTGTTCCCTAGGGGCCTGTAGAGTCTCGTACAGTTCCGTAGGGTCCTGTAGGTTTCCATAAGCGCCCGCAGAGGTCTGAAGGGGCCCGTCCTGTTCCGTAAGGATCCACAGGGCTCCGTAGAGCTTCGTAGGTTTCCTAGAGGCCTGTAGAGTACCGCAGGAGCCAGTAGTGTTCTGTAGGGGCCCGTAGGGTTCCTTTCATAGGGGCTGGCAGTGTTCCGTAGGGGCCTCTAGGGTTGTGTAAGTGCCCGCAGGAGTCTGTAGGAGTCTGTGGGATTCTGTAAGGTTCCGGAGGGTTCTGCAGGGTTCCGTAGGGGCCCGTAGAGTTCCGTAGTGGCTGGTAAAGTTCCGTAGGGCCCTGTACCGTTCCGTAACTGCCTGCAAGGATCTTTAGGCTTCCGTAGGGGCTGGTAGGGTTCCGTAAAGTTCCGTGGGTTCCTGCAGAGTTCTGCAAGTGCCCGCAAGGGCCTGTAGGGGCGCACAGTGTTTCTGTCAGGTTCCGTAGAGTTCCGTAGGGGCCATAGGTTTACGTAGTGGCTGGTAGTATTCCGTAGGGGTCTGTAGGGTTCCGTAGGCACCTGCAGTGTTCCGTAGGAGCCCATAGGGTTTTAGTGAGGTTCCGTTGTGTCGCTAAGGGTCTTGTAGAGTGCTGTCGGGTCCTGGAGTATTCTGTAGGGTTCCAGAGGGGCTCGTAGGGTTCCGTCGAAATCTGTAGGCTTCCCTAGGGGCCCATAGAGTCCCGTAGATTTCCATAGGGGCCTGTAGGGTTGTGTAAGTGCCCGCAGGGGTTGGTAGGAGCTTGTAGGGTTCCATAAGTTTCCAGAGGGTTGTGTAGGGTTCCGTAGGGGTCTGTGGTGTTCCCTAGGGGCCTGTAGAGTCTCGTACGGTTCCGTAGGGGCCTGTGGTGTTCCCTAGGGGCCTGTAGAGTCTCGTACAGTTCCGTAGGGTCCTGTAGGTTTCCATAAGCACCCGCAGAGGTCTGAAGGGGCCCGTCCTGTTCCGTAAGGATCCACAGGGCTCCGTAGAGCTTCGTAGGTTTCCTAGAGGCCTGTAGAGTACCGCAGGAGCCAGTAGTGTTCTGTAGGGGCCCGTAGGGTTCCTTCCATAGGGGCTGGCAGTGTTCCGTAGGGGCCTCTAGGATTGTGTAAGTGCCCGCAGGAGTCTGTAGGAGTCTGTGGGATTCTGTAAGGTTCTGGAGGGTTCTGCAGGGTTCCGTAGGGGCCCGTAGAGTTCCGTAGTGGCTGGTAAAGTTCCGTAGGGCCCTGTACCGTTCCGTAACTGCCTGCAAGGATCTTTAGGCTTCCGTAGGGGCTGGTAGGGTTCCATAAAGTTCCGTGGGTTCCTGCAGAGTTCTGCAAGTGCCCGCAAGGGCCTGTAGGGGCGCACAGTGTTTCTGTCAGGTTCCGTAGAGTTCCGTAGGGGCCATAGGTTTCCGTAGTGGCTGGTAGTATTCCGTAGGGGTCTGTAGGGTTCCGTAGGCACCTGCAGTGTTCCGTAGGAGCCCATAGGGTTTTAGTGAGGTTCCGTTGTGTCGCTAAGGGTCTTGTAGAGTGCTGTCGGGTCCTGGAGTATTCTGTAGGGTTCCAGAGGGGCTCGTAGGGTTCCGTTGAAATCTGTAGGCTTCCCTAGGGGCCCATAGAGTCCCGTAGATTTCCATAGGGGCCTGTAGGGTTGTGTAAGTGCCCGCAGGGGTTGGTAGGAGCTTGTAGGGTGCCATAAGTTTCCAGAGGGTTGTGTAGGGTTCCGTAGGGGTCTGTGGTGTTCCCTAGGGCCCTGTAGAGTCTCGTACGGTTCCGTAGGGGCCTGTGGTGTTCCCTAGGGGCCTGTAGAGTCTCGTACAGTTCCGTAGGGTCCTGTAGGTTTCCATAAGCACCCGCAGAGGTCTGAAGGGGCCCGTCCTGTTCCGTAAGGATCCACAGGGCTCCGTAGAGCTTCGTAGGTTTCCTAGAGGCCTGTAGAGTACCGCAGGAGCCAGTAGTGTTCTGTAGGGGCCCGTAGGGTTCCTTCCATAGGGGCTGGCAGTGTTCCGTAGGGGCCTCTAGGATTGTGTAAGTGCCCGCAGGAGTCTGTAGGAGTCTGTGGGATTCTGTAAGGTTCCGGAGGGTTCTGCAGGGTTCCGTAGGGGCCAGTAGAGTTCCGTAGTGGCTGGTAAAGTTCCGTAGGGCCCTGTGGGGTTCTGTATGGACCTGTAAGGTTCCGTAGGGGCCTGCAGGGTTCTGTAAGTGCCCGCAGGTGTCTGTAGGGTTCCGTAGGGGCCTGCAGGGTTTCGTAGGCACCTGCAGTGTTCTGTAGGAGCCCATAGGGTTTTAGTGAGGTTCCGTTGTGTCGCTAAGGGTCTTGTAGAGTGCTGTCGGGTCCTGTAGTATTCTGTAGGGTTCCAGAGGGGCTCGTAGGGTTCCGTCAAAATCTGTAGGCTTCCCTAGGGGCCCATAGAGTCCCGTAGATTTCCATAGGGGCCTGTAGGGTTGTGTAAGTGCCCGCAGGGGTTGGTAGGAGCTTGTAGGGTGCCATATGTTTCCGGAGTGTTGTGGAGGGTTCCGTAGGGGTCTGTGGTGTTCCCTAGGGGCCTGTAGAGTCTCGTACAGTTCCGTAGGGGCCTGTAGTGTTCCCTAGGGGCCTGTAGAGTCTCGTACAGTTCCGTAGGGTCCTGTAGGTTTCCATAAGCGCCCGCAGAGGTCTGAAGGGGCCCGTCCTGTTCCGTAAGGATCCACAGGGCTGCGTAGAGCTTCGTAGGTTTCCTAGAGGCCTGTAGAGTACCGCAGGAGCCAGTAGTGTTCTGTAGGGGCCCGTAGGGTTCCTTCCATAGGGGCTGGCAGTGTTCCGTAGGGGCCTCTAGGGTTGTGTAAGTGCCCGCAGGAGTCTGTAGGAGTGTGTGGGATTCTGTAAGGTTCCGGAGGGTTCTGCAGGGTTCCGTAGGGGCCCGTAGAGTTCCGTAGTGGCTGGTAAAGTTCCGTAGGGCCCTGTACCGTTCCGTAACTGCCTGCAAGGATCTTTAGGCTTCCGTAGGGGCTGGTAGGGTTCCGTAAAGTTCCGTGGGTTCCTGCAGAGTTCTGCAAGTGCCCGCAAGGGCCTGTAGGGGCGCACAGTGTTTCTGTCAGGTTCCGTAGAGTTCCGTAGGGGCCATAGGTTTCCGTAGTGGCTGGTAGTATTCCGTAGGGGTCTGTAGGGTTCCGTAGGCACCTGCAGTGTTCCGTAGGAGCCCATAGGGTTTTAGTGAGGTTCCGTTGTGTCGCTAAGGGTCTTGTAGAGTGCTGTCGGGTCCTGGAGTATTCTGTAGGGTTCCAGAGGGGCTCGTAGGGTTCCGTCGAAATCTGTAGGGTTCCCTAGGGGCCCATAGAGTCCCGTAGATTTCCGTAGGGACCTGTAGGGTTGTGTAAGTGCCCGCAGGGGTTGGTAGGAGCTTGTAGGGTTCCATAAGTTTCCAGAGGGTTGTGTAGGGTTCCGTAGGGGTCTGTGGTGTTCCCTAGGGGCCTGTAGAGTCTCGTACGGTTCCGTAGGGGCCTGTGGTGTTCCCTAGGGGCCTGTAGAGTCTCGTACAGTTCCGTAGGGTCCTGTAGGTTTCCATAAGCGCCCGCAGAGGTCTGAAGGGGCCCGTCCTGTTCCGTAAGGATCCACAGGGCTCCGTAGAGCTTCGTAGGTTTCCTAGAGGCCTGTAGAGTACCGCAGGAGCCAGTAGTGTTCTGTAGGGGCCCGTAGGGTTCCTTCCATAGGGGCTGGCAGTGTTCCGTAGGGGCCTCTAGGATTGTGTAAGTGCCCGCAGGAGTCTGTAGGAATCCGTGGGATTCTGTAAGGTTCCGGAGGGTTCTGTAGGGTTTTGTAGGGGCCCGTAGAGTTCCGTAGTGGCTGGTAAAGTTCCGTAGGGCCCTGTGGGGTTCTGTATGGACCTGTAAGGTTCCGTAGGGGCCTGCAGGGTTCTGTAAGTGCCCGCAGGTGTCTGTAGGGTTCCGTAGGGGCCTGCAGGGTTTCGTAGGCACCTGCGGTGTTCTGTAGGAGCCCATAGGGTTTTAGTGAGGTTCCGTTGTGTCGCTAAGGGTCTTGTAGAGTGCTGTCGGGTCCTGTAGTATTCTGTAGGGTTCCAGAGGGGCTCGTAGGGTTCCGTCAAAATCTGTAGGCTTCCCTAGGGGCCCATAGAGTCCCGTAGATTTCCATAGGGGCCTGTAGGGTTGTGTAAGTGCCCGCAGGGGTTGGTAGGAGCTTGTAGGGTGCCATATGTTTCCGGAGGGTTGTGGAGGGTTCCGTAGGGGCCTGTGGTGTTCCCTAGGGGCCTGTAGAGTCTCGTACAGTTCCGTAGGGGCCTGTAGTGTTCCCTAGGGGCCTGTAGAGTCTCGTACAGTTCCGTAGGGTCCTGTAGGTTTCCATAAGCGCCCGCAGAGGTCTGAAGGGGCCCGTCCTGTTCCGTAAGGATCCACAGGGCTGCGTAGAGCTTCGTAGGTTTCCTAGAGGCCTGTAGAGTACCGCAGGAGCCAGTACTGTTTTGTAGGGGCCCGTAGGGTTCCTTCCATAGGGGCTGGCAGTGTTCCGTAGGGGCCTCTAGGGTTGTGTAAGTGCCCGCAGGAGTCTGTAGGAGTGTGTGGGATTCTGTAAGGTTCCGGAGGGTTCTGCAGGGTTCCGTAGGGGCCCGTAGAGTTCCGTAGTGGCTGGTAAAGTTCCGTAGGGCCCTGTACCGTTCCGTAACTGCCTGCAAGGATCTTTAGGCTTCCGTAGGGGCTGGTAGGGTTCCGTAAAGTTCCGTGGGTTCCTGCAGAGTTCTGCAAGTGCCCGCAAGGGCCTGTAGGGGCGCACAGTGTTTCTGTCAGGTTCCGTAGAGTTCCGTAGGGGCCATAGGTTTCCGTAGTGGCTGGTAGTATTCCGTAGGGGTCTGTAGGGTTCCGTAGGCACCTGCAGTGTTCCGTAGGAGCCCATAGGGTTTTAGTGAGGTTCCGTTGTGTCGCTAAGGGTCTTGTAGAGTGCTGTCGGGTCCTGGAGTATTCTGTAGGGTTCCAGAGGGGCTCGTAGGGTTCCGTCAAAATCTGTAGGCTTCCCTAGGGGCCCATAGAGTCCCGTAGATTTCCGTAGGGACCTGTAGGGTTGTGTAAGTGCCCGCAGGGGTTGGTAGGAGCTTGTAGGGTTCCATAAGTTTCCAGAGGGTTGTGTAGGGTTCCGTAGGGGTCTGTGGTGTTCCCTAGGGGCCTGTAGAGTCTCGTACGGTTCCGTAGGGGCCTGTGGTGTTCCCTAGGGGCCTGTAGAGTCTCGTACAGTTCCGTAGGGTCCTGTAGGTTTCCATAAGCGCCCGCAGAGGTCTGAAGGGGCCCGTCCTGTTCCGTAAGGATCCACAGGGCTCCGTAGAGCTTCGTAGGTTTCCTAGAGGCCTGTAGAGTACCGCAGGAGCCAGTAGTGTTCTGTAGGGGCCCGTAGGGTTCCTTCCATAGGGGCTGGCAGTGTTCCGTAGGGGCCTCTAGGATTGTGTAAGTGCCCGCAGGAGTCTGTAGGAATCCGTGGGATTCTGTAAGGTTCCGGAGGGTTCTGCAGGGTTTTGTAGGGGCCCGTAGAGTTCCGTAGTGGCTGGTAAAGTTCCGTAGGACCCTGTGGGGTTCTGTATGGACCTGTAGGGTTCCGTAGGGGCCTGCAGGGTTCTGTAAGTGCCCGCAGGTGTCTGTAGGGTTCCGTAGGGGCCTGCAGGGTTTCGTAGGCACCTGCAGTGTTCTGTAGGAGCCCATAGGGTTTTAGTGAGGTTCCGTTGTGTCGCTAAGGGTCTTGTAGAGTGCTGTCGGGTCCTGTAGTATTCTGTAGGGTTCCAGAGGGGCTCGTAGGGTTCCGTCAAAATCTGAAGGGTTCCCTAGGGGCCCATAGAGTCCCGTAGATTTCCATAGGGGCCTGTAGGGTTGTGTAAGTGCCCGCAGGGGTTGGTAGGAGCTTGTAGGGTGCCATATGTTTCCGGATGGTTGTGTAGGGTTCCGTAGGGGCCTGTGGTGTTCCCTAGGGGCCTGTAGAGTCTCGTACAGTTCCGTAGGGGCCTGTGGTGTTCCCTAGGGGCCTGTAGAGTCTCGTACAGTTCCGTAGGGTCCTGTAGGTTTCCATAAGCGCCCGCAGAGGTCTGAAGGGGCCCGTCCTGTTCCGTAAGGATCCACAGGGCTGCGTAGAGCTTCGTAGGTTTCCTAGAGGCCTGTAGAGTACCGCAGGAGCCAGTAGTGTTCTGTAGGGGCCCGTAGGGTTCCTTTCATAGGGGCTGGCAGTGTTCCGTAGGGGCCTCTAGGGTTGTGTAAGTGCCCGCAGGAGTCTGTAGGAATCCGTGGGATTCTGTAAGGTTCCGGAGGGTTCTGCAGGGTTCCGTAGGGGCCCGTAGAGTTCCGTAGTGGCTGGTAAAGTTCCGTAGGGCCCTGTACCGTTCCGTAACTGCCTGCAAGGATCTTTAGGCTTCCGTAGGGGCTGGTAGGGTTCCGTAAAGTTCCGTGGGTTCCTGCAGAGTTCTGCAAGTGCCCGCAAGGGCCTGTAGAGGCGCACAGTGTTTCTGTCAGGTTCCGTAGAGTTCCGTAGGGGCCATAGGTTTCCGTAGTGGCTGGTAGTATTCCGTAGGGGTCTGTAGGGTTCCGTAGGCACCTGCAGTGTTCCGTAGGAGCCCATAGGGTTTTAGTGAGGTTCCGTTGTGTCGCTAAGGGTCTTGTAGAGTGCTGTCGGGTCCTGGAGTATTCTGTAGGGTTCCAGAGGGGCTCGTAGGGTTCCGTCGAAATCTGTAGGCTTCCCTAGGGGCCCATAGAGTCCCGTAGATTTCCGTAGGGGCCTGTAGGGTTGTGTAAGTGCCCGCAGGGGTTGGTAGGAGCTTGTAGGGTTCCATAAGTTTCCAGAGGGTTGTGTAGGGTTCCGTAGTGGTCTGTGGTGTTCCCTAGGGGCCTGTAGAGTCTCGTACAGTTCCGTAGGGGCCTGTAGTGTTCCCTAGGGGCCTGTAGAGTCTCGTACAGTTCCGTAGGGTCCTGTAGGTTTCCATAAGCGCCCGCAGAGGTCTGAAGGGGCCCGTCCTGTTCCGTAAGGATCCACAGGGCTCCGTAGAGCTTCGTAGGTTTCCTAGAGGCCTGTAGAGTACCGCAGGAGCCAGTAGTGTTCTGTAGGGGCCCGTAGGGTTCCTTCCATAGGGGCTGGCAGTGTTCCGTAGGGGCCTCTAGGGTTGTGTAAGTGCCCGCAGGAGTCTGTAGGAGTGTGTGGGATTCTGTAAGGTTCCGGAGGGTTCTGCAGGGTTCCGTAGGGGCCCGTAGAGTTCCGTAGTGGCTGGTAAAGTTCCGTAGGGCCCTGTACCGTTCCGTAACTGCCTGCAAGGATCTTTAGGCTTCCGTAGGGGCTGGTAGGGTTCCGTAAAGTTCCGTGGGTTCCTGCAGAGTTCTGCAAGTGCCCGCAAGGGCCTGTAGGGGCGCACAGTGTTTCTGTCAGGTTCCGTAGAGTTCCGTAGGGGCCATAGGTTTCCGTAGTGGCTGGTAGTATTCCGTAGGGGTCTGTAGGGTTCCGTAGGCACCTGCAGTGTTCCGTAGGAGCCCATAGGGTTTTAGTGAGGTTCCGTTGTGTCGCTAAGGGTCTTGTAGAGTGCTGTCGGGTCCTGGAGTATTCTGTAGGGTTCCAGAGGGGCTCGTAGGGTTCCGTCGAAATCTGTAGGGTTCCCTAGGGGCCCATAGAGTCCCGTAGATTTCCGTAGGGACCTGTAGGGTTGTGTAAGTGCCCGCAGGGGTTGGTAGGAGCTTGTAGGGTTCCATAAGTTTCCAGAGGGTTGTGTAGGGTTCCGTAGGGGTCTGTGGTGTTCCCTAGGGGCCTGTAGAGTCTCGTACGGTTCCGTAGGGGCCTGTGGTGTTCCCTAGGGGCCTGTAGAGTCTCGTACAGTTCCGTAGGGTCCTGTAGGTTTCCATAAGCGCCCGCAGAGGTCTGAAGGGGCCCGTCCTGTTCCGTAAGGATCCACAGGGCTCCGTAGAGCTTCGTAGGTTTCCTAGAGGCCTGTAGAGTACCGCAGGAGCCAGTAGTGTTCTGTAGGGGCCCGTAGGGTTCCTTCCATAGGGGCTGGCAGTGTTCCGTAGGGGCCTCTAGGATTGTGTAAGTGCCCGCAGGAGTCTGTAGGAATCCGTGGGATTCTGTAAGGTTCCGGAGGGTTCTGTAGGGTTTTGTAGGGGCCCGTAGAGTTCCGTAGTGGCTGGTAAAGTTCCGTAGGGCCCTGTGGGGTTCTGTATGGACCTGTAAGGTTCCGTAGGGGCCTGCAGGGTTCTGTAAGTGCCCGCAGGTGTCTGTAGGGTTCCGTAGGGGCCTGCAGGGTTTCGTAGGCACCTGCGGTGTTCTGTAGGAGCCCATAGGGTTTTAGTGAGGTTCCGTTGTGTCGCTAAGGGTCTTGTAGAGTGCTGTCGGGTCCTGTAGTATTCTGTAGGGTTCCAGAGGGGCTCGTAGGGTTCCGTCAAAATCTGTAGGCTTCCCTAGGGGCCCATAGAGTCCCGTAGATTTCCATAGGGGCCTGTAGGGTTGTGTAAGTGCCCGCAGGGGTTGGTAGGAGCTTGTAGGGTGCCATATGTTTCCGGAGGGTTGTGGAGGGTTCCGTAGGGGCCTGTGGTGTTCCCTAGGGGCCTGTAGAGTCTCGTACAGTTCCGTAGGGGCCTGTAGTGTTCCCTAGGGGCCTGTAGAGTCTCGTACAGTTCCGTAGGGTCCTGTAGGTTTCCATAAGCGCCCGCAGAGGTCTGAAGGGGCCCGTCCTGTTCCGTAAGGATCCACAGGGCTGCGTAGAGCTTCGTAGGTTTCCTAGAGGCCTGTAGAGTACCGCAGGAGCCAGTACTGTTTTGTAGGGGCCCGTAGGGTTCCTTCCATAGGGGCTGGCAGTGTTCCGTAGGGGCCTCTAGGGTTGTGTAAGTGCCCGCAGGAGTCTGTAGGAGTGTGTGGGATTCTGTAAGGTTCCGGAGGGTTCTGCAGGGTTCCGTAGGGGCCCGTAGAGTTCCGTAGTGGCTGGTAAAGTTCCGTAGGGCCCTGTACCGTTCCGTAACTGCCTGCAAGGATCTTTAGGCTTCCGTAGGGGCTGGTAGGGTTCCGTAAAGTTCCGTGGGTTCCTGCAGAGTTCTGCAAGTGCCCGCAAGGGCCTGTAGGGGCGCACAGTGTTTCTGTCAGGTTCCGTAGAGTTCCGTAGGGGCCATAGGTTTCCGTAGTGGCTGGTAGTATTCCGTAGGGGTCTGTAGGGTTCCGTAGGCACCTGCAGTGTTCCGTAGGAGCCCATAGGGTTTTAGTGAGGTTCCGTTGTGTCGCTAAGGGTCTTGTAGAGTGCTGTCGGGTCCTGGAGTATTCTGTAGGGTTCCAGAGGGGCTCGTAGGGTTCCGTCAAAATCTGTAGGCTTCCCTAGGGGCCCATAGAGTCCCGTAGATTTCCGTAGGGACCTGTAGGGTTGTGTAAGTGCCCGCAGGGGTTGGTAGGAGCTTGTAGGGTTCCATAAGTTTCCAGAGGGTTGTGTAGGGTTCCGTAGGGGTCTGTGGTGTTCCCTAGGGGCCTGTAGAGTCTCGTACGGTTCCGTAGGGGCCTGTGGTGTTCCCTAGGGGCCTGTAGAGTCTCGTACAGTTCCGTAGGGTCCTGTAGGTTTCCATAAGCGCCCGCAGAGGTCTGAAGGGGCCCGTCCTGTTCCGTAAGGATCCACAGGGCTCCGTAGAGCTTCGTAGGTTTCCTAGAGGCCTGCAGAGTACCGCAGGAGCCAGTAGTGTTCTGTAGGGGCCCGTAGGGTTCCTTCCATAGGGGCTGGCAGTGTTCCGTAGGGGCCTGTAGGGTTGTGTAAGTGCCCGCAGAAGGCTGTAGGAGTCTGTGGGATTCTGTAAGGTTCCGGAGGGTTCTGCAGGGTTTTGTAGGGGCCCGTAGAGTTCCGTAGTGGCTGGTAAAGTTCCGTAGGGCCCTGTGGGGTTCTGTATGGACCTGTAGGGTTCCGTAGGGGCCTGCAGGGTTCTGTAAGTGCCCGCAGGTGTCTGTAGGGTTCCGTAGGGGCCTGCAGGGTTTCGTAGGCACCTGCAGTGTTCTGTAGGAGCCCATAGGGTTTTAGTGAGGTTCCGTTGTGTCGCTAAGGGTCTTGTAGAGTGCTGTCGGGTCCTGTAGTATTCTGTAGGGTTCCAGAGGGGCTCGTAGGGTTCCGTCAAAATCTGAAGGGTTCCCTAGGGGCCCATAGAGTCCCGTAGATTTCCATAGGGGCCTGTAGGGTTGTGTAAGTGCCCGCAGGGGTTGGTAGGAGCTTGTAGGGTGCCATATGTTTCCGGATGGTTGTGTAGGGTTCCGTAGGGGCCTGTGGTGTTCCCTAGGGGCCTGTAGAGTCTCGTACAGTTCCGTAGGGGCCTGTGGTGTTCCCTAGGGGCCTGTAGAGTCTCGTACAGTTCCGTAGGGTCCTGTAGGTTTCCATAAGCGCCCGCAGAGGTCTGAAGGGGCCCGTCCTGTTCCGTAAGGATCCACAGGGCTGCGTAGAGCTTCGTAGGTTTCCTAGAGGCCTGTAGAGTACCGCAGGAGCCAGTAGTGTTCTGTAGGGGCCCGTAGGGTTCCTTTCATAGGGGCTGGCAGTGTTCCGTAGGGGCCTCTAGGGTTGTGTAAGTGCCCGCAGGAGTCTGTAGGAATCCGTGGGATTCTGTAAGGTTCCGGAGGGTTCTGCAGGGTTCCGTAGGGGCCCGTAGAGTTCCGTAGTGGCTGGTAAAGTTCCGTAGGGCCCTGTACCGTTCCGTAACTGCCTGCAAGGATCTTTAGGCTTCCGTAGGGGCTGGTAGGGTTCCGTAAAGTTCCGTGGGTTCCTGCAGAGTTCTGCAAGTGCCCGCAAGGGCCTGTAGAGGCGCACAGTGTTTCTGTCAGGTTCCGTAGAGTTCCGTAGGGGCCATAGGTTTCCGTAGTGGCTGGTAGTATTCCGTAGGGGTCTGTAGGGTTCCGTAGGCACCTGCAGTGTTCCGTAGGAGCCCATAGGGTTTTAGTGAGGTTCCGTTGTGTCGCTAAGGGTCTTGTAGAGTGCTGTCGGGTCCTGGAGTATTCTGTAGGGTTCCAGAGGGGCTCGTAGGGTTCCGTCGAAATCTGTAGGCTTCCCTAGGGGCCCATAGAGTCCCGTAGATTTCCGTAGGGGCCTGTAGGGTTGTGTAAGTGCCCGCAGGGGTTGGTAGGAGCTTGTAGGGTTCCATAAGTTTCCAGAGGGTTGTGTAGGGTTCCGTAGTGGTCTGTGGTGTTCCCTAGGGGCCTGTAGAGTCTCGTACGGTTCCGTAGGGGCCTGTGGTGTTCCCTAGGGGCCTGTAGAGTCTCGTACAGTTTCGTAGGGTCCTGTAGGTTTCCATAAGCGCCCGCAGAGGTCTGAAGGGGCCCGTCCTGTTCCGTAAGGATCCACAGGGCTCCGTAGAGCTTCGTAGGTTTCCTAGAGGCCTGTAGAGTACCGCAGGAGCCAGTAGTGTTCTGTAGGGGCCCGTAGGGTTCCTTCCATAGGGGCTGGCAGTGTTCCGTAGGGGCCTCTAGGGTTGAGTAAGTGCCCGCAGGAGTCTGTAGGAGTCTGTGGGATTCTGTAAGGTTCCGGAGGGTTCTGCAGGGTTCCGTAGGGGCCCGTAGAGTTCCGTAGTGGCTGGTAAAGTTCCGTAGGGCCCTGTGGGGTTCTGTATGGACCTGTAGGGTTCCGTAGGGGCCTGCAGGGTTCTGTAAGTGCCCGCAGGTGTCTGTAGGGTTCCGTAGGGGCCTGCAGGGTTTCGTAGGCACCTGCAGTGTTCTGTAGGAGCCCATAGGGTTTTAGTGAGGTTCTGTTGTGTCGCTATGGGTCTTGTAGAGTGCTGTCGGGTCCTGGAGTGTTCTGTAGGGTTCCAGAGGGGCTCGTAGGGTTCTGTCGAAATCTGTAGGGTTCCCTAGGGGCCCATAGAGTCCCGTAGATTTCCGTAGGGGCCTGTAGGGTTGTGTAAGTGCCCGCAGGGGTTGGTAGGAGCTTGTAGGGTGCCATATGTTTCCGGAGGGTTGTGTAGGGTTCCGTAGGGGCCTGTGGTGTTCCCTAGGGGCCTGTAGAGTCTCGTACGGTTCCCTAGGGGCCTGTAGAGTCTCGTACAGTTCCGTAGGGTCCTGTAGGTTTCCATAAGCGCCCGCAGAGGTCTGAAGGGGCCCGTCCTGTTCCGTAAGGATCCACAGGGCTCCGTAGAGCTTCGTAGGTTTCCTAGAGGCCTGTAGAGTACCGCAGGAGCCAGTAGTGTTCTGTAGGGGCCCGTAGGGTTCCTTCCATAGGGGCTGGCAGTGTTCCGTAGGGGCCTCTAGGGTTGTGTAAGTGCCCGCAGGAGTCTGTAGGAGTCTGTGGGATTCTGTAAGGTTCCGGAGGGTTCTGCAGGGTTCCGTAGGGGCCGTAGAGTTCCGTAGTGGCTGGTAAAGTTCCGTAGGGTCCTGTGGGGTTCTGTATGGACCTGTAGGGTTCCGTAGGGGCCTGTAGGGTTGTGTAAGTGCCCGCAGGGGTTGGTAGGAGCTTGTAGGGTGCCATATGTTTCCGGAGGGTTGTGTAGGGTTCCGTAGGGGTCTGTGGTGTTCCCTAGGGGCCTGTAGAGTCTCGTACAGTTCCGTAGGGGCCTGTAGTGTTCCCTAGGGGCCTGTAGAGTCTCATACAGTTCCGTAGGGTCCTGTAGGTTTCCATAAGCGCCCGCAGAGGTCTGAAGGGGCCCGTCCTGTTCCGTAAGGATCCACAGGGCTCCGTAGAGCTTCGTAGGTTTCCTAGAGGCCTGTAGAGTACCGCAGGAGCCAGTAGTGTTCTGTAGGGGCCCGTAGGGTTCCGTAGTGGCTGGTAAAGTTGCGTAGGGTCCTGTGGGGTTCTGTATGGACCTGTAGGGTTCCGTAGGGGCCTGTAGGGTTGTGTAAGTGCCCGCAGGGGTTGGTAGGAGCTTGTAGGGTGCCATATGTTTCCGGAGGGTTGTGTAGGGTTCCGTAGGGGCCTGTGGTGTTCCCTAGGGGCCTGTAGAGTCTCGTACAGTTCCGTAGGGGCCTGTAGTGTTCCCTAGGGGCCTGTAGAGTCTCATACAGTTCCGTAGGGTCCTGTAGGTTTCCATAAGCGCCCGCAGAGGTCTGAAGGGGCCCGTCCTGTTCCGTAAGGATCCACAGGGCTCCGTAGAGCTTCGTAGGTTTCCTAGAGGCCTGTAGAGTACCGCAGGAGCCAGTAGTGTTCTGTAGGGGCCCGTAGGGTTCCTTCCATAGGGGCTGGCAGTGTTCCGTAGGGGCCTCTAGGGTTGTGTAAGTGCCCGCAGGAGTCTGTAGGAGTCTGTGGGATTCTGTAAGGTTCCGGAGGGTTCTGCAGGGTTCCGTAGGGGCCCATAGAGTTCCGTAGTGGCTGGTAAAGTTCCGTAGGGCCCTGTGGGGTTCTGTATGGACCTGTAGGGTTCCGTAGGGGCCTGCAGGGTTCTGTAAGTGCCCGCAGGTGTCTGTACGGGTCTGTAGGGTTCCGTAGGCACCTGCAGTGTTCTGTAGGAGCCCATAGGGTTTTAGTGAGGTTCCGTTGTGTTGCTAAGGGTCTTGTAGAGTGCTGTCGGGTCCTGGAGTGTTCTGTAGGGTTCCAGAGGGGCTGGTAGGGTTCCGTCGAAATCTGTAGGGTTCCCTAGGGGCCCATAGAGTCCCGTAGATTTCCGTAGGGACCTGTAGGGTTGTGTAAGTGCCCGCAGGGGTTGGTAGGAGCTTGTAGGGTGCCATAAGTTTCCAGAGGATTGTGTTGGGTTCTGTAGGGGTCTGTGGTGTTCCCTAGGGGCCTGTAGAGTCTCGTACAGTTCCGTAGGGTCCTGTAGGTTTCCATAAGCGCCCGCAGAGGTCTGAAGGGGCCCGTCCTGTTCCGTAAGGATCCACAGGGCTCCGTAGAGCTTCGTAGGTTTCCTAGAGGCCTGTAGAGTACCGCAGGAGCCAGTAGTGTTCTGTAGGGGCCCGTAGGGTTCCGTAGTGGCTGGTAAAGTTCCGTAGGGTCCTGTGGGGTTCTGTATGGACCTGTAGGGTTCCGTAGGGGCCTGTAGGGTTGTGTAAGTGCCCGCAGGGGTTGGTAGGAGCTTGTAGGGTGCCATATGTTTCCGGAGGGTTGTGTAGGGTTCCGTAGGGGCCTGTGGTGTTCCCTAGGGGCCTGTAGAGTCTCGTACAGTTCCGTAGGGGCCTGTAGTGTTCCCTAGGGGCCTGTAGAGTCTCATACAGTTCCGTAGGGTCCTGTAGGTTTCCATAAGCGCCCGCAGAGGTCTGAAGGGGCCCGTCCTCTTCCGTAAGGATCCACAGGGCTCCGTAGAGCTTCGTAGGTTTCCTAGAGGCCTGTAGAGTACCGCAGGAGCCAGTAGTGTTCTGTAGGGGCCCGTAGGGTTCCTTCCATAGGGGCTGGCAGTGTTCCGTAGGGGCCTCTAGGGTTGTGTAAGTGCCCGCAGGAGTCTGTAGGAGTCTGTGGGATTCTGTAAGGTTCCGGAGGGTTCTGCAGGGTTCCGTAGGGGCCCGTAGAGTTCCGTAGTGGCTGGTAAAGTTCCGTAGGGTCCTGTGGGGTTCTGTATGGACCTGTAGGGTTCCGTAGGGGCCTGTAGGGTTGTGTAAGTGCCCGCAGGGGTTGGTAGGAGCTTGTAGGGTGCCATATGTTTCCGGAGGGTTGTGTAGGGTTCCGTAGGGGCCTGTGGTGTTCCCTAGGGGCCTGTAGAGTCTCGTACAGTTCCGTAGGGGCCTGTAGGTTTCCATAAGCGCCCGCAGAGGTCTGAAGGGGCCCGTCCTGTTCCGTAAGGATCCACAGGGCTCCGTAGAGCTTCTTAGGTTTCCTAGAGGCCTGTAGAGTACCGCAGGAGCCAGTAGTGTTCTGTAGGGGCCCGTAGGGTTCCTTCCATAGGGGCTGGCAGTGTTCCGTAGGGGCCTCTAGGGTTGTGTAAGTGCCCGCAGGAGTCTGTAGGAGTCTGTGGGATTCTGTAAGGTTCCGGAGGGTTCTGCAGGGTTCCGTAGGGGCCCGTAGAGTTCCGTAGTGGCTGGTAAAGTTCCGTAGGGTCCTGTGGGGTTCTGTATGGACCTGTAGGGTTCCGTAGGGGCCTGTAGGGTTGTGTAAGTGCCCGCAGGGGTTGGTAGGAGCTTGTAGGGTGCCATATGTTTCCGGAGGGTTGTGTAGGGTTCCGTAGGGGCCTGTGGTGTTCCCTAGGGGCCTGTAGAGTCTCGTACAGTTCCGTAGGGGCCTGTAGTGTTCCCTAGGGGCCTGTAGAGTCTCATACAGTTCCGTAGGGTCCTGTAGGTTTCCATAAGCGCCCGCAGAGGTCTGAAGGGGCCCGTCCTGTTCCGTAAGGATCCACAGGGCTCCGTAGAGCTTCGTAGGTTTCCTAGAGGCCTGTAGAGTACCGCAGGAGCCAGTAGTGTTCTGTAGGGGCCCGTAGGGTTCCTTCCATAGGGGCTGGCAGTGTTCCGTAGGGGCCTCTAGGGTTGTGTAAGTGCCCGCAGGAGTCTGTAGGAATCCGTGGGATTCTGTAAGGTTCCGGAGGGTTCTGCAGGATTCCGTAGGGGCCCGTAGAGTTCCGTAGTGGCTGGTAAAGTTCCGTAGGGCCCTGTACCGTTCCGTAACTGCCTGCAAGGATCTTTAGGCTTCCGTAGGGGCTGGTAGGGTTCCATAAAGTTCCGTGGGTTCCTGCAGAGTTCTGCAAGTGCCCGCAAGGGCCTGTAGGGGCGCACAGTGTTTCTGTCAGGTTCCGTAGAGTTCCGTAGGGGCCATAGGTTTCCGTAGTGGCTGGTAGTATTCCGTAGGGGTCTGTAGGGTTCCGTAGGCACCTGCAGTGTTCTGTAGGAGCCCATAGGGTTTTAGTGAGGTTCTGTTGTGTCGCTAAGGGTCTTGTAGAGTGCTGTCGGGTCCTGGAGTATTCTGTAGGGTTCCAGAGGGGCTCGTAGGGTTCCGTCGAAATCTGTAGGCTTCCCTAGGGGCCCATAGAGACCCGTAGATTTCCGTAGGGGCCTGTAGGGTTGTGTAAGTGCCCGCAGGGGTTGGTAGGAGCTTGTAGGGTTCCATAAGTTTCCAGAGGGTTGTGTAGGGTTCCGTAGGGGTCTGTGGTGTTCCCTAGGGGCCTGTAGAGTCTCGTACGGTTCCGTAGGGGCCTGTGGTGTTCCCTAGGGGCCTGTAGAGTCTCGTACAGTTCCGTAGGGTCCTGTAGGTTTCCATAAGCGCCCGCAGAGGTCTGAAGGGGCCCGTCCTGTTCCGTAAGGATCCACAGGGCTCCGTAGAGCTTCGTAGGTTTCCTAGAGGCCTGTAGAGTACCGCAGGAGCCAGTAGTGTTCTGTAGGGGCCCGTAGGGTTCCTTCCATAGGGGCTGGCAGTGTTCCGTAGGGGCCTCTAGGGTTGAGTAAGTGCCCGCAGGAGTCTGTAGGAGTCTGTGGGATTCTGTAAGGTTCCGGAGGGTTCTGCAGGGTTCCGTAGGGGCCCGTAGAGTTCCGTAGTGGCTGGTAAAGTTCCGTAGGGCCCTGTGGGGTTCTGTATGGACCTGTAGGGTTCCGTAGGGGCCTGCAGGGTTCTGTAAGTGCCCGCAGGTGTCTGTAGGGTTCCGTAGGGGCCTGCAGGGTTTCGTAGGCACCTGCAGTGTTCTGTAGGAGCCCATAGGGTTTTAGTGAGGTTCTGTTGTGTCGCTATGGGTCTTGTAGAGTGCTGTCGGGTCCTGGAGTGTTCTGTAGGGTTCCAGAGGGGCTCGTAGGGTTCTGTCGAAATCTGTAGGGTTCCCTAGGGGCCCATAGAGTCCCGTAGATTTCCGTAGGGGCCTGTAGGGTTGTGTAAGTGCCCGCAGGGGTTGGTAGGAGCTTGTAGGGTGCCATATGTTTCCGGAGGGTTGTGTAGGGTTCCGTAGGGGCCTGTGGTGTTCCCTAGGGGCCTGTAGAGTCTCGTACGGTTCCCTAGGGGCCTGTAGAGTCTCGTACAGTTCCGTAGGGTCCTGTAGGTTTCCATAAGCGCCCGCAGAGGTCTGAAGGGGCCCGTCCTGTTCCGTAAGGATCCACAGGGCTCCGTAGAGCTTCGTAGGTTTCCTAGAGGCCTGTAGAGTACCGCAGGAGCCAGTAGTGTTCTGTAGGGGCCCGTAGGGTTCCTTCCATAGGGGCTGGCAGTGTTCCGTAGGGGCCTCTAGGGTTGTGTAAGTGCCCGCAGGAGTCTGTAGGAGTCTGTGGGATTCTGTAAGGTTCCGGAGGGTTCTGCAGGGTTCCGTAGGGGCCCGTAGAGTTCCGTAGTGGCTGGTAAAGTTCCGTAGGGTCCTGTGGGGTTCTGTATGGACCTGTAGGGTTCCGTAGGGGCCTGTAGGGTTGTGTAAGTGCCCGCAGGGGTTGGTAGGAGCTTGTAGGGTGCCATATGTTTCCGGAGGGTTGTGTAGGGTTCCGTAGGGGTCTGTGGTGTTCCCTAGGGGCCTGTAGAGTCTCGTACAGTTCCGTAGGGGCCTGTAGTGTTCCCTAGGGGCCTGTAGAGTCTCATACAGTTCCGTAGGGTCCTGTAGGTTTCCATAAGCGCCCGCAGAGGTCTGAAGGGGCCCGTCCTGTTCCGTAAGGATCCACAGGGCTCCGTAGAGCTTCGTAGGTTTCCTAGAGGCCTGTAGAGTACCGCAGGAGCCAGTAGTGTTCTGTAGGGGCCCGTAGGGTTCCGTAGTGGCTGGTAAAGTTGCGTAGGGTCCTGTGGGGTTCTGTATGGACCTGTAGGGTTCCGTAGGGGCCTGTAGGGTTGTGTAAGTGCCCGCAGGGGTTGGTAGGAGCTTGTAGGGTGCCATATGTTTCCGGAGGGTTGTGTAGGGTTCCGTAGGGGCCTGTGGTGTTCCCTAGGGGCCTGTAGAGTCTCGTACAGTTCCGTAGGGGCCTGTAGTGTTCCCTAGGGGCCTGTAGAGTCTCATACAGTTCCGTAGGGTCCTGTAGGTTTCCATAAGCGCCCGCAGAGGTCTGAAGGGGCCCGTCCTCTTCCGTAAGGATCCACAGGGCTCCGTAGAGCTTCGTAGGTTTCCTAGAGGCCTGTAGAGTACCGCAGGAGCCAGTAGTGTTCTGTAGGGGCCCGTAGGGTTCCTTCCATAGGGGCTGGCAGTGTTCCGTAGGGGCCTCTAGGGTTGTGTAAGTGCCCGCAGGAGTCTGTAGGAGTCTGTGGGATTCTGTAAGGTTCCGGAGGGTTCTGCAGGGTTCCGTAGGGGCCCATAGAGTTCCGTAGTGGCTGGTAAAGTTCCGTAGGGCCCTGTGGGGTTCTGTATGGACCTGTAGGGTTCCGTAGGGGCCTGTAGGGTTGTGTAAGTGCCCGCAGGGGTTGGTAGGAGCTTGTAGGGTGCCATATGTTTCCGGAGGGTTGTGTAGGGTTCCGTAGGGGCCTGTGGTGTTCCCTAGGGGCCTGTAGAGTCTCGTACAGTTCCGTAGGGGCCTGTAGGTTTCCATAAGCGCCCGCAGAGGTCTGAAGGGGCCCGTCCTGTTCCGTAAGGATCCACAGACCTCCGTAGAGCTTCTTAGGTTTCCTAGAGGCCTGTAGAGTACCGCAGGAGCCAGTAGTGTTCTGTAGGGGCCCGTAGGGTTCCTTCCATAGGGGCTGGCAGTGTTCCGTAGGGGCCTCTAGGGTTGTGTAAGTGCCCGCAGGAGTCTGTAGGAGTCTGTGGGATTCTGTAAGGTTCCGGAGGGTTCTGCAGGGTTCCGTAGGGGCCCGTAGAGTTCCGTAGTGGCTGGTAAAGTTGCGTAGGGTCCTGTGGGGTTCTGTATGGACCTGTAGGGTTCCGTAGGGGCCTGTAGGGTTGTGTAAGTGCCCGCAGGCGTTGGTAGGAGCTTGTAGGGTGCCATATGTTTCCGGAGGGTTGTGTAGGGTTCCGTAGGGGCCTGTGGTGTTCCCTAGGGGCCTGTAGAGTCTCGTACAGTTCCGTAGGGGCCTGTAGTGTTCCCTAGGGGCCTGTAGAGTCTCATACAGTTCCGTAGGGTCCTGTAGGTTTCCATAAGCGCCCGCAGAGGTCTGAAGGGGCCCGTCCTGTTCCGTAAGGATCCACAGGGCTCCGTAGAGCTTCGTAGGTTTCCTAGAGGCCTGTAGAGTACCGCAGGAGCCAGTAGTGTTCTGTAGGGGCCCGTAGGGTTCCTTCCATAGGGGCTGGCAGTGTTCCGTAGGGGCCTCTAGGGTTGTGTAAGTGCCCGCAGGAGTCTGTAGGAATCCGTGGGATTCTGTAAGGTTCCGGAGGGTTCTGCAGGATTCCGTAGGGGCCCGTAGAGTTCCGTAGTGGCTGGTAAAGTTCCGTAGGGCCCTGTACCGTTCCGTAACTGCCTGCAAGGATCTTTAGGCTTCCGTAGGGGCTGGTAGGGTTCCATAAAGTTCCGTGGGTTCCTGCAGAGTTCTGCAAGTGCCCGCAAGGGCCTGTAGGGGCGCACAGTGTTTCTGTCAGGTTCCGTAGAGTTCCGTAGGGGCCATAGGTTTCCGTAGTGGCTGGTAGTATTCCGTAGGGGTCTGTAGGGTTCCGTAGGCACCTGCAGTGTTCTGTAGGAGCCCATAGGGTTTTAGTGAGGTTCTGTTGTGTCGCTAAGGGTCTTGTAGAGTGCTGTCGGGTCCTGGAGTATTCTGTAGGGTTCCAGAGGGGCTCGTAGGGTTCCGTCGAAATCTGTAGGCTTCCCTAGGGGCCCATAGAGACCCGTAGATTTCCGTAGGGGCCTGTAGGGTTGTGTAAGTGCCCGCAGGGGTTGGTAGGAGCTTGTAGGGTTCCATAAGTTTCCAGAGGGTTGTGTAGGGTTCCGTAGGGGTCTGTGGTGTTCCCTAGGGGCCTGTAGAGTCTCGTACGGTTCCGTAGGGGCCTGTGGTGTTCCCTAGGGGCCTGTAGAGTCTCGTACAGTTCCGTAGGGTCCTGTAGGTTTCCATAAGCGCCCGCAGAGGTCTGAAGGGGCCCGTCCTGTTCCGTAAGGATCCACAGGGCTCCGTAGAGCTTCGTAGGTTTCCTAGAGGCCTGTAGAGTACCGCAGGAGCCAGTAGTGTTCTGTAGGGGCCCGTAGGGTTCCTTCCATAGGGGCTGGCAGTGTTCCGTAGGGGCCTCTAGGATTGTGTAAGTGCCCGCAGGAGTCTGTAGGAGTCTGTGGGATTCTGTAAGGTTCCGGAGGGTTCTGCAGGGTTCCGTAGGGGCCCGTAGAGTTCCGTAGTGGCTGGTAAAGTTCCGTAGGGTCCTGTGGGGTTCTGTATGGACCTGTAGGGTTCCGTAGGGGCCTGTAGGGTTGTGTAAGTGCCCGCAGGGGTTGGTAGGAGCTTGTAGGGTGCCATATGTTTCCGGAGGGTTGTGTAGGGTTCCGTAGGGGCCTGTGGTGTTCCCTAGGGGCCTGTAGAGTCTCGTACAGTTCCGTAGGGTCCTGTAGGTTTCCATAAGCGCCCGCAGAGGTCTGAAGGGGCCCGTCCTGTTCCGTAAGGATCCACAGGGCTCCGTAGAGCTTCATAGGTTTCCTAGAGGCCTGTAGAGTACCGCAGGAGCCAGTAGTGTTCTGTAGGGGCCCGTAGGGTTCCTTCCATAGGGGCTGGCAGTGTTCCGTAGGGGCCTCTAGGATTGTGTAAGTGCCCGCAGGAGTCTGTAGGAATCCGTGGGATTCTGTAAGGTTCCGGAGGGTTCTGCAGGATTCCGTAGGGGCCCGTAGAGTTCCGTAGTGGCTGGTAAAGTTCCGTAGGGCCCTGTACCGTTCCGTAACTGCCTGCAAGGATCTTTAGGCTTCCGTAGGGGCTGGTAGGGTTCCATAAAGTTCCGTGGGTTCCTGCAGAGTTCTGCAAGTGCCCGCAAGGGCCTGTAGGGGCGCATAGTGTTTCTGTCAGGTTCCGTAGAGTTCCGTAGGGGCCATAGGTTTCCGTAGTGGCTGGTAGTATTCCGTAGGGGTCTGTAGGGTTCCGTAGGCACCTGCAGTGTTCCGTAGGAGCCCATAGGGTTTTAGTGAGGTTCTGTTGTGTCGCTAAGGGTCTTGTAGAGTGCTGTCGGGTCCTGGAGTATTCTGTAGGGTTCCAGAGGGGCTCGTAGGGTTCCGTCGAAATCTGTAGGGTTCCCTAGGGGCCCATAGAGTCCCGTAGATTTCCGTAGGGGCCTGTAGGGTTGTGTAAGTGCCCGCAGGGGTTGGTAGGAGCTTGTAGGGTTCCATAAGTTTCCAGAGGGTTGTGTAGGGTTCCGTAGTGGTCTGTGGTGTTCCCTAGGGGCCTGTAGAGTCTCGTACGGTTCCGTAGGGGCCTGTGGTGTTCCCTAGGGGCCTGTAGAGTCTCGTACAGTTCCGTAGGGTCCTGTAGGTTTCCATAAGCGCCCGCAGAGGTCTGAAGGGGCCCGTCCTGTTCCGTAAGGATCCACAGGGCTCCGTAGAGCTTCGTAGGTTCCCTAGAGGCCTGTAGAGTACTGCAGGAGCCAGTAGTGTTCTGTAGGGGCCCGTAGGGTTCCTTCCATAGGGGCTGGCAGTGTTCCGTAGGGGCCTCTAGGGTTGTGTAAGTGCCCGCAGAAGGCTGTAGGAGTCTGTGGGATTCTGTAAGGTTCTGGAGGGTTCTGCAGGGTTCCGTAGGGGCCCATAGAGTTCCGTAGTGGCTGGTAAAGTTCCGTAGGGCCCTGTGGGGTTCTGTATGGACCTGTAGGGTTCCGTAGGGGCCTGCAGGGTTCTGTAAGTGCCCGCAGGTGTCTGTACGGGTCTGTAGGGTTCCGTAGGCACCTACAGTGTTCTGTAGGAGCGCATAGGGTTTTAGTGAGGTTCCGTTGTGTTGCTAAGGGTCTTGTAGAGTGCTGTCGGGTCCTGGAGTGTTCTGTAGGGTTCCAGAGGGGCTCGTAGGGTTCCGTCGAAATCTGTAGGGTTCCCTAGGGGCCCATAGAGTCCCGTAGATTTCCGTAGGGACCTGTAGGGTTGTGTAAGTGCCCGCAGGGGTTGGTAGGAGCTTGTAGGGTTCCATAAGTTTCCAGAGGGTTGTGTAGGGTTCCGTAGTGGTCTGTGGTGTTCCCTAGGGGCCTGTAGAGTCTCGTACAGTTCCGTAGGGTCCTGTAGGTTTCCATAAGCGCCCGCAGAGGTCTGAAGGGGCCCGTCCTGTTCCGTAAGGATCCACAGGGCTCCGTAGAGCTTCGTAGGTTTCCTAGAGGCCTGTAGAGTATCGCAGGAGCCAGTAGTGTTCTGTAGGGGCCCGTAGGGTTCCTTCCATAGGGGCTGGCAGTGTTCCGTAGGGGCCTCTAGGGTTGTGTAAGTGCCCGCAGGAGTCTGTAGGAGTCTGTGGGATTCTGTAAGGTTCCGGAGGGTTCTGCAGGGTTCCGTAGGGGCCCGTAGAGTTCCGTAGTGGCTGGTAAAGTTCCGTAGGGTCCTGTGGGGTTCTGTATGGACCTGTAGGGTTCCGTAGGGGCCTGTAGGGTTGTGTAAGTGCCCGCAGGCGTTGGTAGGAGCTTGTAGGGTGCCATATGTTTCCGGAGGGTTGTGTAGGGTTCCGTAGGGGCCTGTGGTGTTCCCTAGGGGCCTGTAGAGTCTCGTACAGTTCCGTAGGGGCCTGTAGTGTTCCCTAGGGGCCTGTAGAGTCTCATACAGTTCCGTAGGGTCCTGTAGGTTTCCATAAGCGCCCGCAGAGGTCTGAAGGGGCCCGTCCTGTTCCGTAAGGATCCACAGGGCTCCGTAGAGCTTCGTAGGTTTCCTAGAGGCCTGTAGAGTACCGCAGGAGCCAGTAGTGTTCTGTAGGGGCCCGTAGGGTTCCTTCCATAGGGGCTGGCAGTGTTCCGTAGGGGCCTCTAGGGTTGTGTAAGTGCCCGCAGGAGTCTGTAGGAGTCTGTGGGATTCTGTAAGGTTCCGGAGGGTTCTGCAGGGTTCCGTAGGGGCCCGTAGAGTTCCGTAGTGGCTGGTAAAGTTTAGTAGGGCCCTGTACCGTTCCGTAACTGCCTGCAAGGATCTTTAGGCTTCCGTAGGGGCTGGTAGGGTTCCGTAAAGTTCCGTGGGTTCCTGCAGAGTTCTGCAAGTGCCCGCAAGGGCCTGTAGGGGCGCACAGTGTTTCTGTCAGGTTCCGTAGAGTTCCGTAGGGGCCATAGGTTTCCGTAGTGGCTGGTAGTATTCCGTAGGGGTCTGTAGGGTTCCGTAGGCACCTGCAGTGTTCCGTAGGAGCCCATAGGGTTTTAGTGAGGTTCCGTTGTGTCGCTAAGGGTCTTGTAGAGTGCTGTCGGGTCCTGGAGTATTCTGTAGGGTTCCAGAGGGGCTCGTAGGGTTCCGTCGAAATCTGTAGGGTTCCCTAGGGGCCCATAGAGTCCCGTAGATTTCCATAGGGGCCTGTAGGGTTGTGTAAGTGCCCGCAGGGGTTGGTAGGAGCTTGTGGGGTTCCATAAGTTTCCAGAGGGTTGTGTAGGGTTCCGTAGGGGTCTGTGGTGTTCCCTAGGGGCCTGTAGAGTCTCGTACGGTTCCGTAGGGGCCTGTGGTGTTCCCTAGGGGCCTGTAGAGTCTCGTACAGTTCCGTAGGGTCCTGTAGGTTTCCATAAGCGCCCGCAGAGGTCTGAAGGGGCCCGTCCTGTTCCGTAAGGATCCACAGGGCTCCGTAGAGCTTCGTAGGTTTCCTAGAGGCCTGTAGAGTACCGCAGGAGCCAGTAGTGTTCTGTAGGGGCCCGTAGGGTTCCTTCCATAGGGGCTGGCAGTGTTCCGTAGGGGCCTCTAGGGTTGTGTAAGTGCCCGCAGGAGTCTGTAGGAGTCTGTGGGATTCTGTAAGGTTCCGGAGGGTTCTGCAGGGTTCCGTAGGGGCCCGTAGAGTTCCGTAGTGGCTGGTAAAGTTCCGTAGGGTCCTGTGGGGTTCTGTATGGACCTGTAGGGTTCCGTAGGGGCCTGTAGGGTTGTGTAAGTGCCCGCAGGGGTTGGTAGGAGCTTGTAGGGTGCCATATGTTTCCGGAGGGTTGTGTAGGGTTCCGTAGGGGCCTGTGGTGTTCCCTAGGGGCCTGTAGAGTCTCGTACAGTTCCGTAGGGGCCTGTAGTGTTCCCTAGGGGCCTGTAGAGTCTCATACAGTTCCGTAGGGTCCTGTAGGTTTCCATAAGCGCCCGCAGAGGTCTGAAGGGGCCCGTCCTGTTCCGTAAGGATCCACAGGGCTCCGTAGAGCTTCGTAGGTTTCCTAGAGGCCTGTAGAGTACCGCAGGAGCCAGTAGTGTTCTGTAGGGGCCCGTAGGGTTCCTTCCATAGGGGCTGGCAGTGTTCCGTAGGGGCCTCTAGGGTTGTGTAAGTGCCCGCAGGAGTCTGTAGGAATCCGTGGGATTCTGTAAGGTTCCGGAGGGTTCTGCAGGATTCCGTAGGGGCCCGTAGAGTTCCGTAGTGGCTGGTAAAGTTCCGTAGGGCCCTGTACCGTTCCGTAACTGCCTGCAAGGATCTTTAGGCTTCCGTAGGGGCTGGTAGGGTTCCATAAAGTTCCGTGGGTTCCTGCAGAGTTCTGCAAGTGCCCGCAAGGGCCTGTAGGGGCGCACAGTGTTTCTGTCAGGTTCCGTAGAGTTCCGTAGGGGCCATAGGTTTCCGTAGTGGCTGGTAGTATTCCGTAGGGGTCTGTAGGGTTCCGTAGGCACCTGCAGTGTTCTGTAGGAGCCCATAGGGTTTTAGTGAGGTTCTGTTGTGTCGCTAAGGGTCTTGTAGAGTGCTGTCGGGTCCTGGAGTATTCTGTAGGGTTCCAGAGGGGCTCGTAGGGTTCCGTCGAAATCTGTAGGCTTCCCTAGGGGCCCATAGAGACCCGTAGATTTCCGTAGGGGCCTGTAGGGTTGTGTAAGTGCCCGCAGGGGTTGGTAGGAGCTTGTAGGGTTCCATAAGTTTCCAGAGGGTTGTGTAGGGTTCCGTAGGGGTCTGTGGTGTTCCCTAGGGGCCTGTAGAGTCTCGTACGGTTCCGTAGGGGCCTGTGGTGTTCCCTAGGGGCCTGTAGAGTCTCGTACAGTTCCGTAGGGTCCTGTAGGTTTCCATAAGCGCCCGCAGAGGTCTGAAGGGGCCCGTCCTGTTCCGTAAGGATCCACAGGGCTCCGTAGAGCTTCGTAGGTTTCCTAGAGGCCTGTAGAGTACCGCAGGAGCCAGTAGTGTTCTGTAGGGGCCCGTAGGGTTCCTTCCATAGGGGCTGGCAGTGTTCCGTAGGGGCCTCTAGGATTGTGTAAGTGCCCGCAGGAGTCTGTAGGAGTCTGTGGGATTCTGTAAGGTTCCGGAGGGTTCTGCAGGGTTCCGTAGGGGCCCGTAGAGTTCCGTAGTGGCTGGTAAAGTTCCGTAGGGTCCTGTGGGGTTCTGTATGGACCTGTAGGGTTCCGTAGGGGCCTGTAGGGTTGTGTAAGTGCCCGCAGGGGTTGGTAGGAGCTTGTAGGGTGCCATATGTTTCCGGAGGGTTGTGTAGGGTTCCGTAGGGGCCTGTGGTGTTCCCTAGGGGCCTGTAGAGTCTCGTACAGTTCCGTAGGGTCCTGTAGGTTTCCATAAGCGCCCGCAGAGGTCTGAAGGGGCCCGTCCTGTTCCGTAAGGATCCACAGGGCTCCGTAGAGCTTCATAGGTTTCCTAGAGGCCTGTAGAGTACCGCAGGAGCCAGTAGTGTTCTGTAGGGGCCCGTAGGGTTCCTTCCATAGGGGCTGGCAGTGTTCCGTAGGGGCCTCTAGGATTGTGTAAGTGCCCGCAGGAGTCTGTAGGAATCCGTGGGATTCTGTAAGGTTCCGGAGGGTTCTGCAGGATTCCGTAGGGGCCCGTAGAGTTCCGTAGTGGCTGGTAAAGTTCCGTAGGGCCCTGTACCGTTCCGTAACTGCCTGCAAGGATCTTTAGGCTTCCGTAGGGGCTGGTAGGGTTCCATAAAGTTCCGTGGGTTCCTGCAGAGTTCTGCAAGTGCCCGCAAGGGCCTGTAGGGGCGCATAGTGTTTCTGTCAGGTTCCGTAGAGTTCCGTAGGGGCCATAGGTTTCCGTAGTGGCTGGTAGTATTCCGTAGGGGTCTGTAGGGTTCCGTAGGCACCTGCAGTGTTCCGTAGGAGCCCATAGGGTTTTAGTGAGGTTCTGTTGTGTCGCTAAGGGTCTTGTAGAGTGCTGTCGGGTCCTGGAGTATTCTGTAGGGTTCCAGAGGGGGCTCGTAGGGTTCCGTCGAAATCTGTAGGGTTCCCTAGGGGCCCATAGAGTCCCGTAGATTTCCGTAGGGGCCTGTAGGGTTGTGTAAGTGCCCGCAGGGGTTGGTAGGAGCTTGTAGGGTTCCATAAGTTTCCAGAGGGTTGTGTAGGGTTCCGTAGTGGTCTGTGGTGTTCCCTAGGGGCCTGTAGAGTCTCGTACGGTTCCGTAGGGGCCTGTGGTGTTCCCTAGGGGCCTGTAGAGTCTCGTACAGTTCCGTAGGGTCCTGTAGGTTTCCATAAGCGCCCGCAGAGGTCTGAAGGGGCCCGTCCTGTTCCGTAAGGATCCACAGGGCTCCGTAGAGCTTCGTAGGTTCCCTAGAGGCCTGTAGAGTACTGCAGGAGCCAGTAGTGTTCTGTAGGGGCCCGTAGGGTTCCTTCCATAGGGGCTGGCAGTGTTCCGTAGGGGCCTCTAGGGTTGTGTAAGTGCCCGCAGAAGGCTGTAGGAGTCTGTGGGATTCTGTAAGGTTCTGGAGGGTTCTGCAGGGTTCCGTAGGGGCCCATAGAGTTCCGTAGTGGCTGGTAAAGTTCCGTAGGGCCCTGTGGGGTTCTGTATGGACCTGTAGGGTTCCGTAGGGGCCTGCAGGGTTCTGTAAGTGCCCGCAGGTGTCTGTACGGGTCTGTAGGGTTCCGTAGGCACCTACAGTGTTCTGTAGGAGCGCATAGGGTTTTAGTGAGGTTCCGTTGTGTTGCTAAGGGTCTTGTAGAGTGCTGTCGGGTCCTGGAGTGTTCTGTAGGGTTCCAGAGGGGCTCGTAGGGTTCCGTCGAAATCTGTAGGGTTCCCTAGGGGCCCATAGAGTCCCGTAGATTTCCGTAGGGACCTGTAGGGTTGTGTAAGTGCCCGCAGGGGTTGGTAGGAGCTTGTAGGGTTCCATAAGTTTCCAGAGGGTTGTGTAGGGTTCCGTAGTGGTCTGTGGTGTTCCCTAGGGGCCTGTAGAGTCTCGTACAGTTCCGTAGGGTCCTGTAGGTTTCCATAAGCGCCCGCAGAGGTCTGAAGGGGCCCGTCCTGTTCCGTAAGGATCCACAGGGCTCCGTAGAGCTTCGTAGGTTTCCTAGAGGCCTGTAGAGTATCGCAGGAGCCAGTAGTGTTCTGTAGGGGCCCGTAGGGTTCCTTCCATAGGGGCTGGCAGTGTTCCGTAGGGGCCTCTAGGGTTGTGTAAGTGCCCGCAGGAGTCTGTAGGAGTCTGTGGGATTCTGTAAGGTTCCGGAGGGTTCTGCAGGGTTCCGTAGGGGCCCGTAGAGTTCCGTAGTGGCTGGTAAAGTTCCGTAGGGTCCTGTGGGGTTCTGTATGGACCTGTAGGGTTCCGTAGGGGCCTGTAGGGTTGTGTAAGTGCCCGCAGGCGTTGGTAGGAGCTTGTAGGGTGCCATATGTTTCCGGAGGGTTGTGTAGGGTTCCGTAGGGGCCTGTGGTGTTCCCTAGGGGCCTGTAGAGTCTCGTACAGTTCCGTAGGGGCCTGTAGTGTTCCCTAGGGGCCTGTAGAGTCTCATACAGTTCCGTAGGGTCCTGTAGGTTTCCATAAGCGCCCGCAGAGGTCTGAAGGGGCCCGTCCTGTTCCGTAAGGATCCACAGGGCTCCGTAGAGCTTCGTAGGTTTCCTAGAGGCCTGTAGAGTACCGCAGGAGCCAGTAGTGTTCTGTAGGGGCCCGTAGGGTTCCTTCCATAGGGGCTGGCAGTGTTCCGTAGGGGCCTCTAGGGTTGTGTAAGTGCCCGCAGGAGTCTGTAGGAGTCTGTGGGATTCTGTAAGGTTCCGGAGGGTTCTGCAGGGTTCCGGAGGGGCCCGTAGAGTTCCGTAGTGGCTGGTAAAGTTTAGTAGGGCCCTGTACCGTTCCGTAACTGCCTGCAAGGATCTTTAGGCTTCCGTAGGGGCTGGTAGGGTTCCGTAAAGTTCCGTGGGTTCCTGCAGAGTTCTGCAAGTGCCCGCAAGGGCCTGTAGGGGCGCACAGTGTTTCTGTCAGGTTCCGTAGAGTTCCGTAGGGGCCATAGGTTTCCGTAGTGGCTGGTAGTATTCCGTAGGGGTCTGTAGGGTTCCGTAGGCACCTGCAGTGTTCCGTAGGAGCCCATAGGGTTTTAGTGAGGTTCCGTTGTGTCGCTAAGGGTCTTGTAGAGTGCTGTCGGGTCCTGGAGTATTCTGTAGGGTTCCAGAGGGGCTCGTAGGGTTCCGTCGAAATCTGTAGGGTTCCCTAGGGGCCCATAGAGTCCCGTAGATTTCCATAGGGGCCTGTAGGGTTGTGTAAGTGCCCGCAGGGGTTGGTAGGAGCTTGTGGGGTTCCATAAGTTTCCAGAGGGTTGTGTAGGGTTCCGTAGGGGTCTGTGGTGTTCCCTAGGGGCCTGTAGAGTCTCGTACGGTTCCGTAGGGGCCTGTGGTGTTCCCTAGGGGCCTGTAGAGTCTCGTACAGTTCCGTAGGGTCCTGTAGGTTTCCATAAGCGCCCGCAGAGGTCTGAAGGGGCCCGTCCTGTTCCGTAAGGATCCACAGGGCTCCGTAGAGCTTCGTAGGTTTCCTAGAGGCCTGTAGAGTACCGCAGGAGCCAGTAGTGTTCTGTAGGGGCCCGTAGGGTTCCTTCCATAGGGGCTGGCAGTGTTCCGTAGGGGCCTCTAGGGTTGTGTAAGTGCCCGCAGGAGTCTGTAGGAGTCTGTGGGATTCTGTAAGGTTCCGGAGG
This sequence comes from Numenius arquata, assembly GCF_964106895.1. Classification (NCBI taxonomy): domain Eukaryota; kingdom Metazoa; phylum Chordata; class Aves; order Charadriiformes; family Scolopacidae; genus Numenius; species Numenius arquata. The sequence goes on from NW_027415021.1 coordinate 77,437, forward strand.
GTTCTGCAGGGTTCCGTAGGGGCCCGTAGAGTTCCGTAGTGGCTGGTAAAGTTCCGTAGGGTCCTGTGGGGTTCTGTATGGACCTGTAGGGTTCCGTAGGGGCCTGTAGGGTTGTGTAAGTGCCCGCAGGGGTTGGTAGGAGCTTGTAGGGTGCCATATGTTTCCGGAGGGTTGTGTAGGGTTCCGTAGGGGCCTGTGGTGTTCCCTAGGGGCCTGTAGAGTCTCGTACAGTTCCGTAGGGGCCTGTAGTGTTCCCTAGGGGCCTGTAGAGTCTCATACAGTTCCGTAGGGTCCTGTAGGTTTCCATAAGCGCCCGCAGAGGTCTGAAGGGGCCCGTCCTGTTCTGTAAGGATCCACAGGGCTCCGTAGAGCTTCGTAGGTTTCCTAGAGGCCTGTAGAGTACCGCAGGAGCCAGTAGTGTTCTGTAGGGGCCCGTAGGGTTCCTTCCATAGGGGCTGGCAGTGTTCCGTAGGGGCCTCTAGGGTTGTGTAAGTGCCCGCAGGAGTCTGTAGGAGTCTGTGGGATTCTGTAAGGTTCTGGAGTGTTCTGCAGGGTTCCGTAGGGGCCCGTAGAGTTCCGTAGTGGCTGGTAAAGTTCCGTAGGGCCCTGTGGGGTTCTGTATGGACCTGTAGGGTTCCGTAGGGGCCTGCAGGGTTCTGTAAGTGCCCGCAGGTGTCTGTAGGGTTCCGTAGGGGCCTGCAGGGTTTCGTAGGCACCTGCAGTGTTCTGTAGGAGCCCATAGGGTTTTAGTGAGGTTCCGTTGTGTTGCTAAGGGTCTTGTAGAGTGCTGTCGGGTCCTGGAGTGTTCTGTAGGGTTCCAGAGGGGCTCGTAGGGTTCCGTCGAAATCTGTAGGGTTCCCTAGGGGCCCATAGAGTCCCGTAGATTTCCGTAGGGACCTGTAGGGTTGTGTAAGTGCCCGCAGGGGTTGGTAGGAGCTTGTAGGGTGCCATAAGTTTCCAGAGGGTTGTGTAGGGTTCCGTAGGGGCCTGTGGTGTTCCCTAGGGGCCTGTAGAGTCTCGTACAGTTCCGTAGGGTCCTGTAGGTTTCCATAAGCGCCCGCAGAGGTCTGAAGGGGCCCGTACTTTTCCGTAAGGATCCACAGGGCTCCGCAGAGCTTCGTAGGTTTCCTAGAGGCCTGTAGAGTACCGCAGGAGCCAGTAGTGTTCTGTAGGGGCCCGTAGGGTTCCTTCCATAGGGGCTGGCAGTGTTCCGTAGGGGCCTCTAGGATTGTGTAAGTGCCCGCAGGAGTCTGTAGGAGTCTGTGGGATTCTGTAAGGTTCCGGAGGGTTCTGCAGGGTTCCGTAGGGGCCCGTAGAGTTCCGTAGTGGCTGGTAAAGTTCCGTAGGGCCCTGTGGGGTTCTGTATGGACCTGTAGGGTTCCGTAGGGGCCTGCAGGGTTCTGTAAGTGCCCGCAGGTGTCTGTAGGCTTCCGTAGGGGCTGGTAGGGTTCCATAAAGTTCCGTGGGTTCCTGCAGAGTTCTGCAAGTGCCCGCAAGGGCCTGTAGGGGCGCACAGTGTTTCTGTCAGGTTCCGTAGAGTTCCATAGGGGCCATAGGTTTCCGTAGTGGGTGGTAGTATTCCGTAGGGGTCTGTAGGGTTCCGTAGGCACCTGCAGTGTTCCGTAGGAGCCCATAGGGTTTTAGTGAGGTTCTGTTGTGTCGCTAAGGGTCTTGTAGAGTGCCGTCGGGTCCTGGAGTATTCTGTAGGGTTCCAGAGGGGCTCGTAGGGTTCCGTCAAAATCTGTAGGGTTCCCTAGGGGCCCATAGAGTCCCGTAGATTTCCGTAGGGGCCTGTAGGGTTGTGTAAGTGCCCGCAGGGGTTGGTAGGAGCTTGTAGGGTTCCATAAGTTTCCAGAGGGTTGTGTAGGGTTCCGTAGTGGTCTGTGGTGTTCCCTAGGGGCCTGTAGAGTCTCGTACAGTTCCGTAGGGTCCTGTAGGTTTCCATAAGCGCCCGCAGAGGTCTGAAGGGGCCCGTCCTGTTCCGTAAGGATCCACAGGGCTCCATAGAGCTTCGTAGGTTTCCTAGAGGCCTGTAGAGTACCACAGGAGCCAGTAGTGTTCTGTAGGGGCCCGTAGGGTTCCTTCCATAGGGGCTGGCAGTGTTCCGTAGGGGCCTCTAGGGTTGTGTAAGTGCCCGCAGGAGTCTGTAGGAGTCTGTGGGATTCTGTAAGGTTCCGGAGGGTTCTGCAGGGTTCCGTAGGGGCCCGTAGAGTTCCGTAGTGGCTGGTAAAGTTTAGTAGGGCCCTGTACCGTTCCGTAACTGCCTGCAAGGATCTTTAGGCTTCCGTAGGGGCTGGTAGGGTTCCGTAAAGTTCCGTGGGTTCCTGCAGAGTTCTGCAAGTGCCCGCAAGGGCCTGTAGGGGCCCACAGTGTTTCTGTCAGGTTCCGTAGAGTTCCGTAGGGGCCATAGGTTTCCGTAGTGGCTGGTAGTATTCCGTAGGGGTCTGTAGGGTTCCGTAGGCACCTGCAGTGTTCCGTAGGAGCCCATAGGGTTTTAGTGAGGTTCCGTTGTGTCGCTAAGGGTCTTGTAGAGTGCTGTCGGGTCCTGGAGTATTCTGTAGGGTTCCAGAGGGGCTCGTAGGGTTCCGTCGAAATCTGTAGGGTTCCCTAGGGGCCCATAGAGTCCCGTAGATTTCCGTAGGGACCTGTAGGGTTGTGTAAGTGCCCGCAGGGGTTGGTAGGAGCTTGTAGGGTTCCATAAGTTTCCAGAGGGTTGTGTAGGGTTCCGTAGGGGTCTGTGGTGTTCCCTAGGGGCCTGTAGAGTCTCGTACGGTTCCGTAGGGGCCTGTGGTGTTCCCTAGGGGCCTGTAGAGTCTCGTACAGTTCCGTAGGGTCCTGTAGGTTTCCATAAGCGCCCGCAGAGGTCTGAAGGGGCCCGTCCTCTTCCGTAAGGATCCACAGTAGCTTCGTAGAGCTTCGTAGGTTTCCTAGAGGCCTGTAGAGTACCGCAGGAGCCAGTAGTGTTCTGTAGGGGCCCGTAGGGTTCCTTCCATAGGGGCTGGCAGTGTTCCGTAGGGGCCTCTAGGATTGTGTAAGTGCCCGCAGGAGTCTGTAGGAATCCGTGGGATTCTGTAAGGTTCCGGAGGGTTCTGCAGGATTCCGTAGGGGCCCGTAGAGTTCCGTAGTGGCTGGTAAAGTTCCGTAGGGCCCTGTACCGTTCCGTAACTGCCTGCAAGGATCTTTAGGCTTCCGTAGGGGCTGGTAGGGTTCCATAAAGTTCCGTGGGTTCCTGCAGAGTTCTGCAAGTGCCCGCAAGGGCCTGTAGGGGCGCACAGTGTTTCTGTCAGGTTCCGTAGAGTTCCGTAGGGGCCATAGGTTTCCGTAGTGGCTGGTAGTATTCCGTAGGGGTCTGTAGGGTTCCGTAGGCACCTGCAGTGTTCCGTAGGAGCCCATAGGGTTTTAGTGAGGTTCCGTTGTGTCGCTAAGGGTCTTGTAGAGTGCTGTCGGGTCCTGGAGTATTCTGTAGGGTTCCAGAGGGGCTCGTAGGGTTCCGTCGAAATCTGTAGGGTTCCCTAGGGGCCCATAGAGTCCCGTAGATTTCCGTAGGGACCTGTAGGGTTGTGTAAGTGCCCGCAGGGGTTGGTAGGAGCTTGTAGGGTTCCATAAGTTTCCAGAGGGTTGTGTAGGGTTCCGTAGGGGTCTGTGGTGTTCCCTAGGGGCCTGTAGAGTCTCGTACGGTTCCGTAGGGGCCTGTGGTGTTCCCTAGGGGCCTGTAGAGTCTCGTACAGTTCCGTAGGGTCCTGTAGGTTTCCATAAGCGCCCGCAGAGGTCTGAAGGGGCCCGTCCTCTTCCGTAAGGATCCACAGTAGCTTCGTAGAGCTTCGTAGGTTTCCTAGAGGCCTGTAGAGTACCGCAGGAGCCAGTAGTGTTCTGTAGGGGCCCGTAGGGTTCCTTCCATAGGGGCTGGCAGTGTTCCGTAGGGGCCTCTAGGATTGTGTAAGTGCCCGCAGGAGTCTGTAGGAATCCGTGGGATTCTGTAAGGTTCCGGAGGGTTCTGCAGGATTCCGTAGGGGCCCGTAGAGTTCCGTAGTGGCTGGTAAAGTTCCGTAGGGCCCTGTACCGTTCCGTAACTGCCTGCAAGGATCTTTAGGCTTCCGTAGGGGCTGGTAGGGTTCCATAAAGTTCCGTGGGTTCCTGCAGAGTTCTGCAAGTGCCCGCAAGGGCCTGTAGGGGCGCACAGTGTTTCTGTCAGGTTCCGTAGAGTTCCGTAGGGGCCATAGGTTTCCGTAGTGGCTGGTAGTATTCCGTAGGGGTCTGTAGGGTTCCGTAGGCACCTGCAGTGTTCTGTAGGAGCCCATAGGGTTTTAGTGAGGTTCTGTTGTGTCGCTAAGGGTCTTGTAGAGTGCTGTCGGGTCCTGGAGTATTCTGTAGGGTTCCAGAGGGGCTCGTAGGGTTCCGTCGAAATCTGTAGGCTTCCCTAGGGGCCCATAGAGTCCCGTAGATTTCCGTAGGGGCCTGTAGGGTTGTGTAAGTGCCCGCAGGGGTTGGTAGGAGCTTGTAGGGTTCCATAAGTTTCCAGAGGGTTGTGTAGGGTTCCGTAGTGGTCTGTGGTGTTCCCTAGGGGCCTGTAGAGTCTCGTACGGTTCCGTAGGGGCCTGTGGTGTTCCCTAGGGGCCTGTAGAGTCTCGTACAGTTCCGTAGGGTCCTGTAGGTTTCCATAAGCGCCCGCAGAGGTCTGAAGGGGCCCGTCCTGTTCCGTAAGGATCCACAGGGCTCCGTAGAGCTTCGTAGGTTCCCTAGAGGCCTGTAGAGTACTGCAGGAGCCAGTAGTGTTCTGTAGGGGCCCGTAGGGTTCCTTCCATAGGGGCTGGCAGTGTTCCGTAGGGGCCTCTAGGGTTGTGTAAGTGCCCGCAGGAGTCTGTAGGAGTCTGTGGGATTCTGTAAGGTTCCGGAGGGTTCTGCAGGGTTCCGTAGGGGCCCATAGAGTTCCGTAGTGGCTGGTAAAGTTCCGTAGGGCCCTGTGGGGTTCTGTATGGACCTGTAGGGTTCCGTAGGGGCCTGCAGGGTTCTGTAAGTGCCCGCAGGTGTCTGTACGGGTCTGTAGGGTTCCGTAGGCACCTGCAGTGTTCTGTAGGAGCCCATAGGGTTTTAGTGAGGTTCCGTTGTGTTGCTAAGGGTCTTGTAGAGTGCTGTCGGGTCCTGGAGTGTTCTGTAGGGTTCCAGAGGGGCTCGTAGGGTTCCGTCGAAATCTGTAGGGTTCCCTAGGGGCCCATAGAGTCCCGTAGATTTCCGTAGGGGCCTGTAGGGTTGTGTAAGTGCCCGCAGGGGTTGGTAGGAGCTTGTAGGGTGCCATAAGTTTCCAGAGGATTGTGTTGGGTTCTGTAGGGGTCTGTGGTGTTCCCTAGGGGCCTGTAGAGTCTCGTACGGTTCCCTAGGGGCCTGTAGAGTCTCGTACAGTTCCGTAGGGTCCTGTAGGTTTCCATAAGCGCCCGCAGAGGTCTGAAGGGGCCCGTCCTGTTCCGTAAGGATCCACAGGGCTCCGTAGAGCTTCGTAGGTTTCCTAGAGGCCTGTAGAGTATCGCAGGAGCCAGTAGTGTTCTGTAGGGGCCCGTAGGGTTCCTTCCATAGGGGCTGGCAGTGTTCCGTAGGGGCCTCTAGGGTTGTGTAAGTGCCCGCAGGAGTCTGTAGGAGTCTGTGGGATTCTGTAAGGTTCCGGAGGGTTCTGCAGGGTTCCGTAGGGGCCCGTAGAGTTCCGTAGTGGCTGGTAAAGTTCCGTAGGGTCCTGTGGGGTTCTGTATGGACCTGTAGGGTTCCGTAGGGGCCTGTAGGGTTGTGTAAGTGCCCGCAGGCGTTGGTAGGAGCTTGTAGGGTGCCATATGTTTCCGGAGGGTTGTGTAGGGTTCCGTAGGGGCCTGTGGTGTTCCCTAGGGGCCTGTAGAGTCTCGTACAGTTCCGTAGGGGCCTGTAGTGTTCCCTAGGGGCCTGTAGAGTCTCATACAGTTCCGTAGGGTCCTGTAGGTTTCCATAAGCGCCCGCAGAGGTCTGAAGGGGCCCGTCCTGTTCCGTAAGGATCCACAGGGCTCCGTAGAGCTTCGTAGGTTTCCTAGAGGCCTGTAGAGTACCGCAGGAGCCAGTAGTGTTCTGTAGGGGCCCGTAGGGTTCCTTCCATAGGGGCTGGCAGTGTTCCGTAGGGGCCTCTAGGGTTGTGTAAGTGCCCGCAGGAGTCTGTAGGAGTCTGTGGGATTCTGTAAGGTTCCGGAGGGTTCTGCAGGGTTCCGTAGGGGCCCATAGAGTTCCGTAGTGGCTGGTAAAGTTCCGTAGGGCCCTGTGGGGTTCTGTATGGACCTGTAGGGTTCCGTAGGGGCCTGCAGGGTTCTGTAAGTGCCCGCAGGTGTCTGTACGGGTCTGTAGGGTTCCGTAGGCACCTGCAGTGTTCTGTAGGAGCCCATAGGGTTTTAGTGAGGTTCCGTTGTGTTGCTAAGGGTCTTGTAGAGTGCTGTCGGGTCCTGGAGTGTTCTGTAGGGTTCCAGAGGGGCTCGTAGGGTTCCGTCGAAATCTGTAGGGTTCCCTAGGGGCCCATAGAGTCCCGTAGATTTCCGTAGGGGCCTGTAGGGTTGTGTAAGTGCCCGCAGGGGTTGGTAGGAGCTTGTAGGGTGCCATAAGTTTCCAGAGGATTGTGTTGGGTTCTGTAGGGGTCTGTGGTGTTCCCTAGGGGCCTGTAGAGTCTCGTACGGTTCCCTAGGGGCCTGTAGAGTCTCGTACAGTTCCGTAGGGTCCTGTAGGTTTCCATAAGCGCCCGCAGAGGTCTGAAGGGGCCCGTCCTGTTCCGTAAGGATCCACAGGGCTCCGTAGAGCTTCGTAGGTTTCCTAGAGGCCTGTAGAGTACCGCAGGAGCCAGTAGTGTTCTGTAGGGGCCCGTAGGGTTCCTTCCATAGGGGCTGGCAGTGTTCCGTAGGGGCCTCTAGGGTTGTGTAAGTGCCCGCAGGAGTCTGTAGGAGTCTGTGGGATTCTGTAAGGTTCCGGAGGGTTCTGCAGGGTTCCGTAGGGGCCCGTAGAGTTCCGTAGTGGCTGGTAAAGTTCCGTAGGGTCCTGTGGGGTTCTGTATGGACCTGTAGGGTTCCGTAGGGGCCTGTAGGGTTGTGTAAGTGCCCGCAGGGGTTGGTAGGAGCTTGTAGGGTGCCATATGTTTCCGGAGGGTTGTGTAGGGTTCCGTAGGGGCCTGTGGTGTTCCCTAGGGGCCTGTAGAGTCTCGTACAGTTCCGTAGGGGCCTGTAGTGTTCCCTAGGGGCCTGTAGAGTCTCATACAGTTCCGTAGGGTCCTGTAGGTTTCCATAAGCGCCCGCAGAGGTCTGAAGGGGCCCGTCCTGTTCCGTAAGGATCCACAGGGCTCCGTAGAGCTTCGTAGGTTTCCTAGAGGCCTGTAGAGTACCGCAGGAGCCAGTAGTGTTCTGTAGGGGCCCGTAGGGTTCCTTCCATAGGGGCTGGCAGTGTTCCGTAGGGGCCTCTAGGGTTGTGTAAGTGCCCGCAGGAGTCTGTAGGAGTCTGTGGGATTCTGTAAGGTTCCGGAGGGTTCTGCAGGGTTCCCTAGGGGCCCGTAGAGTTCCGTAGTGGCTGGTAAAGTTCCGTAGGGCCCTGTGGGGTTCTGTATGGACCTGTAGGGTTCCGTAGGGGCCTGCAGGGTTCTGTAAGTGCCCGCAGGTGTCTGTAGGGTTCCGTAGGGGCCTGCAGGTTTTCGTAGGCACCTGCAGTGTTCTGTAGGAGCCCGTAGGGTTTTAGTGAGGTTCCGTTGTGTTGCTAAGGGTCTTGTAGAGTGCTGTCGGGTCCTGGAGTATTCTGTAGGGTTCCAGAGGGGCTCGTAGGGTTCCGTCAAAATCTGTAGGCTTCCCTAGGGGCCCATAGAGTCCCGTAGATTTCCGTAGGGGCCTGTAGGGTTGTGTAAGTGCCCGCAGGGGTTGGTAGGAGCTTGTAGGGTGCCATATGTTTCCGGAGGGTTGTGTAGGGTTCCGTAGGGGCCTGTGGTGTTCCCTAGGGGCCTGTAGAGTCTCGTACAGTTCCGTAGGGGCCTGTAGTGTTCCCTAGGGGCCTGTAGAGTCTCATACAGTTCCGTAGGGTCCTGTAGGTTTCCATAAGCGCCCGCAGAGGTCTGAAGGGGCCCGTCCTGTTCCGTAAGGATCCACAGGGCTCCGTAGAGCTTCGTAGGTTTCCTAGAGGCCTGTAGAGTACCGCAGGAGCCAGTAGTGTTCTGTAGGGGCCCGTAGGGTTCCTTCCATAGGGGCTGGCAGTGTTCCGTAGGGGCCTCTAGGGTTGTGTAAGTGCCCGCAGGAGTCTGTAGGAGTCTGTGGGATTCTGTAAGGTTCCGGAGGGTTCTGCAGGGTTCCGTAGGGGCCCGTAGAGTTCCGTAGTGGCTGGTAAAGTTTAGTAGGGCCCTGTACCGTTCCGTAACTGCCTGCAAGGATCTTTAGGCTTCCGTAGGGGCTGGTAGGGTTCCGTAAAGTTCCGTGGGTTCCTGCAGAGTTCTGCAAGTGCCCGCAAGGGCCTGTAGGGGCGCACAGTGTTTCTGTCAGGTTCCGTAGAGTTCCGTAGGGGCCATAGGTTTCCGTAGTGGCTGGTAGTATTCCGTAGGGGTCTGTAGGGTTCCGTAGGCACCTGCAGTGTTCCGTAGGAGCCCATAGGGTTTTAGTGAGGTTCCGTTGTGTCGCTAAGGGTCTTGTAGAGTGCTGTCGGGTCCTGGAGTATTCTGTAGGGTTCCAGAGGGGCTCGTAGGGTTCCGTCGAAATCTGTAGGGTTCCCTAGGGGCCCATAGAGTCCCGTAGATTTCCGTAGGGACCTGTAGGGTTGTGTAAGTGCCCGCAGGGGTTGGTAGGAGCTTGTGGGGTTCCATAAGTTTCCAGAGGGTTGTGTAGGGTTCCGTAGGGTTCTGTGGTGTTCCCTAGGGGCCTGTAGAGTCTCGTACGGTTCCGTAGGTGCCTGTGGTGTTCCCTAGGGGCCTGTAGAGTCTCGTACAGTTCCGTAGGGTCCTGTAGGTTTCCATAAGCGCCCGCAGAGGTCTGAAGGGGCCCGTACTGTTCCGTAAGGATCCACAGGGCTCCATAGAGCTTCGTAGGTTTCCTAGAGGCCTGTAGAGTACCGCAGGAGCCAGTAGTGTTCTGTAGGGGCCCGTAGGGTTCCTTCCATAGGGGCTGGCAGTGTTCCGTAGGGGCCTCTAGGATTGTGTAAGTGCCCGCAGGAGTCTGTAGGAGTCTGTGGGATTCTGTAAGGTTCCGGAGGGTTCTGCAGGGTTTTGTAGGGGCCCATAGAGTTCCGTAGTGGCTGGTAAAGTTCCGTAGGGCCCTGTGGGGTTCTGTATGGACCTGTAGGGTTCCGTAGGGGCCTGCAGGGTTCTGTAAGTGCCCGCAGGTGTCTGTACGGGTCTGTAGGGTTCCGTAGGCACCTGCAGTGTTCTGTAGGAGCCCATAGGGTTTTAGTGAGGTTCCGTTGTGTCGCTAAGGGTCTTGTAGAGTGCTGTCGGGTCCTGGAGTGTTCTGTAGGGTTCCAGAGGGGCTCGTAGGGTTCCGTCGAAATCTGTAGGGTTCCCTAGGGGCCCATAGAATCCCGTAGATTTCCGTAGGGACCTGTAGGGTTGTGTAAGTGCCCGCAGGGGTTGGTAGGAGCTTGTAGGGTGCCATAAGTTTCCAGAGGATTGTGTTGGGTTCTGTAGGGGTCTGTGATGTTCCCTAGGGGCCTGTAGAGTCTCGTACAGTTCCGTAGGGTCCTGTAGGTTTCCATAAGCACCCGCAGAGGTCTGAAGGGGCCCGTCCTGTTCCGTAAGGATCCACAGGGCTCCGTAGAGCTTCGTAGGTTTCCTAGAGGCCTGTAGAGTACCGCAGGAGCCAGTAGTGTTCTGTAGGGGCCCGTAGGGTTCCTTCCATAGGGGCTGGCAGTGTTCCGTAGGGGCCTCTAGGGTTGTGTAAGTGCCCGCAGGAGTCTGTAGGAGTCTGTGGGATTCTGTAAGGTTCCGGAGGGTTCTGCAGGGTTCCGTAGGGGCCCGTAGAGTTCCGTAGTGGCTGGTAAAGTTCCGTAGGGTCCTGTGGGGTTCTGTATGGACCTGTAGGGTTCCGTAGGGGCCTGTAGGGTTGTGTAAGTGCCCGCAGGGGTTGGTAGGAGCTTGTAGGGTGCCATATGTTTCCGGAGGGTTGTGTAGGGTTCCGTAGGGGCCTGTGGTGTTCCCTAGGGGCCTGTAGAGTCTCGTACAGTTCCGTAGGGGCCTGTGGTGTTCCCTAGGGGCCTGTAGAGTCTCATACAGTTCCGTAGGGTCCTGTAGGTTTCCATAAGCGCCCGCAGAGGTCTGAAGGGGCCCGTCCTGTTCTGTAAGGATCCACAGGGCTCCGTAGAGCTTCGTAGGTTTCCTAGAGGCCTGTAGAGTACCGCAGGAGCCAGTAGTGTTCTGTAGGGGCCCGTAGGGTTCCTTCCATAGGGGCTGGCAGTGTTCCGTAGGGGCCTCTAGGGTTGTGTAAGTGCCCGCAGGAGTCTGTAGGAGTCTGTGGGATTCTGTAAGGTTCCGGAGGGTTCTGCAGGGTTCCCTAGGGGCCCATAGAGTTCCGTAGTGGCTGGTAAAGTTCCGTAGGGCCCTGTGGGGTTCTGTATGGACCTGTAGGGTTCCGTAGGGGCCTGCAGGGTTCTGTAAGTGCCCGCAGGTGTCTGTAGGGTTCCGTAGGGGCCTGCAGGGTTTCGTAGGCACCTGCAGTGTTCTGTAGGAGCCCGTAGGGTTTTAGTGAGGTTCCGTTGTGTTGCTAAGGGTCTTGTAGAGTGCTGTCGGGTCCTGGAGTATTCTGTAGGGTTCCAGAGGGGCTCGTAGGGTTCCGTCAAAATCTGTAGGCTTCCCTAGGGGCCCATAGAGTCCCGTAGATTTCCGTAGGGGCCTGTAGGGTTGTGTAAGTGCCCGCAGGGGTTGGTAGGAGCTTGTAGGGTGCCATATGTTTCCGGAGGGTTGTGTAGGGTTCCGTAGGGGCCTGTGGTGTTCCCTAGGGGCCTGTAGAGTCTTGTACAGTTCCGTAGGGGCCTGTAGTGTTCCCTAGGGGCCTGTAGAGTCTCGTACAGTTCCGTAGGGTCCTGTAGGTTTCCATAAGCGCCCGCAGAGGTCTGAAGGGGCCCGTCCTGTTCCGTAAGGATCCATAGGGTTTTGTAGAGCTTCGTAGGTTTCCTAGAGGCCTGTAGAGTACCGCAGGAGCCAGTAGTGTTCTGTAGGGGCCCGTAGGGTTCCTTCCATAGGGGCTGGCAGTGTTCCGTAGGGGCCTCTAGGGTTGTGTAAGTGCCCGCAGGAGTCTGTAGGAGTCTGTGGGATTCTGTAAGGTTCTGGAGTGTTCTGCAGGGTTCCGTAGGGGCCCGTAGAGTTCCGTAGTGGCTGGTAAAGTTCCGTAGGGCCCTGTGGGGTTCTGTATGGACCTGTAGGGTTCCGTAGGGGCCTGCAGGGTTCTGTAAGTGCCCGCAGGTGTCTGTAGGGTTCCGTAGGGGCCTGCAGGGTTTCGTAGGCACCTGCAGTGTTCTGTAGGAGCCCATAGGGTTTTAGTGAGGTTCCGTTGTGTTGCTAAGGGTCTTGTAGAGTGCTGTCGGGTCCTGGAGTGTTCTGTAGGGTTCCAGAGGGGCTCGTAGGGTTCCGTCGAAATCTGTAGGGTTCCCTAGGGGCCCATAGAGTCCCGTAGATTTCCGTAGGGACCTGTAGGGTTGTGTAAGTGCCCGCAGGGGTTGGTAGGAGCTTGTAGGGTTCCATAAGTTTCCAGAGGGTTGTGTAGGGTTCCGTAGGGGCCTGTGGTGTTCCCTAGGGGCCTGTAGAGTCTCGTACAGTTCCGTAGGGTCCTGTAGGTTTCCATAAGCGCCCGCAGAGGTCTGAAGGGGCCTGTACTGTTCCGTAAGGATCCACAGGGCTCCGCAGAGCTTCGTAGGTTTCCTAGAGGCCTGTAGAGTACCGCAGGAGCCAGTAGTGTTCTGTAGGGGCCCGTAGGGTTCCTTCCATAGGGGCTGGCAGTGTTCCGTAGGGGCCTCTAGGATTGTGTAAGTGCCCGCAGGAGTCTGTAGGAGTCTGTGGGATTCTGTAAGGTTCCGGAGGGTTCTGCAGGGTTCCGTAGGGGCCCGTAGAGTTCCGTAGTGGCTGGTAAAGTTCCGTAGGGCCCTGTGGGGTTCTGTATGGACCTGTAGGGTTCCGTAGGGGCCTGCAGGGTTCTGTAAGTGCCCGCAGGTGTCTGTAGGCTTCCGTAGGGGCTGGTAGGGTTCCATAAAGTTCCGTGGGTTCCTGCAGAGTTCTGCAAGTGCCCGCAAGGGCCTGTAGGGGCGCACAGTGTTTCTGTCAGGTTCCGTAGAGTTCCATAGGGGCCATAGGTTTCCGTAGTGGGTGGTAGTATTCCGTAGGGGTCTGTAGGGTTCCGTAGGCACCTGCAGTGTTCCGTAGGAGCCCATAGGGTTTTAGTGAGGTTCCGTTGTGTCGCTAAGGGTCTTGTAGAGTGCTGTCGGGTCCTGGAGTATTCTGTAGGGTTCCAGAGGGGCTCGTAGGGTTCCGTCGAAATCTGTAGGGTTCCCTAGGGGCCCATAGAGTCCCGTAGATTTCCGTAGGGACCTGTAGGGTTGTGTAAGTGCCCGCAGGGGTTGGTAGGAGCTTGTAGGGTTCCATAAGTTTCCAGAGGGTTGTGTAGGGTTCCGTAGGGGTCTGTGGTGTTCCCTAGGGGCCTGTAGAGTCTCGTACGGTTCCGTAGGGGCCTGTGGTGTTCCCTAGGGGCCTGTAGAGTCTCGTACAGTTCCGTAGGGTCCTGTAGGTTTCCATAAGCGCCCGCAGAGGTCTGAAGGGGCCCGTCCTGTTCCGTAAGGATCCACAGGGCTCCATAGAGCTTCGTAGGTTTCCTAGAGGCCTGTAGAGTACCGCAGGAGCCAGTAGTGTTCTGTAGGGGCCCGTAGGGTTCCTTCCATAGGGGCTGGCAGTGTTCCGTAGGGGCCTCTAGGGTTGTGTAAGTGCCCGCAGGAGTCTGTAGGAGTCTGTGGGATTCTGTAAGGTTCTGGAGTGTTCTGCAGGGTTCCGTAGGGGCCCGTAGAGTTCCGTAGTGGCTGGTAAAGTTCCGTAGGGCCCTGTGGGGTTCTGTATGGACCTGTAGGGTTCCGTAGGGGCCTGCAGGGTTCTGTAAGTGCCCGCAGGTGTCTGTAGGGTTCCGTAGGGGCCTGCAGGGTTTCGTAGGCACCTGCAGTGTTCTGTAGGAGCCCATAGGGTTTTAGTGAGGTTCCGTTGTGTTGCTAAGGGTCTTGTAGAGTGCTGTCGGGTCCTGGAGTGTTCTGTAGGGTTCCAGAGGGGCTCGTAGGGTTCCGTCGAAATCTGTAGGGTTCCCTAGGGGCCCATAGAGTCCCGTAGATTTCCGTAGGGACCTGTAGGGTTGTGTAAGTGCCCGCAGGGGTTGGTAGGAGCTTGTAGGGTTCCATAAGTTTCCAGAGGGTTGTGTAGGGTTCCGTAGGGGCCTGTGGTGTTCCCTAGGGGCCTGTAGAGTCTCGTACAGTTCCGTAGGGTCCTGTAGGTTTCCATAAGCGCCCGCAGAGGTCTGAAGGGGCCCGTACTTTTCCGTAAGGATCCACAGGGCTCCGCAGAGCTTCGTAGGTTTCCTAGAGGCCTGTAGAGTACCGCAGGAGCCAGTAGTGTTCTGTAGGGGCCCGTAGGGTTCCTTCCATAGGGGCTGGCAGTGTTCCGTAGGGGCCTCTAGGATTGTGTAAGTGCCCGCAGGAGTCTGTAGGAGTCTGTGGGATTCTGTAAGGTTCCGGAGGGTTCTGCAGGGTTCCGTAGGGGCCCGTAGAGTTCCGTAGTGGCTGGTAAAGTTCCGTAGGGCCCTGTGGGGTTCTGTATGGACCTGTAGGGTTCCGTAGGGGCCTGCAGGGTTCTGTAAGTGCCCGCAGGTGTCTGTAGGCTTCCGTAGGGGCTGGTAGGGTTCCATAAAGTTCCGTGGGTTCCTGCAGAGTTCTGCAAGTGCCCGCAAGGGCCTGTAGGGGCGCACAGTGTTTCTGTCAGGTTCCGTAGAGTTCCATAGGGGCCATAGGTTTCCGTAGTGGGTGGTAGTATTCCGTAGGGGTCTGTAGGGTTCCGTAGGCACCTGCAGTGTTCCGTAGGAGCCCATAGGGTTTTAGTGAGGTTCTGTTGTGTCGCTAAGGGTCTTGTAGAGTGCCGTCGGGTCCTGGAGTATTCTGTAGGGTTCCAGAGGGGCTCGTAGGGTTCCGTCAAAATCTGTAGGGTTCCCTAGGGGCCCATAGAGTCCCGTAGATTTCCGTAGGGGCCTGTAGGGTTGTGTAAGTGCCCGCAGGGGTTGGTAGGAGCTTGTAGGGTTCCATAAGTTTCCAGAGGGTTGTGTAGGGTTCCGTAGTGGTCTGTGGTGTTCCCTAGGGGCCTGTAGAGTCTCGTACAGTTCCGTAGGGTCCTGTAGGTTTCCATAAGCGCCCGCAGAGGTCTGAAGGGGCCCGTCCTGTTCCGTAAGGATCCACAGGGCTCCATAGAGCTTCGTAGGTTTCCTAGAGGCCTGTAGAGTACCACAGGAGCCAGTAGTGTTCTGTAGGGGCCCGTAGGGTTCCTTCCATAGGGGCTGGCAGTGTTCCGTAGGGGCCTCTAGGGTTGTGTAAGTGCCCGCAGGAGTCTGTAGGAGTCTGTGGGATTCTGTAAGGTTCCGGAGGGTTCTGCAGGGTTCCGTAGGGGCCCGTAGAGTTCCGTAGTGGCTGGTAAAGTTTAGTAGGGCCCTGTACCGTTCCGTAACTGCCTGCAAGGATCTTTAGGCTTCCGTAGGGGCTGGTAGGGTTCCGTAAAGTTCCGTGGGTTCCTGCAGAGTTCTGCAAGTGCCCGCAAGGGCCTGTAGGGGCGCACAGTGTTTCTGTCAGGTTCCGTAGAGTTCCGTAGGGGCCATAGGTTTCCGTAGTGGCTGGTAGTATTCCGTAGGGGTCTGTAGGGTTCCGTAGGCACCTGCAGTGTTCCGTAGGAGCCCATAGGGTTTTAGTGAGGTTCCGTTGTGTCGCTAAGGGTCTTGTAGAGTGCTGTCGGGTCCTGGAGTATTCTGTAGGGTTCCAGAGGGGCTCGTAGGGTTCCGTCAAAATCTGTAGGCTTCCCTAGGGGCCCATAGAGTCCCGTAGATTTCCGTAGGGACCTGTAGGGTTGTGTAAGTGCCCGCAGGGGTTGGTAGGAGCTTGTAGGGTTCCATAAGTTTCCAGAGGGTTGTGTAGGGTTCCGTAGGGGTCTGTGGTGTTCCCTAGGGGCCTGTAGAGTCTCGTACGGTTCCGTAGGGGCCTGTGGTGTTCCCTAGGGGCCTGTAGAGTCTCGTACAGTTCCGTAGGGTCCTGTAGGTTTCCATAAGCGCCCGCAGAGGTCTGAAGGGGCCCGTCCTGTTCCGTAAGGATCCACAGGGCTCCATAGAGCTTCGTAGGTTTCCTAGAGGCCTGTAGAGTACCGCAGGAGCCAGTAGTGTTCTGTAGGGGCCCGTAGGGTTCCTTCCATAGGGGCTGGCAGTGTTCCGTAGGGGCCTCTAGGATTGTGTAAGTGCCCGCAGGAGTCTGTAGGAGTCTGTGGGATTCTGTAAGGTTCCGGAGGGTTCTGCAGGGTTTTGTAGGGGCCCGTAGAGTTCCGTAGTGCCTGGTAAAGTTCCTTAGGGCCCTGTGGGGTTCTGTATGGACCTGTAGGGTTCCGTAGGGGCCTGCAGGGTTCTGTAAGTGCCCGCAGGTGTCTGTAGGGTTCCGTAGGGGCCTGCAGGGTTTCGTAGGCACCTGCAGTGTTCTGTAGGAGCCCATAGGGTTTTAGTGAGGTTCCGTTGTGTTGCTAAGGGTCTTGTAGAGTGCTGTCGGGTCCTGGAGTATTCTGTAGGGTTCCAGAGGGGCTCGTAGGGTTCCGTCAAAATCTGTAGGCTTCCCTAGGGGCCCATAGAGTCCCGTAGATTTCCGTAGGGGCCTGTAGGGTTGTGTAAGTGCCCGCAGGGGTTGGTAGGAGCTTGTAGGGTGCCATATGTTTCCGGAGGGTTGTGTAGGGTTCCGTAGGGGCCTGTGGTGTTCCCTAGGGGCCTGTAGAGTCTCGTACAGTTCCGTAGGGGCCTGTAGTGTTCCCTAGGGGCCTGTAGAGTCTCATACAGTTCCGTAGGGTCCTGTAGGTTTCCATAAGCGCCCGCAGAGGTCTGAAGGGGCCCGTCCTGTTCCGTAAGGATCCACAGGGCTCCGTAGAGCTTCGTAGGTTTCCTAGAGGCCTGTAGAGTACCGCAGGAGCCAGTAGTGTTCTGTAGGGGCCCGTAGGGTTCCTTCCATAGGGGCTGGCAGTGTTCCGTAGGGGCCTCTAGGGTTGTGTAAGTGCCCGCAGGAGTCTGTAGGAGTCTGTGGGATTCTGTAAGGTTCCGGAGGGTTCTGCAGGGTTCCCTAGGGGCCCATAGAGTTCCGTAGTGGCTGGTAAAGTTCCGTAGGGCCCTGTGGGGTTCTGTATGGACCTGTAGGGTTCCGTAGGGGCCTGCAGGGTTCTGTAAGTGCCCGCAGGTGTCTGTAGGGTTCCGTAGGGGCCTGCAGGGTTTCGTAGGCACCTGCAGTGTTCTGTAGGAGCCCGTAGGGTTTTAGTGAGGTTCCGTTGTGTTGCTAAGGGTCTTGTAGAGTGCTGTCGGGTCCTGGAGTATTCTGTAGGGTTCCAGAGGGGCTCGTAGGGTTCCGTCAAAATCTGTAGGCTTCCCTAGGGGCCCATAGAGTCCCGTAGATTTCCGTAGGGGCCTGTAGGGTTGTGTAAGTGCCCGCAGGGGTTGGTAGGAGCTTGTAGGGTGCCATATGTTTCCGGAGGGTTGTGTAGGGTTCCGTAGGGGCCTGTGGTGTTCCCTAGGGGCCTGTAGAGTCTTGTACAGTTCCGTAGGGGCCTGTAGTGTTCCCTAGGGGCCTGTAGAGTCTCGTACAGTTCCGTAGGGTCCTGTAGGTTTCCATAAGCGCCCGCAGAGGTCTGAAGGGGCCCGTCCTGTTCCGTAAGGATCCATAGGGTTTTGTAGAGCTTCGTAGGTTTCCTAGAGGCCTGTAGAGTACCGCAGGAGCCAGTAGTGTTCTGTAGGGGCCCGTAGGGTTCCTTCCATAGGGGCTGGCAGTGTTCCGTAGGGGCCTCTAGGGTTGTGTAAGTGCCCGCAGGAGTCTGTAGGAGTCTGTGGGATTCTGTAAGGTTCTGGAGTGTTCTGCAGGGTTCCGTAGGGGCCCGTAGAGTTCCGTAGTGGCTGGTAAAGTTCCGTAGGGCCCTGTGGGGTTCTGTATGGACCTGTAGGGTTCCGTAGGGGCCTGCAGGGTTCTGTAAGTGCCCGCAGGTGTCTGTAGGGTTCCGTAGGGGCCTGCAGGGTTTCGTAGGCACCTGCAGTGTTCTGTAGGAGCCCATAGGGTTTTAGTGAGGTTCCGTTGTGTTGCTAAGGGTCTTGTAGAGTGCTGTCGGGTCCTGGAGTATTCTGTAGGGTTCCAGAGGGGCTCGTAGGGTTCCGTCGAAATCTGTAGGGTTCCCTAGGGGCCCATAGAGTCCCGTAGATTTCCGTAGGGACCTGTAGGGTTGTGTAAGTGCCCGCAGGGGTTGGTAGGAGCTTGTAGGGTGCCATAAGTTTCCAGAGGGTTGTGTAGGGTTCCGTAGGGGCCTGTGGTGTTCCCTAGGGGCCTGTAGAGTCTCGTACAGTTCCGTAGGGTCCTGTAGGTTTCCATAAGCGCCCGCAGAGGTCTGAAGGGGCCCGTACTGTTCCGTAAGGATCCACAGGGCTCCGCAGAGCTTCGTAGGTTTCCTAGAGGCCTGTAGAGTACCGCAGGAGCCAGTAGTGTTCTGTAGGGGCCCGTAGGGTTCCTTCCATAGGGGCTGGCAGTGTTCCGTAGGGGCCTCTAGGATTGTGTAAGTGCCCGCAGGAGTCTGTAGGAGTCTGTGGGATTCTGTAAGGTTCCGGAGGGTTCTGCAGGGTTCCGTAGGGGCCCGTAGAGTTCCGTAGTGGCTGGTAAAGTTCCGTAGGGCCCTGTGGGGTTCTGTATGGACCTGTAGGGTTCCGTAGGGGCCTGCAGGGTTCTGTAAGTGCCCGCAGGTGTCTGTAGGCTTCCGTAGGGGCTGGTAGGGTTCCATAAAGTTCCGTGGGTTCCTGCAGAGTTCTGCAAGTGCCCGCAAGGGCCTGTAGGGGCGCACAGTGTTTCTGTCAGGTTCCGTAGAGTTCCATAGGGGCCATAGGTTTCCGTAGTGGGTGGTAGTATTCCGTAGGGGTCTGTAGGGTTCCGTAGGCACCTGCAGTGTTCCGTAGGAGCCCATAGGGTTTTAGTGAGGTTCTGTTGTGTCGCTAAGGGTCTTGTAGAGTGCCGTCGGGTCCTGGAGTATTCTGTAGGGTTCCAGAGGGGCTCGTAGGGTTCCGTCAAAATCTGTAGGGTTCCCTAGGGGCCCATAGAGTCCCGTAGATTTCCGTAGGGGCCTGTAGGGTTGTGTAAGTGCCCGCAGGGGTTGGTAGGAGCTTGTAGGGTTCCATAAGTTTCCAGAGGGTTGTGTAGGGTTCCGTAGTGGTCTGTGGTGTTCCCTAGGGGCCTGTAGAGTCTCGTACGGTTCCGTAGGGGCCTGTGGTGTTCCCTAGGGGCCTGTAGAGTCTCGTACAGTTCCGTAGGGTCCTGTAGGTTTCCATAAGCGCCCGCAGAGGTCTGAAGGGGCCCGTCCTGTTCCGTAAGGATCCACAGGGCTCCGTAGAGCTTCGTAGGTTTCCTAGAGGCCTGTAGAGTACCGCAGGAGCCAGTAGTGTTCTGTAGGGGCCCGTAGGGTTCCTTCCATAGGGGCTGGCAGTGTTCCGTAGGGGCCTCTAGGATTGTGTAAGTGCCCGCAGGAGTCTGTAGGAGTCTGTGGGATTCTGTAAGGTTCTGGAGGGTTCTGCAGGGTTCCGTAGGGGCCCATAGAGTTCCGTAGTGGCTGGTAAAGTTCCGAAGGGCCCCGTGGGGTTCTGTATGGACCTGTAGGGTTCCGTAGGGGCCTGCAGGGTTCTGTAAGTGCCCGCAGGTGTCTGTAGGGTTCCGTAGGGGCCTGCAGGGTTTCGTAGGCACCTGCAGTGTTCTGTAGGAGCCCATAGGGTTTTAGTGAGGTTCCGTTGTGTTGCTAAGGGTCTTGTAGAGTGCTGTCGGGTCCTGGAGTATTCTGTAGGGTTCCAGAGGGGCTCGTAGGGTTCCGTCAAAATCTGTAGGCTTCCCTAGGGGCCCATAGAGTCCTGTAGATTTCCGTAGGGGCCTGTAGGGTTGTGTAAGTGCCCGCAGGGGTTGGTAGGAGCTTGTAGGGTGCCATATGTTTCCGGAGGGTTGTGTAGGGTTCCGTAGGGGCCTGTGGTGTTCCCTAGGGGCCTGTAGAGTCTCGTACCGTTCCGTAGGGTCCTGTAGGTTTCCATAAGCGCCCGCAGAGGTCTGAAGGGGCCCGTACTGTTCCGTAAGGATCCATAGGGTTCCGTAGAGCTTCGTAGGTTCCCTAGAGGCCTGTAGAGTACTGCAGGAGCCAGTAGTGTTCTGTAGGGGCCCGTAGGGTTCCTTCCATAGGGGCTGGCAGTGTTCCGTAGGAGCCTCTAGGGTTGTGTAAGTGCCCGCAGGAGTCTGTAGGAATCCGTGGGATTCTGTAAGGTTCCGGAGGGTTCTGCAGGATTCCGTAGGGGCCCGTAGAGTTCCGTAGTGGCTGGTAAAGTTCCGTAGGGCCCTGTACCGTTCTGTAACTGCCTGCAAGGATGTTTAGGCTTCCGTAGGGGCTGGTAGGGTTCCATAAAGTTCCGTGGGTTCCTGCAGAGTTCTGCAAGTGCCCGCAAGGGCCTGTAGGGGCGCACAGTGTTTCTGTCAGGTTCCGTAGAGTTCCGTAGGGGCCATAGGTTTCCGTAGTGGCTGGTAGTATTCCGTAGGGGTCTGTAGGGTTCCGTAGGCACCTGCAGTGTTCCGTAGGAGCCCATAGGGTTTTAGTGAGGTTCTGTTGTGTCGCTAAGGGTCTTGTAGAGTGCCGTCGGGTCCTGGAGTATTCTGTAGGGTTCTAGAGGGGCTCGTAGGGTTCCGTCAAAATCTGTAGGCTTCCCTAGGGGCCCATAGAGTCCCGTAGATTTCCGTAGGGGCCTGTAGGGTTGTGTAAGTGCCCGCAGGGGTTGGTAGGAGCTTGTAGGGTTCCATAAGTTTCCAGAGGGTTGTGTAGGGTTCCGTAGTGGTCTGTGGTGTTCCCTAGGGGCCTGTAGAGTCTCGTACCGTTCCGTAGGGTCCTGTAGGTTTCCATAAGCGCCCGCAGAGGTCTGAAGGGGCCCGTCCTGTTCCGTAAGGATCCACAGGGCTCCATAGAGCTTCGTAGGTTTCCTAGAGGCCTGTAGAGTACCGCAGGAGCCAGTAGTGTTCTGTAGGGGCCCGTAGGGTTCCTTCCATAGGGGCTGGCAGTGTTCCGTAGGGGCCTCTAGGGTTGTGTAAGTGCCCGCAGGAGTCTGTAGGAGTCTGTGGGATTCTGTAAGGTTCCGGAGGGTTCTGCAGGGTTCCGTAGGGGCCCGTAGAGTTCCGTAGTGGCTGGTAAAGTTTAGTAGGGCCCTGTACCGTTCCGTAACTGCCTGCAAGGATCTTTAGGCTTCCGTAGGGGCTGGTAGGGTTCCGTAAAGTTCCGTGGGTTCCTGCAGAGTTCTGCAAGTGCCCGCAAGGGCCTGTAGGGGCGCACAGTGTTTCTGTCAGGTTCCGTAGAGTTCCGTAGGGGCCATAGGTTTCCGTAGTGGCTGGTAGTATTCCGTAGGGGTCTGTAGGGTTCCGTAGGCACCTGCAGTGTTCCGTAGGAGCCCATAGGGTTTTAGTGAGGTTCCGTTGTGTCGCTAAGGGTCTTGTAGAGTGCTGTCGGGTCCTGGAGTATTCTGTAGGGTTCCAGAGGGGCTCGTAGGGTTCCGTCGAAATCTGTAGGGTTCCCTAGGGGCCCATAGAGTCCCGTAGATTTCCGTAGGGACCTGTAGGGTTGTGTAAGTGCCCGCAGGGGTTGGTAGGAGCTTGTAGGGTTCCATAAGTTTCCAGAGGGTTGTGTAGGGTTCCGTAGGGGTCTGTGGTGTTCCCTAGGGGCCTGTAGAGTCTCGTACGGTTCCGTAGGGGCCTGTGGTGTTCCCTAGGGGCCTGTAGAGTCTCGTACAGTTCCGTAGGGTCCTGTAGGTTTCCATAAGCGCCCGCAGAGGTCTGAAGGGGCCCGTCCTGTTCCGTAAGGATCCACAGGGCTCCATAGAGCTTCGTAGGTTTCCTAGAGGCCTGTAGAGTACCGCAGGAGCCAGTAGTGTTCTGTAGGGGCCCGTAGGGTTCCTTCCATAGGGGCTGGCAGTGTTCCGTAGGGGCCTCTAGGATTGTGTAAGTGCCCGCAGGAGTCTGTAGGAGTCTGTGGGATTCTGTAAGGTTCTGGAGGATTCTGCAGGGTTCCGTAGGGGCCCGTAGAGTTCCGTAGTGGCTGGTAAAGTTCCGTAGGGCCCTGTGGGGTTCTGTATGGACCTGTAGGGTTCCGTAGGGGCCTGCAGGGTTCTGTAAGTGCCCGCAGGTGTCTGTAGGGTTCCGTAGGGGCCTGCAGGGTTTCGTAGGCACCTGCAGTGTTCTGTAGGAGCCCGTAGGGTTTTAGTGAGGTTCCGTTGTGTTGCTAAGGGTCTTGTAGAGTGCTGTCGGGTCCTGGAGTATTCTGTAGGGTTCCAGAGGGGCTCGTAGGGTTCCGTCAAAATCTGTAGGCTTCCCTAGGGGCCCATAGAGTCCCGTAGATTTCCGTAGGGGCCTGTAGGGTTGTGTAAGTGCCCGCAGGGGTTGGTAGGAGCTTGTAGGGTGCCATATGTTTCCGGAGGGTTGTGTAGGGTTCCGTAGGGGCCTGTGGTGTTCCCTAGGGGCCTGTAGAGTCTCGTACGGTTCCGTAGGGGCCTGTAGGTTTCCATAAGCGCCCGCAGAGGTCTGAAGGGGCCCGTCCTGTTCCGTAAGGATCCATAGGGTTCCGTAGAGCTTCGTAGGTTCCCTAGAGGCCTGTAGAGTACCGCAGGAGCCAGTAGTGTTCTGTAGGGGCCCTTAGGGTTCCTTCCATAGGGGCTGGCAGTGTTCCGTAGGGGCCTCTAGGGTTGTGTAAGTGCCCGCAGGAGTCTGTAGGAATCCGTGGGATTCTGTAAGGTTCTGGAGGGTTCTGCAGGGTTCCGTAGGGGCCCGTAGAGTTCCGTAGTGGCTGGTAAAGTTCCGTAGGGCCCTGTACCGTTCTGTAACTGCCTGCAAGGATCTTTAGGCTTCCGTAGGGGCTGGTAGGGTTCCATAAAGTTCCGTGGGTTCCTGCAGAGTTCTGCAAGTGCCCGCAAGGGCCTGTAGGGGCGCACAGTGTTTCTGTCAGGTTCCGTAGAGTTCCGTAGGGGCCATAGGTTTCCGTAGTGGCTGGTAGTATTCCGTAGGGGTCTGTAGGGTTCCGTAGGCACCTGCAGTGTTCCGTAGGAGCCCATAGGGTTTTAGTGAGGTTCTGTTGTGTCGCTAAGGGTCTTGTAGAGTGCCGTCGGGTCTTGGAGTATTCTGTAGGGTTCCAGAGGGGCTCGTAGGGTTCCGTCGAAATCTGTAGGGTTCCCTAGGGGCCCATAGAGTCCCGTAGATTTCCGTAGGGGCCTGTAGGGTTGTGTAAGTGCCCGCAGGGGTTGGTAGGAGCTTGTAGGGTTCCATAAGTTTCCAGAGGGTTGTGTACGGTTCCGTAGTGGTCTGTGGTGTTCCCTAGGGGCCTGTAGAGTCTCGTACGGTTCCGTAGGGGCCTGTGGTGTTCCCTAGGGGCCTGTAGAGTCTCGTACAGTTCCGTAGGGTCCTGTAGGTTTCCATAAGCGCCCGCAGAGGTCTGAAGGGGCCCGTCCTGTTCCGTAAGGATCCACAGGGCTCCGTAGAGCTTCGTAGGTTTCCTAGAGGCCTGTAGAGTACCGCAGGAGCCAGTAGTGTTCTGTAGGGGCCCGTAGGGTTCCTTCCATAGGGGCTGGCAGTGTTCCGTAGGGGCCTCTAGGGTTGTGTAAGTGCCCGCAGGAGTCTGTAGGAGTCTGTGGGATTCTGTAAGGTTCCGGAGGGTTCTGCAGGGTTCCGTAGGGGCCCATAGAGTTCCGTAGTGGCTGGTAAAGTTCCGAAGGGCCCCGTGGGGTTCTGTATGGACCTGTAGGGTTCCGTAGGGGCCTGCAGGGTTCTGTAAGTGCCCGCAGGTGTCTGTAGGGTTCCGTAGGGGCCTGCAGGGTTTCGTAGGCACCTGCAGTGTTCTGTAGGAGCCCATAGGGTTTTAGTGAGGTTCCGTTGTGTTGCTAAGGGTCTTGTAGAGTGCTGTCGGGTCCTGGAGTATTCTGTAGGGTTCCAGAGGGGCTCGTAGGGTTCCGTCAAAATCTGTAGGCTTCCCTAGGGGCCCATAGAGTCCTGTAGATTTCCGTAGGGGCCTGTAGGGTTGTGTAAGTGCCCGCAGGGGTTGGTAGGAGCTTGTAGGGTGCCATATGTTTCCGGAGGGTTGTGTAGGGTTCCGTAGGGGCCTGTGGTGTTCCCTAGGGGCCTGTAGAGTCTCGTACCGTTCCGTAGGGTCCTGTAGGTTTCCATAAGCGCCCGCAGAGGTCTGAAGGGGCCCGTACTGTTCCGTAAGGATCCATAGGGTTCCGTAGAGCTTCGTAGGTTCCCTAGAGGCCTGTAGAGTACTGCAGGAGCCAGTAGTGTTCTGTAGGGGCCCGTAGGGTTCCTTCCATAGGGGCTGGCAGTGTTCCGTAGGAGCCTCTAGGGTTGTGTAAGTGCCCGCAGGAGTCTGTAGGAATCCGTGGGATTCTGTAAGGTTCCGGAGGGTTCTGCAGGATTCCGTAGGGGCCCGTAGAGTTCCGTAGTGGCTGGTAAAGTTCCGTAGGGCCCTGTACCGTTCTGTAACTGCCTGCAAGGATGTTTAGGCTTCCGTAGGGGCTGGTAGGGTTCCATAAAGTTCCGTGGGTTCCTGCAGAGTTCTGCAAGTGCCCGCAAGGGCCTGTAGGGGCGCACAGTGTTTCTGTCAGGTTCCGTAGAGTTCCGTAGGGGCCATAGGTTTCCGTAGTGGCTGGTAGTATTCCGTAGGGGTCTGTAGGGTTCCGTAGGCACCTGCAGTGTTCCGTAGGAGCCCATAGGGTTTTAGTGAGGTTCTGTTGTGTCGCTAAGGGTCTTGTAGAGTGCCGTCGGGTCCTGGAGTATTCTGTAGGGTTCCAGAGGGGCTCGTAGGGTTCCGTCAAAATCTGTAGGCTTCCCTAGGGGCCCATAGAGTCCCGTAGATTTCCGTAGGGGCCTGTAGGGTTGTGTAAGTGCCCGCAGGGGTTGGTAGGAGCTTGTAGGGTTCCATAAGTTTCCAGAGGGTTGTGTAGGGTTCCGTAGTGGTCTGTGGTGTTCCCTAGGGGCCTGTAGAGTCTCGTACCGTTCCGTAGGGTCCTGTAGGTTTCCATAAGCGCCCGCAGAGGTCTGAAGGGGCCCGTCCTGTTCCGTAAGGATCCACAGGGCTCCATAGAGCTTCGTAGGTTTCCTAGAGGCCTGTAGAGTACCGCAGGAGCCAGTAGTGTTCTGTAGGGGCCCGTAGGGTTCCTTCCATAGGGGCTGGCAGTGTTCCGTAGGGGCCTCTAGGGTTGTGTAAGTGCCCGCAGGAGTCTGTAGGAGTCTGTGGGATTCTGTAAGGTTCTGGAGGGTTCTGCAGGGTTCCGTAGGGGCCTGTAGAGTTCCGTAGTGGCTGGTAAAGTTCCGTAGGGCCCTGTGGGGTTCTGTATGGACCTGTAGGGTTCCGTAGGGGCCTGCAGGGTTCTGTAAGTGCCCGCAGGTGTCTGTAGGGTTCCGTAGGGGCCTGCAGGGTTTCGTAGGCACCTGCAGTGTTCTGTAGGAGCCCGTAGGGTTTTAGTGAGGTTCCGTTGTGTTGCTAAGGGTCTTGTAGAGTGCTGTCGGGTCCTGGAGTATTCTGTAGGGTTCCAGAGGGGCTCGTAGGGTTCCGTCAAAATCTGTAGGCTTCCCTAGGGGCCCATAGAGTCCCGTAGATTTCCGTAGGGGCCTGTAGGGTTGTGTAAGTGCCCGCAGGGGTTGGTAGGAGCTTGTAGGGTGCCATATGTTTCCGGAGGGTTGTGTAGGGTTCCGTAGGGGCCTGTGGTGTTCCCTAGGGGCCTGTAGAGTCTCGTACGGTTCCGTAGGGGCCTGTAGGTTTCCATAAGCGCCCGCAGAGGTCTGAAGGGGCCCGTCCTGTTCCGTAAGGATCCATAGGGTTCCGTAGAGCTTCGTAGGTTCCCTAGAGGCCTGTAGAGTACCGCAGGAGCCAGTAGTGTTCTGTAGGGGCCCTTAGGGTTCCTTCCATAGGGGCTGGCAGTGTTCCGTAGGGGCCTCTAGGGTTGTGTAAGTGCCCGCAGGAGTCTGTAGGAATCCGTGGGATTCTGTAAGGTTCTGGAGGGTTCTGCAGGGTTCCGTAGGGGCCCGTAGAGTTCCGTAGTGGCTGGTAAAGTTCCGTAGGGCCCTGTACCGTTCTGTAACTGCCTGCAAGGATCTTTAGGCTTCCGTAGGGGCTGGTAGGGTTCCATAAAGTTCCGTGGGTTCCTGCAGAGTTCTGCAAGTGCCCGCAAGGGCCTGTAGGGGCGCACAGTGTTTCTGTCAGGTTCCGTAGAGTTCCGTAGGGGCCATAGGTTTCCGTAGTGGCTGGTAGTATTCCGTAGGGGTCTGTAGGGTTCCGTAGGCACCTGCAGTGTTCCGTAGGAGCCCATAGGGTTTTAGTGAGGTTCTGTTGTGTCGCTAAGGGTCTTGTAGAGTGCCGTCGGGTCTTGGAGTATTCTGTAGGGTTCCAGAGGGGCTCGTAGGGTTCCGTCGAAATCTGTAGGGTTCCCTAGGGGCCCATAGAGTCCCGTAGATTTCCGTAGGGGCCTGTAGGGTTGTGTAAGTGCCCGCAGGGGTTGGTAGGAGCTTGTAGGGTTCCATAAGTTTCCAGAGGGTTGTGTAGGGTTCCGTAGTGGTCTGTGGTGTTCCCTAGGGGCCTGTAGAGTCTCGTACCGTTCCGTAGGGTCCTGTAGGTTTCCATAAGCGCCCGCAGAGGTCTGAAGGGGCCCGTCCTGTTCCGTAAGGATCCACAGGGCTCCATAGAGCTTCGTAGGTTTCCTAGAGGCCTGTAGAGTACCACAGGAGCCAGTAGTGTTCTGTAGGGGCCCGTAGGGTTCCTTCCATAGGGGCTGGCAGTGTTCCGTAGGGGCCTCTAGGGTTGTGTAAGTGCCCGCAGGAGTCTGTAGGAGTCTGTGGGATTCTGTAAGGTTCCGGAGGGTTCTGCAGGGTTCCGTAGGGGCCCGTAGAGTTCCGTAGTGGCTGGTAAAGTTTAGTAGGGCCCTGTACCGTTCCGTAACTGCCTGCAAGGATCTTTAGGCTTCCGTAGGGGCTGGTAGGGTTCCGTAAAGTTCCGTGGGTTCCTGCAGAGTTCTGCAAGTGCCCGCAAGGGCCTGTAGGGGCGCACAGTGTTTCTGTCAGGTTCCGTAGAGTTCCGTAGGGGCCATAGGTTTCCGTAGTGGCTGGTAGTATTCCGTAGGGGTCTGTAGGGTTCCGTAGGCACCTGCAGTGTTCCGTAGGAGCCCATAGGGTTTTAGTGAGGTTCCGTTGTGTCGCTAAGGGTCTTGTAGAGTGCTGTCGGGTCCTGGAGTATTCTGTAGGGTTCCAGAGGGGCTCGTAGGGTTCCGTCGAAATCTGTAGGGTTCCCTAGGGGCCCATAGAGTCCCGTAGATTTCCGTAGGGACCTGTAGGGTTGTGTAAGTGCCCGCAGGGGTTGGTAGGAGCTTGTAGGGTTCCATAAGTTTCCAGAGGGTTGTGTAGGGTTCCGTAGGGGTCTGTGGTGTTCCCTAGGGGCCTGTAGAGTCTCGTACGGTTCCGTAGGGGCCTGTGGTGTTCCCTAGGGGCCTGTAGAGTCTCGTACAGTTCCGTAGGGTCCTGTAGGTTTCCATAAGCGCCCGCAGAGGTCTGAAGGGGCCCGTCCTGTTCCGTAAGGATCCACAGGGCTCCATAGAGCTTCGTAGGTTTCCTAGAGGCCTGTAGAGTACCGCAGGAGCCAGTAGTGTTCTGTAGGGGCCCGTAGGGTTCCTTCCATAGGGGCTGGCAGTGTTCCGTAGGGGCCTCTAGGATTGTGTAAGTGCCCGCAGGAGTCTGTAGGAGTCTGTGGGATTCTGTAAGGTTCTGGAGGATTCTGCAGGGTTCCGTAGGGGCCCGTAGAGTTCCGTAGTGGCTGGTAAAGTTCCGTAGGGCCCTGTGGGGTTCTGTATGGACCTGTAGGGTTCCGTAGGGGCCTGCAGGGTTCTGTAAGTGCCCGCAGGTGTCTGTAGGGTTCCGTAGGGGCCTGCAGGGTTTCGTAGGCACCTGCAGTGTTCTGTAGGAGCCCGTAGGGTTTTAGTGAGGTTCCGTTGTGTTGCTAAGGGTCTTGTAGAGTGCTGTCGGGTCCTGGAGTATTCTGTAGGGTTCCAGAGGGGCTCGTAGGGTTCCGTCAAAATCTGTAGGCTTCCCTAGGGGCCCATAGAGTCCCGTAGATTTCCGTAGGGGCCTGTAGGGTTGTGTAAGTGCCCGCAGGGGTTGGTAGGAGCTTGTAGGGTGCCATATGTTTCCGGAGGGTTGTGTAGGGTTCCGTAGGGGCCTGTGGTGTTCCCTAGGGGCCTGTAGAGTCTCGTACGGTTCCGTAGGGGCCTGTAGGTTTCCATAAGCGCCCGCAGAGGTCTGAAGGGGCCCGTCCTGTTCCGTAAGGATCCATAGGGTTCCGTAGAGCTTCGTAGGTTCCCTAGAGGCCTGTAGAGTACCGCAGGAGCCAGTAGTGTTCTGTAGGGGCCCTTAGGGTTCCTTCCATAGGGGCTGGCAGTGTTCCGTAGGGGCCTCTAGGGTTGTGTAAGTGCCCGCAGGAGTCTGTAGGAATCCGTGGGATTCTGTAAGGTTCTGGAGGGTTCTGCAGGGTTCCGTAGGGGCCCGTAGAGTTCCGTAGTGGCTGGTAAAGTTCCGTAGGGCCCTGTACCGTTCTGTAACTGCCTGCAAGGATCTTTAGGCTTCCGTAGGGGCTGGTAGGGTTCCATAAAGTTCCGTGGGTTCCTGCAGAGTTCTGCAAGTGCCCGCAAGGGCCTGTAGGGGCGCACAGTGTTTCTGTCAGGTTCCGTAGAGTTCCGTAGGGGCCATAGGTTTCCGTAGTGGCTGGTAGTATTCCGTAGGGGTCTGCAGGGTTCCGTAGGCACCTGCAGTGTTCCGTAGGAGCCCATAGGGTTTTAGTGAGGTTCTGTTGTGTCGCTAAGGGTCTTGTAGAGTGCCGTCGGGTCTTGGAGTATTCTGTAGGGTTCCAGAGGGGCTCGTAGGGTTCCGTCGAAATCTGTAGGGTTCCCTAGGGGCCCATAGAGTCCCGTAGATTTCCGTAGGGGCCTGTAGGGTTGTGTAAGTGCCCGCAGGGGTTGGTAGGAGCTTGTAGGGTTCCATAAGTTTCCAGAGGGTTGTGTAGGGTTCCGTAGTGGTCTGTGGTGTTCCCTAGGGGCCTGTAGAGTCTCGTACCGTTCCGTAGGGTCCTGTAGGTTTCCATAAGCGCCCGCAGAGGTCTGAAGGGGCCCGTCCTGTTCCGTAAGGATCCACAGGGCTCCGTAGAGCTTCGTAGGTTCCCTAGAGGCCTGTAGAGTACCGCAGGAGCCAGTAGTGTTCTGTAGGGGCCCGTAGGGTTCCTTCCATAGGGGCTGGCAGTGTTCCGTAGGGGCCTCTAGGGTTGTGTAAGTGCCCGCAGGAGTCTGTAGGAGTCTGTGGGATTCTGTAAGGTTCCGGGGGTTCTGCAGGGTTCCGTAGGGGCCCGTAGAGTTCCGTAGTGGCTGGTAAAGTTCCGTAGGGCCCCGTGGGGTTCTGTATGGACCTGTAGGGTTCCGTAGGGGCCTGCAGGGTTCTGTAAGTGCCCGCAGGTGTCTGTAGGGTTCCGTAGGGGCCTGCAGGGTTTCGTAGGCACCTGCAGTGTTCTGTAGGAGCCCATAGGGTTTTAGTGAGGTTCCGTTGTGTTGCTAAGGGTCTTGTAGAGTGCTGTCGGGTCCTGGAGTATTCTGTAGGGTTCCAGAGGGGCTCGTAGGGTTCCGTCAAAATCTGTAGGCTTCCCTAGGGGCCCATAGAGTCCCGTAGATTTCCGTAGGGGCCTGTAGGGTTGTGTAAGTGCCCGCAGGGGTTGGTAGGAGCTTGTAGGGTGCCATATGTTTCCGGAGGGTTGTGTAGGGTTCCGTAGGGGCCTGTGGTGTTCCCTAGGGGCCTGTAGAGTCTTGTACAGTTCCGTAGGGGCCTGTAGTGTACCCTAGGGGCCTGTAGAGTCTCGTACAGTTCCGTAGGGTCCTGTAGGTTTCCATAAGCGCCCGCAGAGGTCTGAAGGGGCCCGTCCTGTTCCGTAAGGATCCATAGGGTTTTGTAGAGCTTCGTAGGTTTCCTAGAGGCCTGTAGAGTACCGCAGGAGCCAGTAGTGTTCTGTAGGGGCCCGTAGGGTTCCTTCCATAGGGGCTGGCAGTGTTCCGTAGGGGCCTCTAGGATTGTGTAAGTGCCCGCAGGAGTCTGTAGGAGTCTGTGGGATTCTGTAAGGTTCTGGAGGGTTCTGCAGGGTTCCGTAGGGGCCCATAGAGTTCCGTAGTGGCTGGTAAAGTTCCGTAGGGCCCTGTACCGTTCCGTAACTGCCTGCAAGGATCTTTAGGCTTCCGTAGGGGCTGGTAGGGTTCCGTAAAGTTCCGTGGGTTCCTGCAGAGTTCTGCAAGTGCCCGCAAGGGCCTGTAGGGGCGCACAGTGTTTCTGTCAGGTTCCGTAGAGTTCCGTAGGGGCCATAGGTTTCCGTAGTGGCTGGTAGTATTCCGTAGGGGTCTGTAGGATTCCGTAGGCACCTGCAGTGTTCCGTAGGAGCCCATAGGGTTTTAGTGAGGTTCCGTTGTGTCGCTAAGGGTCTTGTAGAGTGCTGTCGGGTCCTGGAGTATTCTGTAGGGTTCCAGAGGGGCTCGTAGGGTTCCGTCGAAATCTGTAGGCTTCCCTAGGGGCCCATAGAGTCCCGTAGATTTCCGTAGGGACCTGTAGGGTTGTGTAAGTGCCCGCAGGGGTTGGTAGGAGCTTGTAGGGTTCCATAAGTTTCCAGAGGGTTGTGTAGGGTTCCGTAGGGGTCTGTGGTGTTCCCTAGGGGCCTGTAGAGTCTCGTACGGTTCCGTAGGGGCCTGTGGTGTTCCCTAGGGGCCTGTAGAGTCTCGTACAGTTCCGTAGGGTCCTGTAGGTTTCCATAAGCGCCCGCAGAGGTCTGAAGGGGCCCGTCCTGTTCCGTAAGGATCCACAGGGCTCCGTAGAGCTTCGTAGGTTTCCTAGAGGCCTGTAGAGTACCGCAGGAGCCAGTAGTGTTCTGTAGGGGCCCGTAGGGTTCCTTCCATAGGGGCTGGCAGTGTTCCGTAGGGGCCTCTAGGATTGTGTAAGTGCCCGCAGGAGTCTGTAGGAGTCTGTGGGATTCTGTAAGGTTCTGGAGGATTCTGCAGGGTTCCGTAGGGGCCCGTAGAGTTCCGTAGTGGCTGGTAAAGTTCCGTAGGGCCCTGTGGGGTTCTGTATGGACCTGTAGGGTTCCGTAGGGGCCTGCAGGGTTCTGTAAGTGCCCGCAGGTGTCTGTAGGGTTCCGTAGGGGCCTGCAGGGTTTCGTAGGCACCTGCAGTGTTCTGTAGGAGCCCGTAGGGTTTTAGTGAGGTTCCGTTGTGTTGCTAAGGGTCTTGTAGAGTGCTGTCGGGTCCTGGAGTATTCTGTAGGGTTCCAGAGGGGCTCGTAGGGTTCCGTCAAAATCTGTAGGCTTCCCTAGGGGCCCATAGAGTCCCGTAGATTTCCGTAGGGGCCTGTAGGGTTGTGTAAGTGCCCGCAGGGGTTGGTAGGAGCTTGTAGGGTGCCATATGTTTCCGGAGGGTTGTGTAGGGTTCCGTAGGGGCCTGTGGTGTTCCCTAGGGGCCTGTAGAGTCTCGTACGGTTCCGTAGGGGCCTGTAGGTTTCCATAAGCGCCCGCAGAGGTCTGAAGGGGCCCGTCCTGTTCCGTAAGGATCCATAGGGTTCCGTAGAGCTTCGTAGGTTCCCTAGAGGCCTGTAGAGTACCGCAGGAGCCAGTAGTGTTCTGTAGGGGCCCTTAGGGTTCCTTCCATAGGGGCTGGCAGTGTTCCGTAGGGGCCTCTAGGGTTGTGTAAGTGCCCGCAGGAGTCTGTAGGAATCCGTGGGATTCTGTAAGGTTCTGGAGGGTTCTGCAGGGTTCCGTAGGGGCCCGTAGAGTTCCGTAGTGGCTGGTAAAGTTCCGTAGGGCCCTGTACCGTTCTGTAACTGCCTGCAAGGATCTTTAGGCTTCCGTAGGGGCTGGTAGGGTTCCATAAAGTTCCGTGGGTTCCTGCAGAGTTCTGCAAGTGCCCGCAAGGGCCTGTAGGGGCGCACAGTGTTTCTGTCAGGTTCCGTAGAGTTCCGTAGGGGCCATAGGTTTCCGTAGTGGCTGGTAGTATTCCGTAGGGGTCTGCAGGGTTCCGTAGGCACCTGCAGTGTTCCGTAGGAGCCCATAGGGTTTTAGTGAGGTTCTGTTGTGTCGCTAAGGGTCTTGTAGAGTGCCGTCGGGTCTTGGAGTATTCTGTAGGGTTCCAGAGGGGCTCGTAGGGTTCCGTCGAAATCTGTAGGGTTCCCTAGGGGCCCATAGAGTCCCGTAGATTTCCGTAGGGGCCTGTAGGGTTGTGTAAGTGCCCGCAGGGGTTGGTAGGAGCTTGTAGGGTGCCATATGTTTCCGGAG
Organism: Numenius arquata; assembly: GCF_964106895.1. Lineage (NCBI taxonomy): Eukaryota > Metazoa > Chordata > Aves > Charadriiformes > Scolopacidae > Numenius > Numenius arquata. The sequence goes on from NW_027415021.1 coordinate 109,040, forward strand.
GGTTGTGTAGGGTTCCGTAGGGGCCTGTGGTGTTCCCTAGGGGCCTGTAGAGTCTTGTACAGTTCCGTAGGGGCCTGTAGTGTACCCTAGGGGCCTGTAGAGTCTCGTACAGTTCCGTAGGGTCCTGTAGGTTTCCATAAGCGCCCGCAGAGGTCTGAAGGGGCCCGTCCTGTTCCGTAAGGATCCATAGGGTTTTGTAGAGCTTCGTAGGTTTCCTAGAGGCCTGTAGAGTACCGCAGGAGCCAGTAGTGTTCTGTAGGGGCCCGTAGGGTTCCTTCCATAGGGGCTGGCAGTGTTCCGTAGGGGCCTCTAGGATTGTGTAAGTGCCCGCAGGAGTCTGTAGGAGTCTGTGGGATTCTGTAAGGTTCTGGAGGGTTCTGCAGGGTTCCGTAGGGGCCCATAGAGTTCCGTAGTGGCTGGTAAAGTTCCGTAGGGCCCTGTACCGTTCCGTAACTGCCTGCAAGGATCTTTAGGCTTCCGTAGGGGCTGGTAGGGTTCCGTAAAGTTCCGTGGGTTCCTGCAGAGTTCTGCAAGTGCCCGCAAGGGCCTGTAGGGGCGCACAGTGTTTCTGTCAGGTTCCGTAGAGTTCCGTAGGGGCCATAGGTTTCCGTAGTGGCTGGTAGTATTCCGTAGGGGTCTGTAGGATTCCGTAGGCACCTGCAGTGTTCCGTAGGAGCCCATAGGGTTTTAGTGAGGTTCCGTTGTGTCGCTAAGGGTCTTGTAGAGTGCTGTCGGGTCCTGGAGTATTCTGTAGGGTTCCAGAGGGGCTCGTAGGGTTCCGTCGAAATCTGTAGGCTTCCCTAGGGGCCCATAGAGTCCCGTAGATTTCCGTAGGGACCTGTAGGGTTGTGTAAGTGCCCGCAGGGGTTGGTAGGAGCTTGTAGGGTTCCATAAGTTTCCAGAGGGTTGTGTAGGGTTCCGTAGGGGTCTGTGGTGTTCCCTAGGGGCCTGTAGAGTCTCGTACGGTTCCGTAGGGGCCTGTGGTGTTCCCTAGGGGCCTGTAGAGTCTCGTACAGTTCCGTAGGGTCCTGTAGGTTTCCATAAGCGCCCGCAGAGGTCTGAAGGGGCCCGTCCTGTTCCGTAAGGATCCACAGGGCTCCGTAGAGCTTCGTAGGTTTCCTAGAGGCCTGTAGAGTACCGCAGGAGCCAGTAGTGTTCTGTAGGGGCCCGTAGGGTTCCTTCCATAGGGGCTGGCAGTGTTCCGTAGGGGCCTCTAGGATTGTGTAAGTGCCCGCAGGAGTCTGTAGGAGTCTGTGGGATTCTGTAAGGTTCTGGAGGGTTCTGCAGGGTTCCGTAGGGGCCCATAGAGTTCCGTAGTGGCTGGTAAAGTTCCGAAGGGCCCCGTGGGGTTCTGTATGGACCTGTAGGGTTCCGTAGGGGCCTGCAGGGTTCTGTAAGTGCCCGCAGGTGTCTGTAGGGTTCCGTAGGGGCCTGCAGGGTTTCGTAGGCACCTGCAGTGTTCTGTAGGAGCCCATAGGGTTTTAGTGAGGTTCCGTTGTGTTGCTAAGGGTCTTGTAGAGTGCTGTCGGGTCCTGGAGTATTCTGTAGGGTTCCAGAGGGGCTCGTAGGGTTCCGTCAAAATCTGTAGGCTTCCCTAGGGGCCCATAGAGTCCTGTAGATTTCCGTAGGGGCCTGTAGGGTTGTGTAAGTGCCCGCAGGGGTTGGTAGGAGCTTGTAGGGTGCCATATGTTTCCGGAGGGTTGTGTAGGGTTCCGTAGGGGCCTGTGGTGTTCCCTAGGGGCCTGTAGAGTCTTGTACAGTTCCGTAGGGGCCTGTAGTGTTCCCTAGGGGCCTGTAGAGTCTCGTACAGTTCCGTAGGGTCCTGTAGGTTTCCATAAGCGCCCGCAGAGGTCTGAAGGGGCCCGTCCTGTTCCGTAAGGATCCACAGGGCTCCGCAGAGCTTCGTAGGTTTCCTAGAGGCCTGTAGAGTACCGCAGGAGCCAGTAGTGTTCTGTAGGGGCCCGTAGGGTTCCTTCCATAGGGGCTGGCAGTGTTCCGTAGGGGCCTCTAGGATTGTGTAAGTGCCCGCAGGAGTCTGTAGGAGTCTGTGGGATTCTGTAAGGTTCCGGAGGGTTCTGCAGGGTTTTGTAGGGGCCCGTAGAGTTCCGTAGTGGCTGGTAAAGTTCCGTAGGGCCCTGTGGGGTTCTGTATGGACCTGTAGGGTTCCGTAGGGGCCTGCAGGGTTCTGTAAGTGCCCGCAGGTGTCTGTAGGCTTCCGTAGGGGCTGGTAGGGTTCCATAAAGTTCCGTGGGTTCCTGCAGAGTTCTGCAAGTGCCCGCAAGGGCCTGTAGGGGCGCACAGTGTTTCTGTCAGGTTCCGTAGAGTTCCATAGGGGCCATAGGTTTCCGTAGTGGCTGGTAGTATTCCGTAGGGGTCTGTAGGGTTCCGTAGGCACCTGCAGTGTTCCGTAGGAGCCCATAGGGTTTTAGTGAGGTTCTGTTGTGTCACTAAGGGTCTTGTAGAGTGCCGTCGGGTCCTGGAGTATTCTGTAGGGTTCCAGAGGGGCTCGTAGGGTTCCGTCAAAATCTGTAGGCTTCCCTAGGGGCCCATAGAGCCCCGTAGATTTCCGTAGGGGCCTGTAGGGTTGTGTAAGTGCCCGCAGGGGTTGGTAGGAGCTTGTAGGGTTCCATAAGTTTCCAGAGGGTTGTGTAGGGTTCCGTAGTGGTCTGTGGTGTTCCCTAGGGGCCTGTAGAGTCTCGTACAGTTCCGTAGGGTCCTGTAGGTTTCCATAAGCGCCCGCAGAGGTCTGAAGGGGCCCGTCCTGTTCCGTAAGGATCCATAGGGTTCCGTAGAGCTTCGTAGGTTCCCTAGAGGCCAGTAGAGTACCGCAGGAGCCAGTAGTGTTCTGTAGGGGCCCGTAGGGTTCCTTCCATAGGGGCTGGCAGTGTTCCGTAGGGGCCTCTAGGGTTGAGTAAGTGCCCGCAGGAGTCTGTAGGAGTCTGTGGGATTCTGTAAGGTTCCGGAGGGTTCTGCAGGATTCCGTAGGGGCCCGTAGAGTTCCGTAGTGGCTGGTAAAGTTCCGTAGGGCCCTGTACCGTTCCGTAACTGCCTGCAAGGATCTTTAGGCTTCCGTAGGGACTAGTAGGGTTCCGTAAAGTTCCGTGGGTTCCTGCAGAGTTCTGCAAGTGCCCGCAAGGGCCTGTAGGGGCGCACAGTGTTTCTGTCAGGTTCCGTAGAGTTCCGTAGGGGCCATAGGTTTCCGTAGTGGCTGGTAGTATTCCGTAGGGGTCTGTAGGGTTCCGTAGGCACCTGCAGTGTTCTGTAGGAGCCCATAGGGTTTTAGTGAGGTTCTGTTGTGTCGCTAAGGGTCTTGTAGAGTGCTGTCGGGTCCTGGAGTATTCTGTAGGGTTCCAGAGGGGCTCGCAGGGTTCCGTCGAAATCTGTAGGGTTCCCTAGGGGCCCATAGAGTCCCGTAGATTTCCGTAGGGACCTGTAGGGTTGTGTAAGTGCCCGCAGGGGTTGGTAGGAGCTTGTAGGGTTCCATAAGTTTCCAGAGGGTTGTGTAGGGTTCCGTAGGGGCCTGTGGTGTTCCCTAGGGGCCTGTAGAGTCTCGTACGGTTCTGTAGGGGCCTGTGGTGTTCCCTAGGGGCCTGTAGAGTCTCATACAGTTCCGTAGGGTCCTGTAGGTTTCCATAAGCGCCCGCAGAGGTCTGAAGGGGCCCGTCCTGTTCCGTAAGGATCCACAGGGCTCCGTAGAGCTTCGTAGGTTTCCTAGAGGCCTGTAGAGTACCGCAGGAGCCAGTAGTGTTCTGTAGGGGCCCGTAGGGTTCCTTCCATAGGGGCTGGCAGTGTTCCGTAGGGGCCTCTAGGATTGTGTAAGTGCCCGCAGGAGTCTGTAGGAGTCTGTGGGATTCTGTAAGGTTCTGGAGGGTTCTGCAGGGTTTTGTAGGGGCCCGTAGAGTTCCGTAGTGGCTGGTAAAGTTCCGTAGGGCCCTGTACCGTTCCGTAACTGCCTGCAAGGATCTTTAGGCTTCCGTAGGGACTAGTAGGGTTCCGTAAAGTTCCGTGGGTTCCTGCAGAGTTCTGCAAGTGCCCGCAAGGGCCTGTAGGGGCGCACAGTGTTTCTGTCAGGTTCCGTAGAGTTCCGTAGGGGCCATAGGTTTCCGTAGTGGCTGGTAGTATTCCGTAGGGGTCTGTAGGGTTCCGTAGGCACCTGCAGTGTTCTGTAGGAGCCCATAGGGTTTTCGTGAGGTTCTGTTGTGTCGCTAAGGGTCTTGTAGAGTGCTGTCGGGTCCTGTAGTATTCTGTAGGGTTCCAGAGGGGCTCGCAGGGTTCCGTCGAAATCTGTAGGGTTCCCTAGGGGCCCATAGAGTCCCGTAGATTTCCGTAGGGACCTGTAGGGTTGTGTAAGTGCCCGCAGGGGTTGGTAGGAGCTTGTAGGGTGCCATAAGTTTCCAGAGGGTTGTGTAGGGTTCCGTAGGGGCCTGTGGTGTTCCCTAGGGGCCTGTAGAGTCTCGTACGGTTCCGTAGGGGCCTGTGGTGTTCCCTAGGGGCCTGTAGAGTCTCGTACAGTTCCGTAGGGTCCTGTAGGTTTCCATAAGCGCCCGCAGAGGTCTGAAGGGGCCCGTCCTGTTCCGTAAGGATCCACAGGGCTCCGTAGAGCTTCGTAGGTTTCCTAGAGGCCTGTAGAGTACCGCAGGAGCCAGTAGTGTTCTGTAGGGGCCCGTAGGGTTCCTTCCATAGGGGCTGGCAGTGTTCCGTAGGGGCCTCTAGGATTGTGTAAGTGCCCTCAGGAGTCTGTAGGAGTCTGCGGGATTTTGTAAGGTTCCGGAGGGTTCTGCAGGGTTCCGTAGGGGCCCGTAGAGTTCCGTAGTGGCTGGTAAAGTTCCGTAGGGCCCTGTGGGGTTCTGTATGGACCTGTAGGGTTCCGTAGGGGCCTGCAGGGTTCTGTAAGTGCCCGCAGGTGTCTGTACGGGTCTGTAGGGTTCCGTAGGCACCTGCAGTGTTCTGTAGGAGCCCATAGGGTTTTCGTGAGGTTCCGTTGTGTTGCTAAGGGTCTTGTAGAGTGCTGTCGGGTCCTGGAGTATTCTGTAGGGTTCCAGAGGGGCTGGTAGGGTTCCGTCGAAATCTGTAGGGTTCCCTAGGGGCCCATAGAGTCCCGTAGATTTCCGTAGGGACCTGTAGGGTTGTGTAAGTGCCCGCAGGGGTTGGTAGGAGCTTGTAGGGTTCCATAAGTTTCCAGAGGGTTGTGTAGGGTTCCGTAGGGGTCTGTGGTGTTCCCTAGGGGCCTGTAGAGTCTCGTACGGTTCCGTAGGGGCCTGTGGTGTTCCCTAGGGGCCTGTAGAGTCTCGTACAGTTCCGTAGGGTCCTGTAGGTTTCCATAAGCGCCCGCAGAGGTCTGAAGGGGCCCGTCCTGTTCCGTAAGGATCCACAGGGCTCCGTAGAGCTTCGTAGGTTTCCTAGAGGCCTGTAGAGTACCGCAGGAGCCAGTAGTGTTCTGTAGGGGCCCGTAGGGTTCCTTCCATAGGGGCTGGCAGTGTTCCGTAGGGGCCTCTAGGATTGTGTAAGTGCCCGCAGGAGTCTGTAGGAGTCTGTGGGATTTTGTAAGGTTCCGGAGGGTTCTGCAGGGTTCCGTAGGGGCCCGTAGAGTTCCGTAGTGGCTGGTAAAGTTCCGTAGGGCCCTGTACCGTTCCGTAACTGCCTGCAAGGATCTTTAGGCTTCCGTAGGGACTAGTAGGGTTCCGTAAAGTTCCGTGGGTTCCTGCAGAGTTCTGCAAGTGCCCGCAAGGGCCTGTAGGGGCGCACAGTGTTTCTGTCAGGTTCCGTAGAGTTCCGTAGGGGCCATAGGTTTCCGTAGTGGCTGGTAGTATTCCGTAGGGGTCTGTAGGGTTCCGTAGGCACCTGCAGTGTTCTGTAGGAGCCCATAGGGTTTTGGTGAGGTTCTGTTGTGTCGCTAAGGGTCTTGTAGAGTGCTGTCGGGTCCTGTAGTGTTCTGTAGGGTTCCAGAGGGGCTCGCAGGGTTCCGTCGAAATCTGTAGGGTTCCCTAGGGGCCCATAGAGTCCCGTAGATTTCCGTAGGGACCTGTAGGGTTGTGTAAGTGCCCGCAGGGGTTGGTAGGAGCTTGTAGGGTGCCATAAGTTTCCAGAGGGTTGTGTAGGGTTCCGTAGGGGCCTGTGGTGTTCCCTAGGGGCCTGTAGAGTCTCGTACGGTTCCGTAGGGTCCTGTGGTGTTCCCTAGGGGCCTGTAGAGTCTCGTACAGTTCCGTAGGGTCCTGTAGGTTTCCATAAGCGCCCGCAGAGGTCTGAAGGGGCCCGTCCTGTTCCGTAAGGATCCACAGGGCTCCGTAGAGCTTCGTAGGTTTCCTAGAGGCCTGTAGAGTACCGCAGGAGCCAGTAGTGTTCTGTAGGGGCCCGTAGGGTTCCTTCCATAGGGGCTGGCAGTGTTCCGTAGGGGCCTCTAGGATTGTGTAAGTGCCCGCAGGAGTCTGTAGGAGTCTGTGGGATTCTGTAAGGTTCTGGAGGGTTCTGCAGGGTTCCGTAGGGGCCCATAGAGTTCCGTAGTGGCTGGTAAAGTTCCGAAGGGCCCCGTGGGGTTCTGTATGGACCTGTAGGGTTCCGTAGGGGCCTGCAGGGTTCTGTAAGTGCCCGCAGGTGTCTGTAGGGTTCCGTAGGGGCCTGCAGGGTTTCGTAGGCACCTGCAGTGTTCTGTAGGAGCCCATAGGGTTTTAGTGAGGTTCCGTTGTGTTGCTAAGGGTCTTGTAGAGTGCTGTCGGGTCCTGGAGTATTCTGTAGGGTTCCAGAGGGGCTCGTAGGGTTCCGTCAAAATCTGTAGGGTTCCCTAGGGGCCCATAGAGTCCTGTAGATTTCCGTAGGGGCCTGTAGGGTTGTGTAAGTGCCCGCAGGGGTTGGTAGGAGCTTGTAGGGTGCCATATGTTTCCGGAGGGTTGTGTAGGGTTCCGTAGGGGCCTGTGGTGTTCCCTAGGGGCCTGTAGAGTCTCGTACGGTTCCGTAGGGGCCTGTGGTGTTCCCTAGGGGCCTGTAGAGTCTCGTACAGTTCCGTAGGGTCCTGTAGGTTTCCATAAGCGCCCGCAGAGGTCTGAAGGGGCCCGTCCTGTTCCGTAAGGATCCACAGGGCTCCGTAGAGCTTCGTAGGTTTCCTAGAGGCCTGTAGAGTACCGCAGGAGCCAGTAGTGTTCTGTAGGGGCCCGTAGGGTTCCTTCCATAGGGGCTGGCAGTGTTCCGTAGGGGCCTCTAGGATTGTGTAAGTGCCCGCAGGAGTCTGTAGGAGTCTGTGGGATTCTGTAAGGTTCCGGAGGGTTCTGCAGGGTTCCGTAGGGGCCCGTAGAGTTCCGTAGTGGCTGGTAAAGTTCCGTAGGGCCCTGTACCGTTCCGTAACTGCCTGCAAGGATCTTTAGGCTTCCGTAGGGACTAGTAGGGTTCCGTAAAGTTCCGTGGGTTCCTGCAGAGTTCTGCAAGTGCCCGCAAGGGCCTGTAGGGGCGCACAGTGTTTCTGTCAGGTTCCGTAGAGTTCCGTAGGGGCCATAGGTTTCCGTAGTGGCTGGTAGTATTCCGTAGGGGTCTGTAGGGTTCCGTAGGCACCTGCAGTGTTCTGTAGGAGCCCATAGGGTTTTGGTGAGGTTCTGTTGTGTCGCTAAGGGTCTTGTAGAGTGCTGTCGGGTCCTGTAGTGTTCTGTAGGGTTCCAGAGGGGCTCGCAGGGTTCCGTCGAAATCTGTAGGGTTCCCTAGGGGCCCATAGAGTCCCGTAGATTTCCGTAGGGACCTGTAGGGTTGTGTAAGTGCCCGCAGGGGTTGGTAGGAGCTTGTAGGGTGCCATAAGTTTCCAGAGGGTTGTGTAGGGTTCCGTAGGGGCCTGTGGTGTTCCCTAGGGGCCTGTAGAGTCTCGTACGGTTCCGTAGGGTCCTGTGGTGTTCCCTAGGGGCCTGTAGAGTCTCGTACAGTTCCGTAGGGTCCTGTAGGTTTCCATAAGCGCCCGCAGAGGTCTGAAGGGGCCCGTCCTGTTCCGTAAGGATCCACAGGGCTCCGTAGAGCTTCGTAGGTTTCCTAGAGGCCTGTAGAGTACCGCAGGAGCCAGTAGTGTTCTGTAGGGGCCCGTAGGGTTCCTTCCATAGGGGCTGGCAGTGTTCCGTAGGGGCCTCTAGGATTGTGTAAGTGCCCGCAGGAGTCTGTAGGAGTCTGTGGGATTCTGTAAGGTTCTGGAGGGTTCTGCAGGGTTCCGTAGGGGCCCATAGAGTTCCGTAGTGGCTGGTAAAGTTCCGAAGGGCCCCGTGGGGTTCTGTATGGACCTGTAGGGTTCCGTAGGGGCCTGCAGGGTTCTGTAAGTGCCCGCAGGTGTCTGTAGGGTTCCGTAGGGGCCTGCAGGGTTTCGTAGGCACCTGCAGTGTTCTGTAGGAGCCCATAGGGTTTTAGTGAGGTTCCGTTGTGTTGCTAAGGGTCTTGTAGAGTGCTGTCGGGTCCTGGAGTATTCTGTAGGGTTCCAGAGGGGCTCGTAGGGTTCCGTCAAAATCTGTAGGGTTCCCTAGGGGCCCATAGAGTCCTGTAGATTTCCGTAGGGGCCTGTAGGGTTGTGTAAGTGCCCGCAGGGGTTGGTAGGAGCTTGTAGGGTGCCATATGTTTCCGGAGGGTTGTGTAGGGTTCCGTAGGGGCCTGTGGTGTTCCCTAGGGGCCTGTAGAGTCTCGTACAGTTCCGTAGGGTCCTGTAGGTTTCCATAAGCGCCCGCAGAGGTCTGAAGGGGCCCGTCCTGTTCCGTAAGGATCCATAGGGTTCCGTAGAGCTTCGTAGGTTCCCTAGAGGCCTGTAGAGTACTGCAGGAGCCAGTAGTGTTCTGTAGGGGCCCGTAGGGTTCCTTCCATAGGGGCTGGCAGTGTTCCGTAGGGGCCTCTAGGGTTGTGTAAGTGCCCGCAGGAGTCTGTAGGAGTCTGTGGGATTTTGTAAGGTTCCGGAGGGTTCTGCAGGGTTCCGTAGGGGCCCGTAGAGTTCCGTAGTGGCTGGTAAAGTTCCGTAGGGCCCTGTACCGTTCCGTAACTGCCTGCAAGGATCTTTAGGCTTCCGTAGGGACTAGTAGGGTTCCGTAAAGTTCCGTGGGTTCCTGCAGAGTTCTGCAAGTGCCCGCAAGGGCCTGTAGGGGCGCACAGTGTTTCTGTCAGGTTCCGTAGAGTTCCGTAGGGGCCATAGGTTTCCGTAGTGGCTGGTAGTATTCCGTAGGGGTCTGTAGGGTTCCGTAGGCACCTGCAGTGTTCTGTAGGAGCCCATAGGGTTTTAGTGAGGTTCTGTTGTGTCGCTAAGGGTCTTGTAGAGTGCTGTCGGGTCCTGTAGTGTTCTGTAGGGTTCCAGAGGGGCTCGCAGGGTTCCGTCGAAATCTGTAGGGTTCCCTAGGGGCCCATAGAGTCCCGTAGATTTCCGTAGGGACCTGTAGGGTTGTGTAAGTGCCCGCAGGGGTTGGTAGGAGCTTGTAGGGTGCCATAAGTTTCCAGAGGGTTGTGTAGGGTTCCGTAGGGGCCTGTGGTGTTCCCTAGGGGCCTGTAGAGTCTCGTACGTTTCCGTAGGGTCCTGTGGTGTTCCCTAGGGGCCTGTAGAGTCTCGTACAGTTCCGTAGGGTCCTGTAGGTTTCCATAAGCGCCCGCAGAGGTCTGAAGGGGCCCGTACTGTTCCGTAAGGATCCATAGGGTTCCGTAGAGCTTCGTAGGTTCCCTAGAGGCCTGTAGAGTACCGCAGGAGCCAGTAGTGTTCTGTAGGGGCCCGTAGGGTTCCTTCCATAGGGGCTGGCAGTGTTCCGTAGGGGCCTCTAGGATTGTGTAAGTGCCCGCAGGAGTCTGTAGGAGTCTGTGGGATTCTGTAAGGTTCCGGAGGGTTCTGCAGGGTTCCGTAGGGGCCCGTAGAGTTCCGTAGTGGCTGGTAAAGTTCCGTAGGGCCCTGTACCGTTCCGTAACTGCCTGCAAGGATCTTTAGGCTTCCGTAGGGACTAGTAGGGTTCCGTAAAGTTCCGTGGGTTCCTGCAGAGTTCTGCAAGTGCCCGCAAGGGCCTGTAGGGGCGCACAGTGTTTCTGTCAGGTTCCGTAGAGTTCCGTAGGGGCCATAGGTTTCCGTAGTGGCTGGTAGTATTCCGTAGGGGTCTGTAGGGTTCCGTAGGCACCTGCAGTGTTCTGTAGGAGCCCATAGGGTTTTGGTGAGGTTCTGTTGTGTCGCTAAGGGTCTTGTAGAGTGCTGTCGGGTCCTGTAGTGTTCTGTAGGGTTCCAGAGGGGCTCGCAGGGTTCCGTCGAAATCTGTAGGGTTCCCTAGGGGCCCATAGAGTCCCGTAGATTTCCGTAGGGACCTGTAGGGTTGTGTAAGTGCCCGCAGGGGTTGGTAGGAGCTTGTAGGGTGCCATAAGTTTCCAGAGGGTTGTGTAGGGTTCCGTAGGGGCCTGTGGTGTTCCCTAGGGGCCTGTAGAGTCTCGTACGGTTCCGTAGGGTCCTGTGGTGTTCCCTAGGGGCCTGTAGAGTCTCGTACAGTTCCGTAGGGTCCTGTAGGTTTCCATAAGCGCCCGCAGAGGTCTGAAGGGGCCCGTCCTGTTCCGTAAGGATCCACAGGGCTCCGTAGAGCTTCGTAGGTTTCCTAGAGGCCTGTAGAGTACCGCAGGAGCCAGTAGTGTTCTGTAGGGGCCCGTAGGGTTCCTTCCATAGGGGCTGGCAGTGTTCCGTAGGGGCCTCTAGGATTGTGTAAGTGCCCGCAGGAGTCTGTAGGAGTCTGTGGGATTCTGTAAGGTTCTGGAGGGTTCTGCAGGGTTCCGTAGGGGCCCATAGAGTTCCGTAGTGGCTGGTAAAGTTCCGAAGGGCCCCGTGGGGTTCTGTATGGACCTGTAGGGTTCCGTAGGGGCCTGCAGGGTTCTGTAAGTGCCCGCAGGTGTCTGTAGGGTTCCGTAGGGGCCTGCAGGGTTTCGTAGGCACCTGCAGTGTTCTGTAGGAGCCCATAGGGTTTTAGTGAGGTTCCGTTGTGTTGCTAAGGGTCTTGTAGAGTGCTGTCGGGTCCTGGAGTATTCTGTAGGGTTCCAGAGGGGCTCGTAGGGTTCCGTCAAAATCTGTAGGGTTCCCTAGGGGCCCATAGAGTCCTGTAGATTTCCGTAGGGGCCTGTAGGGTTGTGTAAGTGCCCGCAGGGGTTGGTAGGAGCTTGTAGGGTGCCATATGTTTCCGGAGGGTTGTGTAGGGTTCCGTAGGGGCCTGTGGTGTTCCCTAGGGGCCTGTAGAGTCTCGTACAGTTCCGTAGGGTCCTGTAGGTTTCCATAAGCGCCCGCAGAGGTCTGAAGGGGCCCGTCCTGTTCCGTAAGGATCCATAGGGTTCCGTAGAGCTTCGTAGGTTCCCTAGAGGCCTGTAGAGTACTGCAGGAGCCAGTAGTGTTCTGTAGGGGCCCGTAGGGTTCCTTCCATAGGGGCTGGCAGTGTTCCGTAGGGGCCTCTAGGGTTGTGTAAGTGCCCGCAGGAGTCTGTAGGAGTCTGTGGGATTTTGTAAGGTTCCGGAGGGTTCTGCAGGGTTCCGTAGGGGCCCGTAGAGTTCCGTAGTGGCTGGTAAAGTTCCGTAGGGCCCTGTACCGTTCCGTAACTGCCTGCAAGGATCTTTAGGCTTCCGTAGGGACTAGTAGGGTTCCGTAAAGTTCCGTGGGTTCCTGCAGAGTTCTGCAAGTGCCCGCAAGGGCCTGTAGGGGCGCACAGTGTTTCTGTCAGGTTCCGTAGAGTTCCGTAGGGGCCATAGGTTTCCGTAGTGGCTGGTAGTATTCCGTAGGGGTCTGTAGGGTTCCGTAGGCACCTGCAGTGTTCTGTAGGAGCCCATAGGGTTTTAGTGAGGTTCTGTTGTGTCGCTAAGGGTCTTGTAGAGTGCTGTCGGGTCCTGTAGTGTTCTGTAGGGTTCCAGAGGGGCTCGCAGGGTTCCGTCGAAATCTGTAGGGTTCCCTAGGGGCCCATAGAGTCCCGTAGATTTCCGTAGGGACCTGTAGGGTTGTGTAAGTGCCCGCAGGGGTTGGTAGGAGCTTGTAGGGTGCCATAAGTTTCCAGAGGGTTGTGTAGGGTTCCGTAGGGGCCTGTGGTGTTCCCTAGGGGCCTGTAGAGTCTCGTACGTTTCCGTAGGGTCCTGTGGTGTTCCCTAGGGGCCTGTAGAGTCTCGTACAGTTCCGTAGGGTCCTGTAGGTTTCCATAAGCGCCCGCAGAGGTCTGAAGGGGCCCGTACTGTTCCGTAAGGATCCATAGGGTTCCGTAGAGCTTCGTAGGTTCCCTAGAGGCCTGTAGAGTACCGCAGGAGCCAGTAGTGTTCTGTAGGGGCCCGTAGGGTTCCTTCCATAGGGGCTGGCAGTGTTCCGTAGGGGCCTCTAGGATTGTGTAAGTGCCCGCAGGAGTCTGTAGGAGTCTGTGGGATTCTGTAAGGTTCCGGAGGGTTCTGCAGGGTTCCGTAGGGGCCCATAGAGTTCCGTAGTGGCTGGTAAAGTTCCGTAGGGCCCCGTGGGGTTCTGTATGGACCTGTAGGGTTCCGTAGGGGCCTGCAGGGTTCTGTAAGTGCCCGCAGGTGTCTGTAGGGTTCCGTAGGGGCCTGCAGGGTTTCGTAGGCACCTGCAGTGTTCTGTAGGAGCCCATAGGGTTTTAGTGAGGTTCCGTTGTGTCGCTAAGGGTCTTGTAGAGTGCTGTCGGGTCCTGGAGTATTCTGTAGGGTTCCAGAGGGGCTCGTAGGGTTCCGTCAAAATCTGTAGGCTTCCCTAGGGGCCCATAGAGTCCTGTAGATTTCCGTAGGGGCCTGTAGGGTTGTGTAAGTGCCCGCAGGGGTTGGTAGGAGCTTGTAGGGTGCCATATGTTTCCAGAGGGTTGTGTAGGGTTCCGTAGGGGCCTGTGGTGTTCCCTAGGGGCCTGTAGAGTCTCGTACAGTTCCGTAGGGTCCTGTAGGTTTCCATAAGCGCCCGCAGAGGTCTGAAGGGGCCCGTCCTGTTCCGTAAGGATCCATAGGGTTCCGTAGAGCTTCGTAGGTTCCCTAGAGGCCTGTAGAGTACCGCAGGAGCCAGTAGTGTTCTGTAGGGGCCCGTAGGGTTCCTTCCATAGGGGCTGGCAGTGTTCCGTAGGGGCCTCTAGGGTTGTGTAAGTGCCCGCAGGAGTCTGTAGGAATCCGTGGGATTCTGTAAGGTTCTGGAGGGTTCTGCAGGGTTCCGTAGGGGCCCGTAGAGTTCCGTAGTGGCTGGTAAAGTTCCGTAGGGCCCTGTACCGTTCTGTAACTGCCTGCAAGGATCTTTAGGCTTCCGTAGGGGCTGGTAGGGTTCCATAAAGTTCCGTGGGTTCCTGCAGAGTTCTGCAAGTGCCCGCAAGGGCCTGTAGGGGCGCACAGTGTTTCTGTCAGGTTCCGTAGAGTTCCGTAGGGGCCATAGGTTTCCGTAGTGGCTGGTAGTATTCCGTAGGGGTCTGTAGGGTTCCGTAGGCACCTGCAGTGTTCCGTAGGAGCCCATAGGGTTTTAGTGAGGTTCTGTTGTGTCGCTAAGGGTCTTGTAGAGTGCCGTCGGGTCCTGGAGTATTCTGTAGGGTTCCAGAGGGGCTCGTAGGGTTCCGTCAAAATCTGTAGGCTTCCCTAGGGGCCCATAGAGTCCCGTAGATTTCCGTAGGGGCCTGTAGGGTTGTGTAAGTGCCCGCAGGGGTTGGTAGGAGCTTGTAGGGTTCCATAAGTTTCCAGAGGGTTGTGTAGGGTTCCGTAGTGGTCTGTGGTGTTCCCTAGGGGCCTGTAGAGTCTCGTACAGTTCCGTAGGGTCCTGTAGGTTTCCATAAGCGCCCGCAGAGGTCTGAAGGGGCCCGTCCTGTTCCGTAAGGATCCACAGGGCTCCGTAGAGCTTCGTAGGTTTCCTAGAGGCCTGTAGAGTACCGCAGGAGCCAGTAGTGTTCTGTAGGGGCCCGTAGGGTTCCTTCCATAGGGGCTGGCAGTGTTCCGTAGGGGCCTCTAGGGTTGTGTAAGTGCCCGCAGGAGTCTGTAGGAGTCTGTGGGATTCTGTAAGGTTCCGGAGGGTTCTGCAGGGTTCCGTAGGGGCCCGTAGAGTTCCGTAGTGGCTGGTAAAGTTCCGTAGGGCCCTGTGGGGTTCTGTATGGACCTGTAGGGTTCCGTAGGGGCCTGCAGGGTTCTGTAAGTGCCCGCAATTGTCTGTAGGGTTCCGTAGGGGCCTGCAGGGTTTCGTAGGCACCTGCAGTGTTCTGTAGGAGCCCGTAGGGTTTTAGTGAGGTTCCGTTGTGTTGCTAAGGGTCTTGTAGAGTGCTGTTGGGTCCTGGAGTATTCTGTAGGGTTCCAGAGGGGCTCGTAGGGTTCCGTCAAAATCTGTAGGCTTCCCTAGGGGCCCATAGAGCCCTGTAGATTTCCGTAGGGGCCTGTAGGGTTGTGTAAGTGCCCGCAGGGGTTGGTAGGAGCTTGTAGGGTGCCATATGTTTCCGGAGGGTTGTGTAGGGTTCCGTAGGGGTCTGTGGTGTTCCCTAGGGGCCTGTAGAGTCTCGTACCGTTCCGTAGGGTCCTGTAGGTTTCCATAAGCGCCCGCAGAGGTCTGAAGGGGCCCGTACTGTTCCGTAAGGATCCATAGGGTTCCGTAGAGCTTCGTAGGTTCCCTAGAGGCCAGTAGAGTACCGCAGGAGCCAGTAGTGTTCTGTAGGGGCCCGTAGGGTTCCTTCCATAGGGGCTGGCAGTGTTCCGTAGGGGCCTCTAGGGTTGAGTAAGTGCCCGCAGGAGTCTGTAGGAGTCTGTGGGATTCTGTAAGGTTCCGGAGGGTTCTGCAGGATTCCGTAGGGGCCCGTAGAGTTCCGTAGTGGCTGGTAAAGTTCCGTAGGGCCCTGTACCGTTCCGTAACTGCCTGCAAGGATCTTTAGGCTTCCGTAGGGACTAGTAGGGTTCCGTAAAGTTCCGTGGGTTCCTGCAGAGTTCTGCAAGTGCCCGCAAGGGCCTGTAGGGGCGCACAGTGTTTCTGTCAGGTTCCGTAGAGTTCCGTAGGGGCCATAGGTTTCCGTAGTGGCTGGTAGTATTCCGTAGGGGTCTGTAGGGTTCCGTAGGCACCTGCAGTGTTCTGTAGGAGCCCATAGGGTTTTAGTGAGGTTCTGTTGTGTCGCTAAGGGTCTTGTAGAGTGCTGTCGGGTCCTGGAGTGTTCTGTAGGGTTCCAGAGGGGCTCGTAGGGTTCCGTCGAAATCTGTAGGGTTCCCTAGGGGCCCATAGAGTCCCGTAGATTTCCGTAGGGACCTGTAGGGTTGTGTAAGTGCCCGCAGGGGTTGGTAGGAGCTTGTAGGGTTCCATAAGTTTCCAGAGGGTTGTGTAGGGTTCCGTAGGGGCCTGTGGTGTTCCCTAGGGGCCTGTAGAGTCTCGTACGGTTCCGTAGGGGCCTGTGGTGTTCCCTAGGGGCCTCTAGAGTCTCGTACAGTTCCGTAGGGTCCTGTAGGTTTCCATAAGCGCCCGCAGAGGTCTGAAGGGGCCCGTCCTGTTCCGTAAGGATCCATAGGGTTCCGTAGAGCTTCGTAGGTTCCCTAGAGGCCTGTAGAGTACCGCAGGAGCCAGTAGTGTTCTGTAGGGGCCCGTAGGGTTCCTTTCATAGGGGCTGGCAGTGTTCCGTAGGGGCCTCTAGGGTTGAGTAAGTGCCCGCAGGAGTCTGTAGGAGTCTGTGGGATTCTGTAAGGTTCCGGAGGGTTCTGCAGGATTCCGTAGGGGCCCATAGAGTTCCGTAGTGGCTGGTAAAGTTCCGTAGGGCCCTGTACCGTTCCGTAACTGCCTGCAAGGATCTTTAGGCTTCCGTAGGGACTAGTAGGGTTCCGTAAAGTTCCGTGGGTTCCTGCAGAGTTCTGCAAGTGCCCGCAAGGGCCTTTAGGGGCGCACAGTGTTTCTGTCAGGTTCCGTAGAGTTCCGTAGGGGCCATAGGTTTCCGTAGTGGCTGGTAGTATTCCATAGGGGTCTGTAGGGTTCCGTAGGCACCTGCAGTGTTCCGTAGGAGCCCATAGGGTTTTCGTGAGGTTCTGTTGTGTCGCTAAGGGTCTTGTAGAGTGCTGTCGGGTCCTGTAGTGTTCTGTAGGGTTCCAGAGGGGCTCGCAGGGTTCCGTCGAAATCTGTAGGGTTCCCTAGGGGCCCATAGAGTCCCGTAGATTTCCGTAGGGACCTGTAGGGTTGTGTAAGTGCCCGCAGGGGTTGGTAGGAGCTTATAGGGTTCCATAAGTTTCCAGAGGGTTGTGTAGGGTTCCGTAGGGGCCTGTGGTGTTCCCTAGGGGCCTGTAGAGTCTCGTACGGTTCCGTAGGGGCCTGTGGTGTTCCCTAGGGGCCTGTAGAGTCTCGTACAGTTCCGTAGGGTCCTGTAGGTTTCCATAAGCGCCCGCAGAGGTCTGAAGGGGCCCGTCCTGTTCCGTAAGGATCCACAGGGCTCCGTAGAGCTTCGTAGGTTTCCTAGAGGCCTGTAGAGTACCGCAGGAGCCAGTAGTGTTCTGTAGGGGCCCGTAGGGTTCCTTCCATAGGGGCTGGCAGTGTTCCGTAGGGGCCTCTAGGATTGTGTAAGTGCCCGCAGGAGTCTGTAGGAGTCTGTGGGATTCTGTAAGGTTCCGGAGGGTTCTGCAGGGTTCCGTAGGGGCCCGTAGAGTTCCGTAGTGGCTGGTAAAGTTCCGTAGGGCCCTGTGGGGTTCTGTATGGACCTGTAGGGTTCCGTAGGGGCCTGCAGGGTTCTGTAAGTGCCCGCAGGTGTCTGTACGGGTCTGTAGGGTTCCGTAGGCACCTGCAGTGTTCTGTAGGAGCCCATAGGGTTTTAGTGAGGTTCCGTTGTGTTGCTAAGGGTCTTGTAGAGTGCTGTCGGGTCCTGGAGTGTTCTGTAGGGTTCCAGAGGGGCTCGTAGGGTTCCGTCGAAATCTGTAGGGTTCCCTAGGGGCCCATAGAGTCCCGTAGATTTCCGTAGGGACCTGTAGGGTTGTGTAAGTGCCCGCAGGGGTTGGTAGGAGCTTGTAGGGTGCCATAAGTTTCCAGAGGGTTGTGTAGGGTTCCGTAGGGGCCTGTGGTGTTCCCTAGGGGCCTGTAGAGTCTCGTACGGTTCCGTAGGGGCCTGTGGTGTTCCCTAGGGGCCTGTAGAGTCTCGTACAGTTCCGTAGGGTCCTGTAGGTTTCCATAAGCGCCCGCAGAGGTCTGAAGGGGCCCGTCCTGTTCCGTAAGGATCCACAGGGCTCCGTAGAGCTTCGTAGGTTTCCTAGAGGCCTGTAGAGTACCGCAGGAGCCAGTAGTGTTCTGTAGGGGCCCGTAGGGTTCCTTCCATAGGGGCTGGCAGTGTTCCGTAGGGGCCTCTAGGATTGTGTAAGTGCCCGCAGGAGTCTGTAGGAGTCTGTGGGATTCTGTAAGGTTCCGGAGGGTTCTGCAGGGTTCCGTAGGGGCCCGTAGAGTTCCGTAGTGGCTGGTAAAGTTCCGTAGGGCCCTGTACCGTTCCGTAACTGCCTGCAAGGATCTTTAGGCTTCCGTAGGGACTAGTAGGGTTCCGTAAAGTTCCGTGGGTTCCTGCAGAGTTCTGCAAGTGCCCGCAAGGGCCTGTAGGGGCGCACAGTGTTTCTGTCAGGTTCCGTAGAGTTCCGTAGGGGCCATAGGTTTCCGTAGTGGCTGGTAGTATTCCGTAGGGGTCTGTAGGGTTCCGTAGGCACCTGCAGTGTTCTGTAGGAGCCCATAGGGTTTTAGTGAGGTTCTGTTGTGTCGCTAAGGGTCTTGTAGAGTGCCGTCGGGTCCTGGAGTATTCTGTAGGGTTCCAGAGGGGCTCGTAGGGTTCCGTCAAAATCTGTAGGCTTCCCTAGGGGCCCATAGAGTCCCGTAGATTTCCGTAGGGGCCTGTAGGGTTGTGTAAGTGCCCGCAGGGGTTGGTAGGAGCTTGTAGGGTTCCATAAGTTTCCAGAGGGTTGTGTAGGGTTCCGTAGTGGTCTGTGGTGTTCCCTAGGGGCCTGTAGAGTCTCGTACAGTTCCGTAGGGTCCTGTAGGTTTCCATAAGCGCCCGCAGAGGTCTGAAGGGGCCCGTCCTGTTCCGTAAGGATCCACAGGGCTCCGTAGAGCTTCGTAGGTTTCCTAGAGGCCTGTAGAGTACCGCAGGAGCCAGTAGTGTTCTGTAGGGGCCCGTAGGGTTCCTTCCATAGGGGCTGGCAGTGTTCCGTAGGGGCCTCTAGGGTTGTGTAAGTGCCCGCAGGAGTCTGTAGGAGTCTGTGGGATTCTGTAAGGTTCCGGAGGGTTCTGCAGGGTTCCGTAGGGGCCCGTAGAGTTCCGTAGTGGCTGGTAAAGTTCCGTAGGGCCCTGTGGGGTTCTGTATGGACCTGTAGGGTTCCGTAGGGGCCTGCAGGGTTCTGTAAGTGCCCGCAATTGTCTGTAGGGTTCCGTAGGGGCCTGCAGGGTTTCGTAGGCACCTGCAGTGTTCTGTAGGAGCCCGTAGAGGTTTTAGTGAGGTTCCGTTGTGTTGCTAAGGGTCTTGTAGAGTGCTGTCGGGTCCTGGAGTATTCTGTAGGGTTCCAGAGGGGCTCGTAGGGTTCCGTCAAAATCTGTAGGCTTCCCTAGGGGCCCATAGAGCCCTGTAGATTTCCGTAGGGGCCTGTAGGGTTGTGTAAGTGCCCGCAGGGGTTGGTAGGAGCTTGTAGGGTGCCATATGTTTCCGGAGGGTTGTGTAGGGTTCCGTAGGGGTCTGTGGTGTTCCCTAGGGGCCTGTAGAGTCTCGTACCGTTCCGTAGGGTCCTGTAGGTTTCCATAAGCGCCCGCAGAGGTCTGAAGGGGCCCGTACTGTTCCGTAAGGATCCATAGGGTTCCGTAGAGCTTCGTAGGTTCCCTAGAGGCCAGTAGAGTACCGCAGGAGCCAGTAGTGTTCTGTAGGGGCCCGTAGGGTTCCTTCCATAGGGGCTGGCAGTGTTCCGTAGGGGCCTCTAGGGTTGAGTAAGTGCCCGCAGGAGTCTGTAGGAGTCTGTGGGATTCTGTAAGGTTCCGGAGGGTTCTGCAGGATTCCGTAGGGGCCCGTAGAGTTCCGTAGTGGCTGGTAAAGTTCCGTAGGGCCCTGTACCGTTCCGTAACTGCCTGCAAGGATCTTTAGGCTTCCGTAGGGACTAGTAGGGTTCCGTAAAGTTCCGTGGGTTCCTGCAGAGTTCTGCAAGTGCCCGCAAGGGCCTGTAGGGGCGCACAGTGTTTCTGTCAGGTTCCGTAGAGTTCCGTAGGGGCCATAGGTTTCCGTAGTGGCTGGTAGTATTCCGTAGGGGTCTGTAGGGTTCCGTAGGCACCTGCAGTGTTCTGTAGGAGCCCATAGGGTTTTAGTGAGGTTCTGTTGTGTCGCTAAGGGTCTTGTAGAGTGCTGTCGGGTCCTGGAGTGTTCTGTAGGGTTCCAGAGGGGCTCGTAGGGTTCCGTCGAAATCTGTAGGGTTCCCTAGGGGCCCATAGAGTCCCGTAGATTTCCGTAGGGACCTGTAGGGTTGTGTAAGTGCCCGCAGGGGTTGGTAGGAGCTTGTAGGGTTCCATAAGTTTCCAGAGGGTTGTGTAGGGTTCCGTAGGGGCCTGTGGTGTTCCCTAGGGGCCTGTAGAGTCTCGTACGGTTCCGTAGGGGCCTGTGGTGTTCCCTAGGGGCCTCTAGAGTCTCGTACAGTTCCGTAGGGTCCTGTAGGTTTCCATAAGCGCCCGCAGAGGTCTGAAGGGGCCCGTCCTGTTCTGTAAGGATCCACAGGGCTCCGTAGAGCTTCGTAGGTTTCCTAGAGGCCTGTAGAGTACCGCAGGAGCCAGTAGTGTTCTGTAGGGGCCCGTAGGGTTCCTTCCATAGGGGCTGGCAGTGTTCCGTAGGGGCCTCTAGGATTGTGTAAGTGCCCGCAGGAGTCTGTAGGAGTCTGTGGGATTCTGTAAGGTTCCGGAGGGTTCTGCAGGGTTCCGTAGGGGCCCGTAGAGTTCCGTAGTGGCTGGTAAAGTTCCGTAGGGCCCTGTGGGGTTCTGTATGGACCTGTAGGGTTCCATAGGGGCCTGCAGGGTTCTGTAAGTGCCCGCAGGTGTCTGTACGGGTCTGTAGGGTTCCGTAGGCACCTGCAGTGTTCTGTAGGAGCCCATAGGGTTTTAGTGAGGTTCCGTTGTGTTGCTAAGGGTCTTGTAGAGTGCTGTCGGGTCCTGGAGTGTTCTGTAGGGTTCCAGAGGGGCTGGTAGGGTTCCGTCGAAATCTGTAGGGTTCCCTAGGGGCCCATAGAGTCCCGTAGATTTCCGTAGGGACCTGTAGGGTTGTGTAAGTGCCCGCAGGGGTTGGTAGGAGCTTGTAGGGTGCCATAAGTTTCCGGAGGGTTGTGTAGGGTTCCGTAGGGGCCTGTGGTGTTCCCTAGGGGCCTGTAGAGTCTCGTACGGTTCCGTAGGGGCCTGTGGTGTTCCCTAGGGGCCTGTAGAGTCTCGTACAGTTCCGTAGGGTCCTGTAGGTTTCCATAAGCGCCCGCAGAGGTCTGAAGGGGCCCGTCCTGTTCCGTAAGGATCCACAGGGCTCCGTAGAGCTTCGTAGGTTTCCTAGAGGCCTGTAGAGTACCGCAGGAGCCAGTAGTGTTCTGTAGGGGCCCGTAGGGTTCCTTCCATAGGGGCTGGCAGTGTTCCGTAGGGGCCTCTAGGATTGTGTAAGTGCCCGCAGGAGTCTGTAGGAGTCTGTGGGATTCTGTAAGGTTCCGGAGGGTTCTGCAGGGTTCCGTAGGGGCCCGTAGAGTTCCGTAGTGGCTGGTAAAGTTCCGTAGGGCCCTGTACCGTTCTGTAACTGCCTGCAAGGATCTTTAGGCTTCCGTAGGGACTAGTAGGGTTCCGTAAAGTTCCGTGGGTTCCTGCAGAGTTCTGCAAGTGCCCGCAAGGGCCTGTAGGGGCGCACAGTGTTTCTGTCAGGTTCCGTAGAGTTCCGTAGGGGCCATAGGTTTCCGTAGTGGCTGGTAGTATTCTGTAGGGGTCTGTAGGGTTCCGTAGGCACCTGCAGTGTTCTGTAGGAGCCCATAGGGTTTTAGTGAGGTTCTGTTGTGTCGCTAAGGGTCTTGTAGAGTGCTGTCGGGTCCTGTAGTGTTCTGTAGGGTTCCAGAGGGGCTCGTAGGGTTCCGTCGAAATCTGTAGGGTTCCCTAGGGGCCCATAGAGTCCCGTAGATTTCCGTAGGGACCTGTAGGGTTGTGTAAGTGCCCGCAGGGGTTGGTAGGAGCTTGTAGGGTTCCATAAGTTTCCAGAGGGTTGTGTAGGGTTCCGTAGGGGTCTGTGGTGTTCCCTAGGGGCCTGTAGAGTCTCGTACGGTTCCGTAAGGGCCTGTGGTGTTCCCTAGGGGCCTGTGGTGTTCCCTAGGGGCCTGTAGAGTCTCGTACAGTTCCGTAGGGTCCTGTAGGTTTCCATAAGCGCCCGCAGAGGTCTGAAGGGGCCCGTCCTGTTCCGTAAGGATCCACAGGGCTCCGTAGAGCTTCGTAGGTTTCCTAGAGGCCTGTAGAGTACCGCAGGAGCCAGTAGTGTTCTGTAGGGGCCCGTAGGGTTCCTTCCATAGGGGCTGGCAGTGTTCCGTAGGGGCCTCTAGGATTGTGTAAGTGCCCGCAGGAGTCTGTAGGAGTCTGTGGGATTCTGTAAGGTTCCGGAGGGTTCTGCAGGGTTCCGTAGGGGCCCGTAGAGTTCCGTAGTGGCTGGTAAAGTTCCGTAGGGCCCTGTGGGGTTCTGTATGGACCTGTAGGGTTCCGTAGGGGCCTGCAGGGTTCTGTAAGTGCCCGCAGGTGTCTGTACGGGTCTGTAGGGTTCCGTAGGCACCTGCAGTGTTCTGTAGGAGCCCATAGGGTTTTAGTGAGGTTCTGTTGTGTTGCTAAGGGTCTTGTAGAGTGCTGTCGGGTCCTGGAGTGTTCTGTAGGGTTCCAGAGGGGCTGGTAGGGTTCCGTCGAAATCTGTAGGGTTCCCTAGGGGCCCATAGAGTCCCGTAGATTTCCGTAGGGACCTGTAGGGTTGTGTAAGTGCCCGCAGGGGTTGGTAGGAGCTTGTAGGGTGCCATAAGTTTCCAGAGGATTGTGTTGGGTTCTGTAGGGGTCTGTGGTGTTCCCTAGGGGCCTGTAGAGTCTCGTACAGTTCCGTAGGGTCCTGTAGGTTTCCATAAGCGCCCGCAGAGGTCTGAAGGGGCCCGTCCTGTTCCGTAAGGATCCACAGGGCTCCGTAGAGCTTCGTAGGTTTCCTAGAGGCCTGTAGAGTACCGCAGGAGCCAGTAGTGTTCTGTAGGGGCCCGTAGGGTTCCTTCCATAGGGGCTGGCAGTGTTCCGTAGGGGCCTCTAGGGTTGTGTAAGTGCCCGCAGGAGTCTGTAGGAGTCTGTGGGATTCTGTAAGGTTCCGGAGGGTTCTGCAGGGTTCCGTAGGGGCCCGTAGAGTTCCGTAGTGGCTGGTAAAGTTCCGTAGGGCCCTGTACCGTTCTGTAACTGCCTGCAAGGATCTTTAGGCTTCCGTAGGGACTAGTAGGGTTCCGTAAAGTTCCGTGGGTTCCTGCAGAGTTCTGCAAGTGCCCGCAAGGGCCTGTAGGGGCGCACAGTGTTTCTGTCAGGTTCCGTAGAGTTCCGTAGGGGCCATAGGTTTCCGTAGTGGCTGGTAGTATTCCGTAGGGGTCTGTAGGGTTCCGTAGGCACCTGCAGTGTTCCGTAGGAGCCCATAGGGTTTTCGTGAGGTTCTGTTGTGTCGCTAAGGGTCTTGTAGAGTGCTGTCGGGTCCTGTAGTGTTCTGTAGGGTTCCAGAGGGGCTCGTAGGGTTCCGTCGAAATCTGTAGGGTTCCCTAGGGGCCCATAGAGTCCCGTAGATTTCCGTAGGGACCTGTAGGGTTGTGTAAGTGCCCGCAGGGGTTGGTAGGAGCTTGTAGGGTTCCATAAGTTTCCAGAGGGTTGTGTAGGGTTCCGTAGGGGTCTGTGGTGTTCCCTAGGGGCCTGTAGAGTCTCGTACGGTTCCGTAAGGGCCTGTGGTGTTCCCTAGGGGCCTGTAGAGTCTCGTACAGTTCCGTAGGGTCCTGTAGGTTTCCATAAGCGCCCGCAGAGGTCTGAAGGGGCCCGTCCTGTTCCTTAAGGATCCACAGGGCTCCGTAGAGCTTCGTAGGTTTCCTAGAGGCCTGTAGAGTACCGCAGGAGCCAGTAGTGTTCTGTAGGGGCCCGTAGGGTTCCTTCCATAGGGGCTGGCAGTGTTCCGTAGGGGCCTCTAGGATTGTGTAAGTGCCCGCAGGAGTCTGTAGGAGTCTGTGGGATTCTGTAAGGTTCCGGAGGGTTCTGCAGGGTTCCGTAGGGGCCCGTAGAGTTCCGTAGTGGCTGGTAAAGTTCCGTAGGGCCCTGTGGGGTTCTGTATGGACCTGTAGGGTTCCGTAGGGGCCTGCAGGGTTCTGTAAGTGCCCGCAGGTGTCTGTACGGGTCTGTAGGGTTCCGTAGGCACCTGCAGTGTTCTGTAGGAGCCCATAGGGTTTTAGTGAGGTTCCGTTGTGTTGCTAAGGGTCTTGTAGAGTGCTGTCGGGTCCTGGAGTGTTCTGTAGGGTTCCAGAGGGGCTCGTAGGGTTCCGTCGAAATCTGTAGGGTTCCCTAGGGGCCCATAGAGTCCCGTAGATTTCCGTAGGGACCTGTAGGGTTGTGTAAGTGCCCGCAGGGGTTGGTAGGAGCTTGTAGGGTTCCATAAGTTTCCAGAGGGTTGTGTAGGGTTCAGTAGGGGCCTGTGGTGTTCCCTAGGGGCCTGTAGAGTCTCGTACGGTTCCGTAGGGGCCTGTAGAGTCTCGTACAGTTCCGTAGGGTCCTGTAGGTTTCCATAAGCGCCCGCAGAGGTCTGAAGGGGCCCGTCCTGTTCCGTAAGGATCCACAGGGCTCCGTAGAGCTTCGTAGGTTTCCTAGAGGCCTGTAGAGTACCGCAGGAGCCAGTAGTGTTCTGTAGGGGCCCGTAGGGTTCCTTCCATAGGGGCTGGCAGTGTTCCGTAGGGGCCTCTAGGATTGTGTAAGTGCCCGCAGGAGTCTGTAGGAGTCTGTGGGATTCTGTAAGGTTCCGGAGGGTTCTGCAGGGTTCCGTAGGGGCCCGTAGAGTTCCGTAGTGGCTGGTAAAGTTCCGTAGGGCCCTGTGGGGTTCTGTATGGACCTGTAGGGTTCCGTAGGGGCCTGCAGGGTTCTGTAAGTGCCCGCAGGTGTCTGTACGGGTCTGTAGGGTTCCGTAGGCACCTGCAGTGTTCTGTAGGAGCCCATAGGGTTTTAGTGAGGTTCTGTTGTGTTGCTAAGGGTCTTGTAGAGTGCTGTCGGGTCCTGGAGTGTTCTGTAGGGTTCCAGAGGGGCTGGTAGGGTTCCGTCGAAATCTGTAGGGTTCCCTAGGGGCCCATAGAGTCCCGTAGATTTCCGTAGGGACCTGTAGGGTTGTGTAAGTGCCCGCAGGGGTTGGTAGGAGCTTGTAGGGTGCCATAAGTTTCCAGAGGATTGTGTTGGGTTCTGTAGGGGTCTGTGGTGTTCCCTAGGGGCCTGTAGAGTCTCGTACAGTTCCGTAGGGTCCTGTAGGTTTCCATAAGCGCCCGCAGAGGTCTGAAGGGGCCCGTCCTGTTCCGTAAGGATCCACAGGGCTCCGTAGAGCTTCGTAGGTTTCCTAGAGGCCTGTAGAGTACCGCAGGAGCCAGTAGTGTTCTGTAGGGGCCCGTAGGGTTCCTTCCATAGGGGCTGGCAGTGTTCCGTAGGGGCCTCTAGGATTGTGTAAGTGCCCGCAGGAGTCTGTAGGAGTCTGTGGGATTCTGTAAGGTTCCGGAGGGTTCTGCAGGGTTCCGTAGGGGCCCATAGAGTTCCGTAATGGCTGGTAAAGTTCCGTAGGGCCCTGTGGGGTTCTGTATGGACCTGTAGGGTTCCGTAGGGGCCTGCAGGGTTCTGTAAGTGCCCGCAGGTGTCTGTAGGGTTCCGTAGGGGCCTGCAGGGTTTCGTAGGCACCTGCAGTGTTCTGTAGGAGCCCATAGGGTTTTAGTGAGGTTCCGTTGTGTTGCTAAGGGTCTTGTAGAGTGCTGTCGGGTCCTGGAGTATTCTGTAGGGTTCCAGAGGGGCTCGTAGGGTTCCGTCAAAATCTGTAGGGTTCCCTAGGGGCCCATAGAGTCCTGTAGATTTCCGTAGGGGCCTGTAGGGTTGTGTAAGTGCCCGCAGGGGTTGGTAGGAGCTTGTAGGGTGCCATATGTTTCCGGAGGGTTGTGTAGGGTTCCGTAGGGGCCTGTGGTGTTCCCTAGGGGCCTGTAGAGTCTCGTACCGTTCCGTAGGGGCCTGTAGTGTTCCCTAGGGGCCTGTAGAGTCTCATACAGTTCCGTAGGGTCCTGTAGGTTTCCATAAGCGCCCGCAGAGGTCTGAAGGGGCCCGTCCTGTTCCGTAAGGATCCATAGGGCTCCCTAGAGCTTCGTAGGTTTCCTAGAGGCCTGTAGAGTACCGCAGGAGCCAGTAGTGTTCTGTAGGGGCCCGTAGGGTTCCTTCCATAGGGGCTGGCAGTGTTCCGTAGGGGCCTCTAGGGTTGTGTAAGTGCCCGCAGGAGTCTGTAGGAGTCTGTGGGATTCTGTAAGGTTCCGGAGGGTTCTGCAGGGTTCCGTAGGGGCCCGTAGAGTTCCGTAGTGGCTGGTAAAGTTCCGTAGGGCCCTGTACCGTTCCGTAACTGCCTGCAAGGATCTTTAGGCTTCCGTAGGGACTAGTAGGGTTCCGTAAAGTTCCGTGGGTTCCTGCAGAGTTCTGCAAGTGCCCGCAAGGGCCTGTAGGGGCGCACAGTGTTTCTGTCAGGTTCCGTAGAGTTCCGTAGGGGCCATAGGTTTCCGTAGTGGCTGGTAGTATTCCGTAGGGGTCTGTAGGGTTCCGTAGGCACCTGCAGTGTTCTGTAGGAGCCCATAGGGTTTTAGTGAGGTTCTGTTGTGTCGCTAAGGGTCTTGTAGAGTGCTGTCGGGTCCTGGAGTGTTCTGTAGGGTTCCAGAGGGGCTCGTAGGGTTCCGTCGAAATCTGTAGGGTTCCCTAGGGGCCCATAGAGTCCCGTAGATTTCCGTAGGGACCTGTAGGGTTGTGTAAGTGCCCGCAGGGGTTGGTAGGAGCTTGTAGGGTTCCATAAGTTTCCAGAGGGTTGTGTAGGGTTCCGTAGGGGCCTGTGGTGTTCCCTAGGGGCCTGTAGAGTCTCGTACGGTTCCGTAGGGGCCTGTGGTGTTCCCTAGGGGCCTCTAGAGTCTCGTACAGTTCCGTAGGGTCCTGTAGGTTTCCATAAGCGCCCGCAGAGGTCTGAAGGGGCCCGTCCTGTTCTGTAAGGATCCACAGGGCTCCGTAGAGCTTCGTAGGTTTCCTAGAGGCCTGTAGAGTACCGCAGGAGCCAGTAGTGTTCTGTAGGGGCCCGTAGGGTTCCTTCCATAGGGGCTGGCAGTGTTCCGTAGGGGCCTCTAGGATTGTGTAAGTGCCCGCAGGAGTCTGTAGGAGTGTGTGGGATTCTGTAAGGTTCCGGAGGGTTCTGCAGGGTTCCGTAGGGGCCCGTAGAGTTCCGTAGTGGCTGGTAAAGTTCCGTAGGGCCCTGTGGGGTTCTGTATGGACCTGTAGGGTTCCGTAGGGGCCTGCAGGGTTCTGTAAGTGCCCGCAGGTGTCTGTACGGGTCTGTAGGGTTCCGTAGGCACCTGCAGTGTTCTGTAGGAGCCCATAGGGTTTTAGTGAGGTTCCGTTGTGTTGCTAAGGGTCTTGTAGAGTGCTGTCGGGTCCTGGAGTGTTCTGTAGGGTTCCAGAGGGGCTGGTAGGGTTCCGTCGAAATCTGTAGGGTTCCCTAGGGGCCCATAGAGTCCCGTAGATTTCCGTAGGGACCTGTAGGGTTGTGTAAGTGCCCGCAGGGGTTGGTAGGAGCTTGTAGGGTGCCATAAGTTTCCAGAGGGTTGTGTAGGGTTCCGTAGGGGCCTGTGGTGTTCCCTAGGGGCCTGTAGAGTCTCGTACGGTTCCGTAGGGGCCTGTGGTGTTCCCTAGGGGCCTGTAGAGTCTCGTACAGTTCCGTAGGGTCCTGTAGGTTTCCATAAGCGCCCGCAGAGGTCTGAAGGGGCCCGTCCTGTTCCGTAAGGATCCACAGGGCTCCGTAGAGCTTCGTAGGTTTCCTAGAGGCCTGTAGAGTACCGCAGGAGCCAGTAGTGTTCTGTAGGGGCCCGTAGGGTTCCTTCCATAGGGGCTGGCAGTGTTCCGTAGGGGCCTCTAGGATTGTGTAAGTGCCCGCAGGAGTCTGTAGGAGTCTGTGGGATTCTGTAAGGTTCCGGAGGGTTCTGCAGGGTTCCGTAGGGGCCCGTAGAGTTCCGTAGTGGCTGGTAAAGTTCCGTAGGGCCCTGTACCGTTCTGTAACTGCCTGCAAGGATCTTTAGGCTTCCGTAGGGACTAGTAGGGTTCCGTAAAGTTCCGTGGGTTCCTGCAGAGTTCTGCAAGTGCCCGCAAGGGCCTGTAGGGGCGCACAGTGTTTCTGTCAGGTTCCGTAGAGTTCCGTAGGGGCCATAGGTTTCCGTAGTGGCTGGTAGTATTCTGTAGGGGTCTGTAGGGTTCCGTAGGCACCTGCAGTGTTCTGTAGGAGCCCATAGGGTTTTAGTGAGGTTCTGTTGTGTCGCTAAGGGTCTTGTAGAGTGCTGTCGGGTCCTGGAGTGTTCTGTAGGGTTCCAGAGGGGCTCGTAGGGTTCCGTCGAAATCTGTAGGGTTCCCTAGGGGCCCATAGAGTCCCGTAGATTTCCGTAGGGACCTGTAGGGTTGTGTAAGTGCCCGCAGGGGTTGGTAGGAGCTTGTAGGGTTCCATAAGTTTCCAGAGGGTTGTGTAGGGTTCCGTAGGGGTCTGTGGTGTTCCCTAGGGGCCTGTAGAGTCTCGTACGGTTCCGTAAGGGCCTGTGGTGTTCCCTAGGGGCCTGTGGTGTTCCCTAGGGGCCTGTAGAGTCTCGTACAGTTCCGTAGGGTCCTGTAGGTTTCCATAAGCGCCCGCAGAGGTCTGAAGGGGCCCGTCCTGTTCCGTAAGGATCCACAGGGCTCCGTAGAGCTTCGTAGGTTTCCTAGAGGCCTGTAGAGTACCGCAGGAGCCAGTAGTGTTCTGTAGGGGCCCGTAGGGTTCCTTCCATAGGGGCTGGCAGTGTTCCGTAGGGGCCTCTAGGATTGTGTAAGTGCCCGCAGGAGTCTGTAGGAGTCTGTGGGATTCTGTAAGGTTCCGGAGGGTTCTGCAGGGTTCCGTAGGGGCCCGTAGAGTTCCGTAGTGGCTGGTAAAGTTCCGTAGGGCCCTGTGGGGTTCTGTATGGACCTGTAGGGTTCCGTAGGGGCCTGCAGGGTTCTGTAAGTGCCCGCAGGTGTCTGTACGGGTCTGTAGGGTTCCGTAGGCACCTGCAGTGTTCTGTAGGAGCCCATAGGGTTTTAGTGAGGTTCTGTTGTGTTGCTAAGGGTCTTGTAGAGTGCTGTCGGGTCCTGGAGTGTTCTGTAGGGTTCCAGAGGGGCTGGTAGGGTTCCGTCGAAATCTGTAGGGTTCCCTAGGGGCCCATAGAGTCCCGTAGATTTCCGTAGGGACCTGTAGGGTTGTGTAAGTGCCCGCAGGGGTTGGTAGGAGCTTGTAGGGTGCCATAAGTTTCCAGAGGATTGTGTTGGGTTCTGTAGGGGTCTGTGGTGTTCCCTAGGGGCCTGTAGAGTCTCGTACAGTTCCGTAGGGTCCTGTAGGTTTCCATAAGCGCCCGCAGAGGTCTGAAGGGGCCCGTCCTGTTCCGTAAGGATCCACAGGGCTCCGTAGAGCTTCGTAGGTTTCCTAGAGGCCTGTAGAGTACCGCAGGAGCCAGTAGTGTTCTGTAGGGGCCCGTAGGGTTCCTTCCATAGGGGCTGGCAGTGTTCCGTAGGGGCCTCTAGGATTGTGTAAGTGCCCGCAGGAGTCTGTAGGAGTCTGTGGGATTCTGTAAGGTTCCGGAGGGTTCTGCAGGGTTCCGTAGGGGCCCATAGAGTTCCGTAATGGCTGGTAAAGTTCCGTAGGGCCCTGTGGGGTTCTGTATGGACCTGTAGGGTTCCGTAGGGGCCTGCAGGGTTCTGTAAGTGCCCGCAGGTGTCTGTAGGGTTCCGTAGGGGCCTGCAGGGTTTCGTAGGCACCTGCAGTGTTCTGTAGGAGCCCATAGGGTTTTAGTGAGGTTCCGTTGTGTTGCTAAGGGTCTTGTAGAGTGCTGTCGGGTCCTGGAGTATTCTGTAGGGTTCCAGAGGGGCTCGTAGGGTTCCGTCAAAATCTGTAGGGTTCCCTAGGGGCCCATAGAGTCCTGTAGATTTCCGTAGGGGCCTGTAGGGTTGTGTAAGTGCCCGCAGGGGTTGGTAGGAGCTTGTAGGGTGCCATATGTTTCCGGAGGGTTGTGTAGGGTTCCGTAGGGGCCTGTGGTGTTCCCTAGGGGCCTGTAGAGTCTCGTACCGTTCCGTAGGGGCCTGTAGTGTTCCCTAGGGGCCTGTAGAGTCTCATACAGTTCCGTAGGGTCCTGTAGGTTTCCATAAGCGCCCGCAGAGGTCTGAAGGGGCCCGTCCTGTTCCGTAAGGATCCATAGGGCTCCCTAGAGCTTCGTAGGTTTCCTAGAGGCCTGTAGAGTACCGCAGGAGCCAGTAGTGTTCTGTAGGGGCCCGTAGGGTTCCTTCCATAGGGGCTGGCAGTGTTCCGTAGGGGCCTCTAGGGTTGTGTAAGTGCCCGCAGGAGTCTGTAGGAGTCTGTGGGATTCTGTAAGGTTCCGGAGGGTTCTGCAGGGTTCCGTAGGGGCCCGTAGAGTTCCGTAGTGGCTGGTAAAGTTCCGTAGGGCCCTGTACCGTTCCGTAACTGCCTGCAAGGATCTTTAGGCTTCCGTAGGGACTAGTAGGGTTCCGTAAAGTTCCGTGGGTTCCTGCAGAGTTCTGCAAGTGCCCGCAAGGGCCTGTAGGGGCGCACAGTGTTTCTGTCAGGTTCCGTAGAGTTCCGTAGGGGCCATAGGTTTCCGTAGTGGCTGGTAGTATTCCGTAGGGGTCTGTAGGGTTCCGTAGGCACCTGCAGTGTTCCGTAGGAGCCCATAGGGTTTTCGTGAGGTTCTGTTGTGTCGCTAAGGGTCTTGTAGAGTGCTGTCGGGTCCTGTAGTGTTCTGTAGGGTTCCAGAGGGGCTCGTAGGGTTCCGTCGAAATCTGTAGGGTTCCCTAGGGGCCCATAGAGTCCCGTAGATTTCCGTAGGGACCTGTAGGGTTGTGTAAGTGCCCGCAGGGGTTGGTAGGAGCTTGTAGGGTTCCATAAGTTTCCAGAGGGTTGTGTAGGGTTCCGTAGGGGCCTGTGGTGTTCCCTAGGGGCCTGTAGAGTCTCGTACGGTTCCGTAGGGGCCTGTAGGTTTCCATAAGCGCCCGCAGAGGTCTGAAGGGGCCCGTCCTGTTCCGTAAGGATCCACAGGGCTCCGTAGAGCTTCGTAGGTTTCCTAGAGGCCTGTAGAGTACCGCAGGAGCCAGTAGTGTTCTGTAGGGGCCCGTAGGGTTCCTTCCATAGGGGCTGGCAGTGTTCCGTAGGGGCCTCTAGGGTTGTGTAAGTGCCCGCAGGAGTCTGTAGGAGTCTGTGGGATTTTGTAAGGTTCCGGAGGGTTCTGCAGGGTTCCGTAGGGGCCCGTAGAGTTCCGTAATGGCTGGTAAAGTTCCGTAGGGCCCTGTGGGGTTCTGTATGGACCTGTAGGGTTCCGTAGGGGCCTGCAGGGTTCTGTAAGTGCCCGCAGGTGTCTGTAGGGTTCCGTAGGGGCCTGCAGGGTTTCGTAGGCACCTGCAGTGTTCTGTAGGAGCCCATAGGGTTTTAGTGAGGTTCCGTTGTGTTGCTAAGGGTCTTGTAGAGTGCTGTCGGGTCCTGGAGTATTCTGTAGGGTTCCAGAGGGGCTCGTAGGGTTCCGTCAAAATCTGTAGGGTTCCCTAGGGGCCCATAGAGTCCTGTAGATTTCCGTAGGGGCCTGTAGGGTTGTGTAAGTGCCCGCAGGGGTTGGTAGGAGCTTGTAGGGTGCCATATGTTTCCGGAGGGTTGTGTAGGGTTCCGTAGGGGCCTGTGGTGTTCCCTAGGGGCCTGTAGAGTCTCGTACCGTTCCGTAGGGGCCTGTAGTGTTCCCTAGGGGCCTGTAGAGTCTCATACAGTTCTGTAGGGTCCTGTAGGTTTCCATAAGCGCCCGCAGAGGTCTGAAGGGGCCCGTCCTGTTCCGTAAGGATCCATAGGGCTCCCTAGAGCTTCGTAGGTTTCCTAGAGGCCTGTAGAGTACCGCAGGAGCCAGTAGTGTTCTGTAGGGGCCCGTAGGGTTCCTTCCATAGGGGCTGGCAGTGTTCCGTAGGGGCCTCTAGGGTTGTGTAAGTGCCCGCAGGAGTCTGTAGGAGTCTGTGGGATTCTGTAAGGTTCCGGAGGGTTCTGCAGGGTTCCGTAGGGGCCCGTAGAGTTCCGTAATGGCTGGTAAAGTTCCGTAGGGCCCTGTGGGGTTCTGTATGGACCTGTAGGGTTCCGTAGGGGCCTGCAGGGTTCTGTAAGTGCCCGCAGGTGTCTGTACGGGTCTGTAGGGTTCCGTAGGCACCTGCAGTGTTCTGTAGGAGCCCATAGGGTTTTAGTGAGGTTCCGTTGTGTTGCTAAGGGTCTTGTAGAGTGCTGTCGGGTCCTGGAGTGTTCTGTAGGGTTCCAGAGGGGCTCGTAGGGTTCCGTCGAAATCTGTAGGGTTCCCTAGGGGCCCATAGAGTCCCGTAGATTTCCGAAGGGACCTGTAGGGTTGTGTAAGTGCCCGCAGGGGTTGGTAGGAGCTTGTAGGGTGCCATAAGTTTCCAGAGGGTTGTGTAGGGTTCCGTAGGGGCCTGTGGTGTTCCCTAGGGGCCTGTAGAGTCTCGTACGGTTCCGTAGGGGCCTGTGGTGTTCCCTAGGGGCCTGTAGAGTCTCGTACAGTTCCGTAGGGTCCTGTAGGTTTCCATAAGCGCCCGCAGAGGTCTGAAGGGGCCCGTCCTGTTCCGTAAGGATCCACAGGGCTCCGTAGAGCTTCGTAGGTTTCCTAGAGGCCTGTAGAGTACCGCAGGAGCCAGTAGTGTTCTGTAGGGGCCCGTAGGGTTCCTTCCATAGGGGCTGGCAGTGTTCCGTAGGGGCCTCTAGGATTGTGTAAGTGCCCGCAGGAGTCTGTAGGAGTCTGTGGGATTCTGTAAGGTTCCGGAGGGTTCTGCAGGGTTCCGTAGGGGCCTGTAGAGTTCCATAGTGGCTGGTAAAGTTCCGTAGGGCCCTGTACCGTTCCGTAACTGCCTGCAAGGATCTTTAGGCTTCCGTAGGGACTAGTAGGGTTCCGTAAAGTTCCGTGGGTTCCTGCAGAGTTCTGCAAGTGCCCGCAAGGGCCTGTAGGGGCGCACAGTGTTTCTGTCAGGTTCCGTAGAGTTCCGTAGGGGCCATAGGTTTCCGTAGTGGCTGGTAGTATTCCGTAGGGGTCTGTAGGGTTCCGTAGGCACCTGCAGTGTTCCGTAGGAGCCCATAGGGTTTTCGTGAGGTTCTGTTGTGTCGCTAAGGGTCTTGTAGAGTGCTGTCGGGTCCTGTAGTGTTCTGTAGGGTTCCAGAGGGGCTTGTAGGGTTCCGTCAAAATCTGTAGGGTTCCCTAGGGGCCCATAGAGTCCCGTAGATTTCCGTAGGGACCTGTAGGGTTGTGTAAGTGCCCGCAGGGGTTGGTAGGAGCTTGTAGGGTTCCATAAGTTTTCAGAGGGTTGTGTAGGGTTCCGTAGGGGTCTGTGGTGTTCCCTAGGGGCCTGTAGAGTCTCGTACGGTTCCGTAAGGGCCTGTGGTGTTCCCTAGGGGCCCGTAGAGTCTCGTACAGTTCCGTAGGGTCCTGTAGGTTTCCATAAGCGCCCGCAGAGGTCTGAAGGGGCCCGTCCTGTTCCGTAAGGATCCACAGGGCTCCGTAGAGCTTCGTAGGTTTCCTAGAGGCCTGTAGAGTACCGCAGGAGCCAGTAGTGTTCTGTAGGGGCCCGTAGGGTTCCTTCCATAGGGGCTGGCAGTGTTCCGTAGGGGCCTCTAGGATTGTGTAAGTGCCCGCAGGAGTCTGTAGGAGTCTGTGGGATTCTGTAAGGTTCCGGAGGGTTCTGCAGGGTTCTGTAGGGGCCCGTAGAGTTCCGTAGTGGCTGGTAAAGTTCCGTAGGGCCCTGTGGGGTTCTGTATGGACCTGTAGGGTTCCGTAGGGGCCTGCAGGGTTCTGTAAGTGCCCGCAGGTGTCTGTACGGGTCTGTAGGGTTCCGTAGGCACCTGCAGTGTTCTGTAGGAGCCCATAGGGTTTTCGTGAGGTTCTGTTGTGTCGCTAAGGGTCTTGTAGAGTGCTGTCGGGTCCTGTAGTGTTCTGTAGGGTTCCAGAGGGGCTCGTAGGGTTCCGTCGAAATCTGTAGGGTTCCCTAGGGGCCCATAGAGTCCCGTAGATTTCCGTAGGGGCCTGTAGGGTTGTGTAAGTGCCCGCAGGGGTTGGTAGGAGCTTGTAGGGTTCCATAAGTTTCCAGAGGGTTGTGTAGGGTTCCGTAGGGGTCTGTGGTGTTCCCTAGGGGCCTGTAGAGTCTCGTACAGTTCCGTAGGGTCCTGTAGGTTTCCATAAGCGCCCGCAGAGGTCTGAAGGGGCCCGTCCTGTTCCGTAAGGATCCACAGGGCTCCGTAGAGCTTCGTAGGTTTCCTAGAGGCCTGTAGAGTACCGCAGGAGCCAGTAGTGTTCTGTAGGGGCCCGTAGGGTTCCTTCCATAGGGGCTGGCAGTGTTCCGTAGGGGCCTCTAGGGTTGTGTAAGTGCCCGCAGGAGTCTGTAGGAGTCTGTGGGATTCTGTAAGGTTCCGGAGGGTTCTGCAGGATTCCGTAGGGGCCCGTAGAGTTCCGTAATGGCTGGTAAAATTCCGTAGGGCCCTGTGGGGTTCTGTATGGACCTGTAGGGTTCCGTAGGGGCCTGCAGGGTTCTGTAAGTGCCAGCAGGTGTCTGTAGGGTTCCGTAGGGGCCTGCAGGGTTTCGTAGGCACCTGCAGTGTTCTGTAGGAGCCCATAGGGTTTTAGTGAGGTTCCGTTGTGTTGCTAAGGGTCTTGTAGAGTGCTGTCGGGTCCTGGAGTATTCTGTAGGGTTCCAGAGGGGCTCGTAGGGTTCCGTCAAAATCTGTAGGGTTCCCTAGGGGCCCATAGAGTCCTGTAGATTTCCGTAAGGGCCTGTAGGGTTGTGTAAGTGCCCGCAGGGGTTGGTAGGAGCTTGTAGGGTGCCATATGTTTCCGGAGGGTTGTGTAGGGTTCCGTAGGGGCCTGTGGTGTTCCCTAGGGGCCTGTAGAGTCTCGTACCGTTCCGTAGGGGCCTGTAGTGTTCCCTAGGGGCCTGTAGAGTCTCGTACAGTTCCGTAGGGTCCTGTAGGTTTCCATAAGCGCCCGCAGAGGTCTGAAGGGGCCCGTCCTGTTCCGTAAGGATCCATAGGGCTCCCTAGAGCTTCGTAGGTTTCCTAGAGGCCTGTAGAGTACCGCAGGAGCCAGTAGTGTTCTGTAGGGGCCCGTAGGGTTCCTTCCATAGGGGCTGGCAGTGTTCCGTAGGGGCCTCTAGGATTGTGTAAGTGCCCGCAGGAGTCTGTAGGAGTCTGTGGGATTCTGTAAGGTTCCGGAGGGTTCTGCAGGGTTCTGTAGGGGCCCGTAGAGTTCCGTAGTGGCTGGTAAAGTTCCGTAGGGCCCTGTGGGGTTCTGTATGGACCTGTAGGGTTCCGTAGGGGCCTGCAGGGTTCTGTAAGTGCCCGCAGGTGTCTGTACGGGTCTGTAGGGTTCCGTAGGCACCTGCAGTGTTCTGTAGGAGCCCATAGGGTTTTAGTGAGGTTCCGTTGTGTCGCTAAGGATCTTGTAGAGTGCTGTCGGGTCCTGGAGTGTTCTGTAGGGTTCCAGAGGGGCTCGTAGGGTTCCGTCGAAATCTGTAGGGTTCCCTAGGGGCCCATAGAGTCCCGTAGATTTCCGTAGGGACCTGTAGGGTTGTGTAAGTGCCCGCAGGGGTTGGTAGGAGCTTGTAGGGTGCCATAAGTTTCCAGAGGGTGTGTAGGGTTCCGTAGGGGCCTGTGGTGTTCCCTAGGGGCCTGTAGAGTCTCGTACGGTTCCGTAGGGGCCTGTAGGTTTCCATAAGCGCCCGCAGAGGTCTGAAGGGGCCCGTCCTGTTCCGTAAGGATCCACAGGGCTCCGTAGAGCTTCGTAGGTTTCCTAGAGGCCTGTAGAGTACCGCAGGAGCCAGTAGTGTTCTGTAGGGGCCCGTAGGGTTCCTTCCATAGGGGCTGGCAGTGTTCCGTAGGGGCCTCTAGGGTTGTGTAAGTGCCCGCAGGAGTCTGTAGGAGTCTGTGGGATTTTGTAAGGTTCCGGAGGGTTCTGCAGGGTTCCGTAGGGGCCCGTAGAGTTCCGTAGTGGCTGGTAAAGTTCTGTAGGGCCCTGTACCGTTCTGTAACTGCCTGCAAGGATCTTTAGGCTTCCGTAGGGACTAGTAGGGTTCTGTAAAGTTCCGTGGGTTCCTGCAGAGTTCTGCAAGTGCCCGCAAGGGCCTGTAGGGGCGCATAGTGTTTCTGTCAGGTTCCGTAGAGTTCCGTAGGGGCCATAGGTTTCCGTAGTGGCTGGTAGTATTCCGTAGGGGTCTGTAGGGTTCCGTAGGCACCTGCAGTGTTCTGTAGGAGCCCATAGGGTTTTCGTGAGGTTCTGTTGTGTCGCTAAGGGTCTTGTAGAGTGCTGTCGGGTCCTGTAGTGTTCTGTAGGGTTCCAGAGGGGCTCGTAGGGTTCCGTCGAAATCTGTAGGGTTCCCTAGGGGCCCATAGAGTCCCGTAGATTTCCGTAGGGGCCTGTAGGGTTGTGTAAGTGCCCGCAGGGGTTGGTAGGAGCTTGTAGGGTTCCATAAGTTTCCAGAGGGTTGTGTAGGGTTCCGTAGGGGTCTGTGGTGTTCCCTAGGGGCCTGTAGAGTCTCGTACAGTTCCGTAGGGTCCTGTAGGTTTCCATAAGCGCCCGCAGAGGTCTGAAGGGGCCCGTCCTGTTCCGTAAGGATCCACAGGGCTCCGTAGAGCTTCGTAGGTTTCCTAGAGGCCTGTAGAGTACCGCAGGAGCCAGTAGTGTTCTGTAGGGGCCCGTAGGGTTCCTTCCATAGGGGCTGGCAGTGTTCCGTAGGGGCCTCTAGGGTTGTGTAAGTGCCCGCAGGAGTCTGTAGGAGTCTGTGGGATTCTGTAAGGTTCCGGAGGGTTCTGCAGGGTTCCGTAGGGGCCCGTAGAGTTCCGTAATGGCTGGTAAAATTCCGTAGGGCCCTGTGGGGTTCTGTATGGACCTGTAGGGTTCCGTAGGGGCCTGCAGGGTTCTGTAAGTGCCAGCAGGTGTCTGTAGGGTTCCGTAGGGGCCTGCAGGGTTTCGTAGGCACCTGCAGTGTTCTGTAGGAGCCCATAGGGTTTTAGTGAGGTTCCGTTGTGTTGCTAAGGGTCTTGTAGAGTGCTGTCGGGTCCTGGAGTATTCTGTAGGGTTCCAGAGGGGCTCGTAGGGTTCCGTCAAAATCTGTAGGGTTCCCTAGGGGCCCATAGAGTCCTGTAGATTTCCGTAAGGGCCTGTAGGGTTGTGTAAGTGCCCGCAGGGGTTGGTAGGAGCTTGTAGGGTGCCATATGTTTCCGGAGGGTTGTGTAGGGTTCCGTAGGGGCCTGTGGTGTTCCCTAGGGGCCTGTAGAGTCTCGTACCGTTCCGTAGGGGCCTGTAGTGTTCCCTAGGGGCCTGTAGAGTCTCGTACAGTTCCGTAGGGTCCTGTAGGTTTCCATAAGCGCCCGCAGAGGTCTGAAGGGGCCCGTCCTGTTCCGTAAGGATCCATAGGGCTCCCTAGAGCTTCGTAGGTTTCCTAGAGGCCTGTAGAGTACCGCAGGAGCCAGTAGTGTTCTGTAGGGGCCCGTAGGGTTCCTTCCATAGGGGCTGGCAGTGTTCCGTAGGGGCCTCTAGGGTTGTGTAAGTGCCCGCAGGAGTCTGTAGGAGTCTGTGGGATTCTGTAAGGTTCCGGAGGGTTCTGCAGGGTTCCGTAGGGGCCCGTAGAGTTCCGTAGTGGCTGGTAAAGTTCCGTAGGGCCCTGTGGGGTTCTGTATGGACCTGTAGGGTTCCGTAGGGGCCTGCAGGGTTCTGTAAGTGCCCGCAGGTGTCTGTACGGGTCTGTAGGGTTCCGTAGGCACCTGCAGTGTTCTGTAGGAGCCCATAGGGTTTTAGTGAGGTTCTGTTGTGTTGCTAAGGGTCTTGTAGAGTGCTGTCGGGTCCTGGAGTATTCTGTAGGGTTCCAGAGGGGCTCGTAGGGTTCCGTCGAAATCTGTAGGGTTCCCTAGGGGCCCATAGAGTCCCGTAGATTTCCGTAGGGACCTGTAGGGTTGTGTAAGTGCCCGCAGGGGTTGGTAGGAGCTTGTAGGGTGCCATAAGTTTCCAGAGGGTTGTGTAGGGTTCCGTAGGGGCCTGTGGTGTTCCCTAGGGGCCTGTAGAGTCTCGTACGGTTCCGTAGGGGCCTGTAGGTTTCCATAAGCGCCCGCAGAGGTCTGAAGGGGCCCGTCCTGTTCCGTAAGGATCCACAGGGCTCCGTAGAGCTTCGTAGGTTTCCTAGAGGCCTGTAGAGTACCGCAGGAGCCAGTAGTGTTCTGTAGGGGCCCGTAGGGTTCCTTCCATAGGGGCTGGCAGTGTTCCGTAGGGGCCTCTAGGGTTGTGTAAGTGCCCGCAGGAGTCTGTAGGAGTCTGTGGGATTCTGTAAGGTTCCGGAGGGTTCTGCAGGGTTCCGTAGGGGCCCGTAGAGTTCCGTAGTGGCTGGTAAAGTTCTGTAGGGCCCTGTACCGTTCCGTAACTGCCTGCAAGGATCTTTAGGCTTCCGTAGGGACTAGTAGGGTTCTGTAAAGTTCCGTGGGTTCCTGCAGAGTTCTGCAAGTGCCCGCAAGGGCCTGTAGGGGCGCATAGTGTTTCTGTCAGGTTCCGTAGAGTTCCGTAGGGGCCATAGGTTTCCGTAGTGGCTGGTAGTATTCCGTAGGGGTCTGTAGGGTTCCGTAGGCACCTGCAGTGTTCTGTAGGAGCCCATAGGGTTTTCGTGAGGTTCTGTTGTGTCGCTAAGGGTCTTGTAGAGTGCTGTCGGGTCCTGTAGTGTTCTGTAGGGTTCCAGAGGGGCTCGTAGGGTTCCGTCGAAATCTGTAGGGTTCCCTAGGGGCCCATAGAGTCCCGTAGATTTCCGTAGGGGCCTGTAGGGTTGTGTAAGTGCCCGCAGGGGTTGGTAGGAGCTTGTAGGGTTCCATAAGTTTCCAGAGGGTTGTGTAGGGTTCCGTAGGGGTCTGTGGTGTTCCCTAGGGGCCTGTAGAGTCTCGTACAGTTCCGTAGGGTCCTGTAGGTTTCCATAAGCGCCCGCAGAGGTCTGAAGGGGCCCGTCCTGTTCCGTAAGGATCCACAGGGCTCCGTAGAGCTTCGTAGGTTTCCTAGAGGCCTGTAGAGTACCGCAGGAGCCAGTAGTGTTCTGTAGGGGCCCGTAGGGTTCCTTCCATAGGGGCTGGCAGTGTTCCGTAGGGGCCTCTAGGGTTGTGTAAGTGCCCGCAGGAGTCTGTAGGAGTCTGTGGGATTCTGTAAGGTTCCGGAGGGTTCTGCAGGGTTCCGTAGGGGCCCGTAGAGTTCCGTAGTGGCTGGTAAAGTTCCGTAGGGCCCTGTGGGGTTCTGTATGGACCTGTAGGGTTCCGTAGGGGCCTGCAGGGTTTCGTAGGCACCTGCAGTGTTCTGTAGGAGCCCATAGGGTTTTAGTGAGGTTCCGTTGTGTTGCTAAGGGTCTTGTAGAGTGCTGTCGGGTCCTGGAGTATTCTGTAGGGTTCCAGAGGGGCTCGTAGGGTTCCGTCAAAATCTGTAGGGTTCCCTAGGGGCCCATAGAGTCCTGTAGATTTCCGTAGGGGCCTGTAGGGTTGTGTAAGTGCCCGCAGGGGTTGGTAGGAGCTTGTAGGGTGCCATATGTTTCCGGAGGGTTGTGTAGGGTTCCGTAGGGGCCTGTGGTGTTCCCTAGGGGCCTGTAGAGTCTCGTACCGTTCCGTAGGGGCCTGTAGTGTTCCCTAGGGGCCTGTAGAGTCTCGTACAGTTCCGTAGGGTCCTGTAGGTTTCCATAAGCGCCCGCAGAGGTCTGAAGGGGCCCGTCCTGTTCCGTAAGGATCCATAGGGTTCCCTAGAGCTTCGTAGGTTTCCTAGAGGCCTGTAGAGTACCGCAGGAGCCAGTAGTGTTCTGTAGGGGCCCGTAGGGTTCCTTCCATAGGGGCTGGCAGTGTTCCGTAGGGGCCTCTAGGGTTGTGTAAGTGCCCGCAGGAGTCTGTAGGAGTCTGTGGGATTCTGTAAGGTTCCAGAGGGTTCTGCAGGATTCCGTAGGGGCCCGTAGAGTTCCGTAGTGGCTGGTAAAGTTCCGTAGGGCCCTGTACCGTTCTGTAACTGCCTGCAAGGATCTTTAGGCTTCCGTAGGGGCTGGTAGGGTTCCGTAAAGTTCCGTGGGTTCCTGCAGAGTTCTGCAAGTGCCCGCAAGGGCCTGTAGGGGCGCACAGTGTTTCTGTCAGGTTCCGTAGAGTTCCGTAGGGGCCATAGGTTTCCGTAGTGGCTGGTAGTATTCCGTAGGGGTCTGTAGGGTTCCGTAGGCACCTGCAGTGTTCTGTAGGAGCCCATAGGGTTTTAGTGAGGTTCCGTTGTGTCGCTAAGGGTCTTGTAGAGTGCTGTCGGGTCCTGTAGTGTTCTGTAGGGTTCCAGAGGGGCTCGTAGGGTTCCGTCGAAATCTGTAGGCTTCCCTAGGGGCCCATAGAGTCCCGTAGATTTCCGTAGGGACCTGTAGGGTTGTGTAAGTGCCCGCAGGGGTTGGTAGGAGCTTGTAGGGTTCCATAAGTTTCCAGAGGGTTGTGTAGGGTTCCGTAGGGGTCTGTGGTGTTCCCTAGGGGCCTGTAGAGTCTCGTACGGTTCCGTAGGGGCCTGTAGGTTTCCATAAGCGCCCGCAGAGGTCTGAAGGGGCCCGTCCTGTTCCGTAAGGATCCACAGGGCTCCGTAGAGCTTCGTAGGTTTCCTAGAGGCCTGTAGAGTACCGCAGGAGCCAGTAGTGTTCTGTAGGGGCCCGTAGGGTTCCTTCCATAGGGGCTGGCAGTGTTCCGTAGGGGCCTCTAGGGTTGTGTAAGTGCCCGCAGGAGTCTGTAGGAGTCTGTGGGATTCTGTAAGGTTCCGGAGGGTTCTGCAGGGTTCCGT
The DNA here is from genome assembly GCF_964106895.1 of Numenius arquata. NCBI lineage: Eukaryota > Metazoa > Chordata > Aves > Charadriiformes > Scolopacidae > Numenius > Numenius arquata. The sequence goes on from NW_027415021.1 coordinate 149,063, forward strand.
AGGGGCCCGTAGAGTTCCGTAGTGGCTGGTAAAGTTCTGTAGGGCCCTGTACCGTTCCGTAACTGCCTGCAAGGATCTTTAGGCTTCCGTAGGGACTAGTAGGGTTCTGTAAAGTTCCGTGGGTTCCTGCAGAGTTCTGCAAGTGCCCGCAAGGGCCTGTAGGGGCGCATAGTGTTTCTGTCAGGTTCCGTAGAGTTCCGTAGGGGCCATAGGTTTCCGTAGTGGCTGGTAGTATTCCGTAGGGGTCTGTAGGGTTCCGTAGGCACCTGCAGTGTTCTGTAGGAGCCCATAGGGTTTTCGTGAGGTTCTGTTGTGTCGCTAAGGGTCTTGTAGAGTGCTGTCGGGTCCTGTAGTGTTCTGTAGGGTTCCAGAGGGGCTCGTAGGGTTCCGTCGAAATCTGTAGGGTTCCCTAGGGGCCCATAGAGTCCCGTAGATTTCCGTAGGGGCCTGTAGGGTTGTGTAAGTGCCCGCAGGGGTTGGTAGGAGCTTGTAGGGTTCCATAAGTTTCCAGAGGGTTGTGTAGGGTTCCGTAGGGGTCTGTGGTGTTCCCTAGGGGCCTGTAGAGTCTCGTACAGTTCCGTAGGGTCCTGTAGGTTTCCATAAGCGCCCGCAGAGGTCTGAAGGGGCCCGTCCTGTTCCGTAAGGATCCACAGGGCTCCGTAGAGCTTCGTAGGTTTCCTAGAGGCCTGTAGAGTACCGCAGGAGCCAGTAGTGTTCTGTAGGGGCCCGTAGGGTTCCTTCCATAGGGGCTGGCAGTGTTCAGTAGGGGCCTCTAGGGTTGTGTAAGTGCCCGCAGGAGTCTGTAGGAGTGTGTGGGATTCTGTAAGGTTCCGGAGGGTTCTGCAGGGTTCCGTAGGGGCCCGTAGAGTTCCGTAATGGCTGGTAAAGTTCCGTAGGGCCCTGTGGGGTTCTGTATGGACCTGTAGGGTTCCGTAGGTGCCTGCAGGGTTCTGTAAGTGCCCGCAGGTGTCTGTAGGGTTCCGTAGGGGCCTGCAGGGTTTCGTAGGCACCTGCATTGTTCTGTAGGAGCCCATAGGGTTTTAGTGAGGTTCCGTTGTGTTGCTAAGGGTCTTGTAGAGTGCTGTCGGGTCCTGTAGTATTCTGTAGGGTTCCAGAGGGGCTCGTAGGGTTCCGTCAAAATCTGTAGGGTTCCCTAGGGGCCCATAGAGTCCTGTAGATTTCCGTAGGGGCCTGTAGGGTTGTGTAAGTGCCCGCAGGGGTTGGTAGGAGCTTGTAGGGTGCCATATGTTTCCGGAGGGTTGTGTAGGGTTCCGTAGGGGCCTGTGGTGTTCCCTAGGGGCCTGTAGAGTCTCGTACCGTTCCGTAGGGGCCTGTAGTGTTCCCTAGGGGCCTGTAGAGTCTCGTACAGTTCCGTAGGGTCCTGTAGGTTTCCATAAGCGCCCGCAGAGGTCTGAAGGGGCCCGTCCTGTTCCGTAAGGATCCATAGGGTTCCCTAGAGCTTCGTAGGTTTCCTAGAGGCCTGTAGAGTACCGCAGGAGCCAGTAGTGTTCTGTAGGGGCCCATAGGGTTCCTTCCATAGGGGCTGGCAGTGTTCCGTAGGGGCCTCTAGGGTTGTGTAAGTGCCCGCAGGAGTCTGTAGGAGTCTGTGGGATTCTGTAAGGTTCCGGAGGGTTCTGCAGGATTCCGTAGGGGCCCGTAGAGTTCCGTAGTGGCTGGTAAAGTTCCGTAGGGCCGTGTACCGTTCTGTAACTGCCTGCAAGGATCTTTAGGCTTCCGTAGGGACTAGTAGGGTTCCGTAAAGTTCCGTGGGTTCCTGCAGAGTTCTGCAAGTGCCCGCAAGGGCCTGTAGGGGCGCACAGTGTTTCTGTCAGGTTCCGTAGAGTTCCGTAGGGGCCATAGGTTTCCGTAGTGGCTGGTAGTATTCCGTAGGGGTCTGTAGGGTTCCGTAGGCACCTGCAGTGTTCTGTAGGAGCCCATAGGGTTTTAGTGAGGTTCTGTTGTGTCGCTAAGGGTCTTGTAGAGTGCTGTCGGGTCCTGGAGTGTTCTGTAGGGTTCCAGAGGGGCTCGTAGGGTTCCGTCGAAATCTGTAGGGTTCCCTAGGGGCCCATAGAGTCCCGTAGATTTCCGTAGGGACCTGTAGGGTTGTGTAAGTGCCCGCAGGGGTTGGTAGGAGCTTGTAGGGTTCCATAAGTTTCCAGAGGGTTGTGTAGGGTTCCGTAGGGGTCTGTGGTGTTCCCTAGGGGCCTGTAGAGTCTCGTACGGTTCCGTAGGGGCCTGTGGTGTTCCCTAGGGGCCTGTAGAGTCTCGTACAGTTCCGTAGGATCCTGTAGGTTTCCATAAGCGCCCGCAGAGGTCTGAAGGGGCCCGTCCTGTTCCGTAAGGATCCATAGGGTTCCGTAGAGCTTCGTAGGTTCCCTAGAGGCCTGTAGAGTACCGCAGGAGCCAGTAGTGTTCTGTAGGGGCCCGTAGGGTTCCTTCCATAGGGGCTGGCAGTGTTCCGTAGGGGCCTCTAGGGTTGTGTAAGTGCCCGCAGGAGTCTGTAGGAGTCTGTGGGATTCTGTAAGGTTCCGGAGGGTTCTGCAGGATTCCGTAGGGGCCCGTAGAGTTCACTAGTGGCTGGTAAAGTTCCGTAGGGCCCCGTGGGGTTCTGTATGGACCTGTAGGGTTCCGTAGGGGCCTGCAGGGTTCTGTAAGTGCCCGCAGGTGTCTGTACGGGTTCCGTAGGGGCCTGCAGGGTTTCGTAGGCACCTGCAGTGTTCTGTAGGAGCCCGTAGGGTTTTAGTGAGGTTCCGTTGTGTTGCTAAGGGTCTTGTAGAGTGCTGTCGAGTCCTGGAGTATTCTGTAGGGTTCCAGAGGGGCTCGTAGGGTTCCGTCAAAATCTGTAGGGTTCCCTAGGGGCCCATGGAGTCCTGTAGATTTCCGTAGGGGCCTGTAGGGTTGTGTAAGTGCCCGCAGGGGTTGGTAGGAGCTTGTAGGGTGCCATATGTTTCCGGAGGGTTGTGTAGGGTTCCGTAGGGGCCTGTGGTGTTCCCTAGGGGCCTGTAGAGTCTCGTACCGTTCCGTAGGGGCCTGTAGTGTTCCCTAGGGGCCTGTAGAGTCTCGTACAGTTCCGTAGGGTCCTGTAGGTTTCCATAAGCGCCCGCAGAGGTCTGAAGGGGCCCGTCCTGTTCCGTAAGGATCCATAGGGTTCCCTAGAGCTTCGTAGGTTTCCTAGAGGCCTGTAGAGTACCGCAGGAGCCAGTAGTGTTCTGTAGGGGCCCGTAGGGTTCCTTCCATAGGGGCTGGCAGTGTTCCGTAGGGGCCTCTAGGGTTGTGTAAGTGCCCGCAGGAGTCTGTAGGAGTCTGTGGGATTCTGTAAGGTTCCGGAGGGTTCTGCAGGATTCCGTAGGGGCCCGTAGAGTTCCGTAGTGGCTGGTAAAGTTCCGTAGGGCCCTGTACCGTTCTGTAACTGCCTGCAAGGATCTTTAGGCTTCCGTAGGGACTAGTAGGGTTCCGTAAAGTTCCGTGGGTTCCTGCAGAGTTCTGCAAGTGCCCGCAAGGGCCTGTAGGGGCGCACAGTGTTTCTGTCAGGTTCCGTAGAGTTCCGTAGGGGCCATAGGTTTCCGTAGTGGCTGGTAGTATTCCGTAGGGGTCTGTAGGGTTCCGTAGGCACCTGCAGTGTTCTGTAGGAGCCCATAGGGTTTTAGTGAGGTTCTGTTGTGTCGCTAAGGGTCTTGTAGAGTGCTGTCGCGTCCTGTAGTGTTCTGTAGGGTTCCAGAGGGGCTCGTAGGGTTCCGTCAAAATCTGTAGGGTTCCCTAGGGGCCCATAGAGTCCCGTAGATTTCCGTAGGGACCTGTAGGGTTGTGTAAGTGCCCGCAGGGGTTGGTAGGAGCTTGTAGGGTTCCATAAGTTTCCAGAGGGTTGTGTAGGGTTCCGTAGGGGTCTGTGGTGTTCCCTAGGGGCCTGTAGAGTCTCGTACGGTTCCGTAAGGGCCTGTGGTGTTCCCTAGGGGCCTGTAGAGTCTCGTACAGTTCCGTAGGATCCTGTAGGTTTCCATAAGCGCCCGCAGAGGTCTGAAGGGGCCCGTCCTGTTCCGTAAGGATCCATAGGGTTCCGTAGAGCTTCGTAGGTTCCCTAGAGGCCTGTAGAGTACCGCAGGAGCCAGTAGTGTTCTGTAGGGGCCCGTAGGGTTCCTTCTATAGGGGCTGGCAGTGTTCCGTAGGGGCCTCTAGGGTTGTGTAAGTGCCCGCAGGAGTCTGTAGGAGTCTGTGGGATTCTGTAAGGTTCCGGAGGGTTCTGCAGGATTCCGTAGGGGCCCGTAGAGTTCTGTAGTGGCTGGTAAAGTTCCGTAGGGCCCTGTACCGTTCTGTAACTGCCTGCAAGGATCTTTAGGCTTCCGTAGGGACTAGTAGGGTTCCGTAAAGTTCCGTGGGTTCCTGCAGAGTTCTGCAAGTGCCCGCAAGGGCCTGTAGGGGCCCACAGTGTTTCTGTCAGGTTCCGTAGAGTTCCGTAGGGGCCATAGGTTTCCGTAGTGGCTGGTAGTATTCCGTAGGGGTCTGTAGGGTTCCGTAGGCACCTGCAGTGTTCTGTAGGAGCCCATAGGGTTTTAGTGAGGTTCTGTTGTGTCGCTAAGGGTCTTGTAGAGTGCTGTCGGGTCCTGTAGTGTTCTGTAGGGTTCCAGAGGGGCTCGTAGGGTTCCGTCGAAATCTGTAGGCTTCCCTAGGGGCCCATAGAGTCCCGTAGATTTCCGTAGGGACCTGTAGGGTTGTGTAAGTGCCCGCAGGGGTTGGTAGGAGCTTGTAGGGTTCCATAAGTTTCCAGAGGGTTGTGTAGGGTTCCGTAGGGGTCTGTGGTGTTCCCTAGGGGCCTGTAGAGTCTCGTACGGTTCCGTAAGGGCCTGTGGTGTTCCCTAGGGGCCTGTAGAGTCTCGTACAGTTCCGTAGGGTCCTGTAGGTTTCCATAAGCGCCCGCAGAGGTCTGAAGGGGCCCGTCCTGTTCCGTAAGGATCCACAGGGCTCCGTAGAGCTTCGTAGGTTTCCTAGAGGCCTGTAGAGTACCGCAGGAGCCAGTAGTGTTCTGTAGGGGCCCGTAGGGTTCCTTCCATAGGGGCTGGCAGTGTTCCGTAGGGGCCTCTAGGATTGTGTAAGTGCCCGCAGGAGTCTGTAGGAGTCTGTGGGATTCTGTAAGGTTCCGGAGGGTTCTGCAGGGTTCCGTAGGGGCCCGTAGAGTTCACTAGTGGCTGGTAAAGTTCCGTAGGGCCCCGTGGGGTTCTGTATGGACCTGTAGGGTTCCGTAGGGGCCTGCAGGGTTCTGTAAGTGTACGCAGGGTTCCGTAGGGGCCTGCAGGGTTTTGTAGGCACCTGCAGCTTTCTGTAGGAGCCCATAGGGTTTTAGTGAGGTTCCGTTGTGTTGCTAAGGGTCTTGTAGAGTGCTGTCGGGTCCTGTAGTATTCTGTAGGGTTCCAGAGGGGCTCGTAGGGTTCCGTCGAAATCTGTAGGGTTCCCTAGGGGCCCATAGAGTCCCGTAGATTTCCGTAGGGGCCTGTAGGGTTGTGTAAGTGCCCGCAGGGGTTGGTAGGAGCTTGTAGGGTGCCATATGTTTCCGGAGGGTTGTGTAGGGTTCCGTAGGGGCCTGTGGTGTTCCCTAGGGGCCTGTAGAGTCTCGTACCGTTCCGTAGGGGCCTGTAGTGTTCCCTAGGGGCCTGTAGAGTCTCGTACAGTTCCGTAGGGTCCTGTAGGTTTCCATAAGCGCCCGCAGAGGTCTGAAGGGGCCCGTCCTGTTCCGTAAGGATCCATAGGGTTCCGTAGAGCTTCGTAGGTTCCCTAGAGGCCTGTAGAGTACCGCAGGAGCCAGTAGTGTTCTGTAGGGGCCCGTAGGGTTCCTTCCATAGGGGCTGGCAGTGTTCCGTAGGGGCCTCTAGGGTTGTGTAAGTGCCCGCAGGAGTCTGTAGGAGTGTGTGGGATTCTGTAAGGTTCCGGAGGGTTCTGCAGGGTTTTGTAGGGGCCCGTAGAGTTCCGTAGTGGCTGGTAAAGTTCCGTAGGGCCCTGTACCGTTCCGTAACTGCCTGCAAGGATCTTTAGGCTTCCGTAGGGGCTGGTAGGGTTCCGTAAAGTACCGTGGGTTCCTGCAGAGTTCTGCAAGTGCCCGCAAGGGCCTGTAGGGGCGCACAGTGTTTCTGTCAGGTTCCGTAGAGTTCCGTAGGGGCCATAGGTTTCCGTAGTGGCTGGTAGTATTCCGTAGGGGTCTGTAGGGTTCCGTAGGCACCTGCAGTGTTCCGTAGGAGCCCATAGGGTTTTAGTGAGGTTCTGTTGTGTCGCTAAGGGTCTTGTAGAGTGCTGTCGGGTCCTGGAGTATTCTGTAGGGTTCCAGAGGGGCTCGTAGGGTTCCGTCAAAATCTGTAGGCTTCCCTAGGGGCCCATAGAGTCCCGTAGATTTCCGTAGGGGCCTGTAGGGTTGTGTAAGTGCCCGCAGGGGTTGGTAGGAGCTTGTAGGGTTCCATAAGTTTCCAGAGGGTTGTGTAGGGTTCCGTAGGGGTCTGTGGTGTTCCCTTGGGGCCTGTAGAGTCTCGTACGGTTCCGTAGGGGCCTGTGGTGTTCCCTAGGGGCCTGTAGAGTCTCGTACAGTTCCGTAGGATCCTGTAGGTTTCCATAAGCGCCCGCAGAGGTCTGAAGGGGCTTGTCCTGTTCCGTAAGGATCCACAGGGCTCCGTAGAGCTTCGTAGGTTTCCTAGAGGCCTGTAGAGTACCGCAGGAGCCAGTAGTGTTCTGTAGGGGCCCGTAGGGTTCCTTTCATAGGGGCTGGCAGTGTTCCGTAGGGGCCTCTAGGGTTGTGTAAGTGCCCGCAGGAGTCTGTAGGAGTCTGTGGGATTCTGTAAGGTTCCGGAGGGTTCTGCAGGGTTCCGTAGGGGCCCGTAGAGTTCCATAGTGGCTGGTAAAGTTCCGTAGGGCCCTGTACCGTTCCGTAACTGCCTGCAAGGATCTTTAGGCTTCCGTAGGGGCTGGTAGGGTTCCGTAAAGTACCGTGGGTTCCTGCAGAGTTCTGCAAGTGCCCGCAAGGGCCTGTAGGGGCGCACAGTGTTTCTGTCAGGTTCCGTAGAGCTCCGTAGGGGCCATAGGTTTCCATAGTGGCTGGTAGTATTCCGTAGGGGTCTGTAGGTTTCCGTAGGCACCTGCAGTGTTCCGTAGGAGCCCATAGGGTTTTAGTGAGGTTCCGTTGTGTCGCTAAGGGTCTTGTAGAGTGCTGTCGGGTCCTGGAGTATTCTGTAGGGTTCCAGAGGGGCTCGTAGGGTTCCGTCAAAATCTGTAGGGTTCCCTAGGGGCCCATAGAGTCCCGTAGATTTCCATAGGGGCCTGTAGGGTTGTGTAAGTGCCCGCAGGGGTTGGTAGGAGCTTGTAGGGTTCCATAAGTTTCCAGAGGGTTGTGTAGGGTTCCGTAGGGGTCTGTGGTGTTCCCTAGGGGCCTGTAGAGTCTCGTACCGTTCCGTAGGGGCCTGTGGTGTTCCCTAGGGGCCTGTAGAGTCTCGTACAGTTCCGTAGGGTCCTGTAGGTTTCCATAAGCGCCCGCAGAGGTCTGAAGGGGCCCGTCCTGTTCCTTAAGGATCCACAGGGCTCCGTAGACCTTCGTAGGTTTCCTAGAGGCCTGTAGAGTACCGCAGGAGCCAGTAGTGTTCTGTAGGGGCCCGTAGGGTTCCTTCCATAGGGGCTGGCAGTGTTCCGTAGGGGCCTCTAGGGTTGTGTAAGTGCCCGCAGGAGTCTGTAGGAATCCGTGGGATTCTGTAAGGTTCCGGAGGGTTCTGCAGGGTTTTGCAGGGGCCCGTAGAGTTCCGTAGTGGCTGGTAAAGTTCCGTAGGGCCCTGTACCGTTCCGTAACTGCCTGCAAGGATCTTTAGGCTTCCGTAGGGGCTGGTAGGGTTCCATAAAGTTCCGTGGGTTCCTGCAGAGTTCTGCAAGTGCCCGCAAGGGCCTGTAGGGGCGCACAGTGTTTCTGTCAGGTTCCGTAGAGTTCCGTAGGGGCCATAGGTTTCCGTAGTGGCTGGTAGTATTCCGTAGGGGTCTGTAGGGTTCCGTAGGCACCTGCAGTGTTCTGTAGGAGCCCATAGGGTTTTAGTGAGGTTCTGTTGTGTCGCTAAGGGTCTTGTAGAGTGCTGTCGGGTCCTGGAGTATTCTGTAGGGTTCCAGAGGGGCTCCTAGGGTTCCGTCAAAATCTGTAGGCTTCCCTAGGGGCCCATAGAGTCCCGTAGATTTCCGTAGGGGCCTGTAGGGTTGTGTAAGTGCCTGCAGGGGTTGGTAGGATCTTGTAGGGTGCCATATGTTTCCGGAGGGTTGTGTAGGGTTCCGTAGGGGCCTGTGGTGTTCCCTAGGGGCCTGTAGAGGCTCGTACAGTTCCGTAGGGGCCTGTAGTGTTCCCTAGGGGCCTGTAGAGTCTCGTACAGTTCCGTAGGGTCCTGTAGGTTTCCATAAGCGCCCGCAGAGGTCTGAAGGGGCCCGTCCTGTTCCGTAAGGATCCATAGGGTTCCGTAGAGCTTCGTAGGTTTCCTAGAGGCCTGTAGAGTACCGCAGGAGCCAGTAGTGTTCTGTAGGGGCCCGTAGGGTTCCTTTCATAGGGGCTGGCAGTGTTCCGTAGGGGCCTCTATGGTTGTGTAAGTGCCCGCAGGAGTCTGTAGGAGTCTGTGGGATTCTGTAAGGTTCCGGAGGGTTCTGCAGGGTTCCGTAGGGGCCCGTAGAGTTCCGTAGTGGCTGGTAAAGTTCCGTAGGGCCCTGTACCGTTCCGTAACTGCCTGCAAGGATCTTTAGGCTTCTGTAGGGGCTGGTAGGGTTCCGTAAAGTTCCGTGGGTTCCTGCAGAGTTCTGCAAGTGCCCGCAAGGGCCTGTAGGGGCCCACAGTGTTTCTGTCAGGTTCCGTAGAGTTCCGTAGGGGCCATAGGTTTCCATAGTGGCTGGTAGTATTCCGTAGGGGTCTGTAGGGTTCCGTAGGCACCTGCAGTGTTCCGTAGGAGCCCATAGGGTTTTAGTGAGGTTCTGTTGTGTCGCTAAGGGTCTTGTAGAGTGCTGTCGGGTCCTGGAGTATTCTGTAGGGTTCCAGAGGGGCTCGTAGGGTTCCGTCAAAATCTGTAGGCTTCCCTAGGGGCCCATAGAGTCCCGTAGATTTCCGTAGGGGCCTGTAGGGTTGTGTAAGTGCCCGCAGGGGTTGGTAGGAGCTTGTAGGGTTCCATAAGTTTCCAGAGGGTTGTGTAGGGTTCCGTAGGGGTCTGTGGTGTTCCCTAGGGGCCTGTAGAGTCTCGTACGGTTCCGTAGGGGCCTGTGGTGTTCCCTAGGGGCCTGTAGAGTCTCATACAGTTCCGTAGGGTCCTGTAGGTTTCCATAAGCGCCCGCAGAGGTCTGAAGGGGCTTGTCCTGTTCCGTAAGGATCCACAGGGCTCCGTAGAGCTTCGTAGGTTTCCTAGAGGCCTGTAGAGTACCGCAGGAGCCAGTAGTGTTCTGTAGGGGCCCGTAGGGTTCCTTCCATAGGGGCTGGCAGTGTTCCGTAGGGGCCTCTAGGATTGTGTAAGTGCCCGCAGGAGTCTGTAGGAGTCTGTGGGATTCTGTAAGGTTCCGGAGGGTTCTGCAGGGTTCCGTAGGGGCCCGTAGAGTTCCGTAGTGGCTGGTAAAGTTCCGTAGGGCCCTGTGGGGTTCTGTATGGACCTGTAGGGTTCCGTAGGGGCCTGCAGGGTTCTGTAAGTGCCCGCAGGTGTCTGTAGGGTTCCGTAGGGGCCTGCAGGGTTTCGTAGGCACCTGCAGTGTTCTGTAGGAGCCCATAGGGTTTTAGTGAGGTTCCGTTGTGTCGCTAAGGGTCTTGTAGAGTGCTGTCGGGTCCTGTAGTATTCTGTAGGGTTCCAGAGGGGCTCGTAGGGTTCCGTCGAAATCTGTAGGGTTCCCTAGGGGCCCATAGAGTCCCGTAGATTTCCGTAGGGGCCTGTAGGGTTGTGTAAGTGCCCGCAGGGGTTGGTAGGAGCTTGTAGGGTGCCATAAGTTTGCAGAGGGTTGTGTAGGGTTCCGTAGGGGTCTGTGGTGTTCCCTAGGGGCCTGTAGAGTCTCGTACGGTTCCGTAGGGGCCTGTGGTGTTCCCTAGGGGCCTGTAGAGTCTCGTACAGTTCCGTAGGGTCCTGTAGGTTTCCATAAGCGCCCGCAGAGGTCTGAAGGGGCCCGTCCTGTTCCGTAAGGATCCACAGGGCTCCGTAGAGCTTCGTAGGTTTCCTAGAGGCCTGTAGAGTACCGCAGGAGCCAGTAGTGTTCTGTAGGGGCCCGTAGGGTTCCTTCCATAGGGGCTGGCAGTGTTCCGTAGGGGCCTCTAGGATTGTGTAAGTGCCCGCAGGAGTCTGTAGGAATCCGTGGGATTCTGTAAGGTTCCGGAGGGTTCTGCAGGGTTTTGTAGGGGCCCGTAGAGTTCCGTAGTGGCTGGTAAAGTTCCGTAGGGCCCTGTACCGTTCCGTAACTGCCTGCAAGGATCTTTAGGCTTCCGTAGGGGCTGGTAGGGTTCCATAAAGTTCCGTGGGTTCCTGCAGAGTTCTGCAAGTGCCCGCAAGGGCCTGTAGGGGCGCACAGTGTTTCTGTCAGGTTCCGTAGGGGCCATAGTTTTCCGTAGTGGCTGGTAGTATTCCGTAGGGGTCTGTAGGGTTCCGTAGGCACCTGCAGTGTTCTGTAGGAGCCCATAGGGTTTTAGTGAGGTTCTGTTGTGTCGCTAAGGGTCTTGTAGAGTGCTGTCGGGTCCTGGAGTATTCTGTAGGGTTCCAGAGGGGCTCCTAGGGTTCCGTCGAAATCTGTAGGCTTCCCTAGGGGCCCATAGAGTCCCGTAGATTTCCGTAGGGACCTGTAGGGTTGTGTAAGTGCCTGCAGGGGTTGGTAGGAGCTTGTAGGGTGCCATATGTTTCCGGAGGGTTGTGTAGGGTTCCGTAGGGGCCTGTGGTGTTCCCTAGGGGCCTGTAGAGTCTCGTACCGTTCCGTAGGGGCCTGTAGTGTTCCCTAGGGGCCTGTAGAGTCTCGTACAGTTCCGTAGGGTCCTGTAGGTTTCCATAAGCGCCCGCAGAGGTCTGAAGGGGCCCGTCCTGTTCCGTAAGGATCCATAGGTTTCCGTAGAGCTTCGTAGGTTCCCTAGAGGCCTGTAGAGTACCGCAGGAGCCAGTAGTGTTCTGTAGGGGCCCGTAGGGTTCCTTTCATAGGGGCTGGCAGTGTTCCGTAGGGGCCTCTAGGGTTGTGTAAGTGCCCGCAGGAGTCTGTAGGAGTCTGTGGGAGTCTGTAAGGTTCCGGAGGGTTCTGCAGGGTTCCGTAGGGGCCCGTAGAGTTCCGTAGTGGCTGGTAAAGTTCCGTAGGGCCCTGTACCGTTCCGTAACTGCCTGCAAGGATCTTTAGGCTTCTGTAGGGGCTGGTAGGGTTCCGTAAAGTTCCGTGGGTTCCTGCAGAGTTCTGCAAGTGCCCGCAAGGGCCTGTAGGGGCGCACAGTGTTTCTGTCAGGTTCCGTAGAGTTCCGTAGGGGCCATAGGTTTCCGTAGTGGCTGGTAGTATTCCGTATGGGTCTGTAGGGTTCCGTAGGCACCTGCAGTGTTCCGTAGGAGCCCATAGGGTTTTAGTGAGGTTCCGTTGTGTCGCTAAGGGTCTTGTAGAGTGCTGTCGGGTCCTGGAGTATTCTGTAGGGTTCCAGAGGGGCTCGTAGGGTTCCGTCGAAATCTGTAGGCTTCCCTAGGGGCCCATAGAGTCCCGTAGATTTCCGTAGGGGCCTGTAGGGTTGTGTAAGTGCCCGCAGGGGTTGGTAGGAGCTTGTAGGGTTCCATAAGTTTCCAGAGGGTTGTGTAGGGTTCCGTAGGGGTCTGTGGTGTTCCCTAGGGGCCTGTAGAGTCTCGTACCGTTCCGTAGGGGCCTGTGGTGTTCCCTAGGGGCCTGTAGAATCTCGTACAGTTCCGTAGGGTCCTGTAGGTTTCCATAAGCACCCGCAGAGGTCTGAAGGGGCCCGTACTGTTCCGTAAGGATCCACAGGGCTCCGTAGAGCTTCGTAGGTTTCCTAGAGGCCTGTAGAGTACCGCAGGAGCCAGTAGTGTTCTGTAGGGGCCCGTAGGGTTCCTTTCATAGGGGCTGGCAGTGTTCCGTAGGGGCCTCTAGGATTGTGTAAGTGCCCGCAGGAGTCTGTAGGAGTCTGTGGGATTCTGTAAGGTTCCGGAGGGTTCTGCAGGGTTCCGTAGGGGCCCGTAGAGTTCCGTAGTGGCTGGTAAAGTTCCGTAGGGCCCTGTGGGGTTCTGTATGGACCTGTAGGGTTCCGTAGGGGCCTGCAGGGTTCTGTAAGTGCCCGCAGGTGTCTGTAGGGTTCCGTAGGGGCCTGCAGGGTTTCGTAGGCACCTGCAGTGTTCTGTAGGAGCCCATAGGGTTTTAGTGAGGTTCCGTTGTGTCGCTAAGGGTCTTGTAGAGTGCTGTCGGGTCCTGTAGTATTCTGTAGGGTTCCAGAGGGGCTCGTAGGGTTCCGTCGAAATCTGTAGGGTTCCCTAGGGGCCCATAGAGTCCCGTAGATTTCCGTAGGGGCCTGTAGGGTTGTGTAAGTGCCCGCAGGGGTTGGTAGGAGCTTGTAGGGTTCCATAAGTTTCCAGAGGGTTGTGTAGGGTTCCGTAGGGGTCTGTGGTGTTCCCTAGGGGCCTGTAGAGTCTCGTACGGTTCCGTAGGGGCCTGTGGCGTTCCCTAGGGGCCTGTAGAGTCTCGTACAGTTCCGTAGGGTCCTGTAGGTTTCCATAAGCGCCCGCAGAGGTCTGAAGGGGCCCGTCCTGTTCCGTAAGGATCCACAGGGCTCCGTAGAGCTTCGTAGGTTTCCTAGAGGCCTGTAGAGTACCACAGGAGCCAGTAGTGTTCTGTAGGGGCCCGTAGGGTTCCTTCCATAGGGGCTGGCAGTGTTCCGTAGGGGCCTCTAGGATTGTGTAAGTGCCCGCAGGAGTCTGTAGGAGTCTGTGGGAGTCTGTAAGGTTCCGGAGGGTTCCGCAGGGTTCCGTAGGGGCCCGTAGAGTTCCGTAGTGGCTGGTAAAGTTCCGTAGGGCCCTGTACCGTTCCGTAACTGCCTGCAAGGATCTTTAGGCTTCTGTAGGGGCTGGTAGGGTTCCGTAAAGTTCTGTGGGTTCCTGCAGAGTTCTGCAAGTGCCCGCAAGGGCCTGTAGGGGCCCACAGTGTTTCTGTCAGGTTCCGTAGAGTTCCGTAGGGGCCATAGGTTTCCGTAGTGGCTGGTAGTATTCCGTAGGGGTCTGTAGGGTTCCGTAGGCACCTGCAGTGTTCTGTAGGAGCCCATAGGGTTTTAGTGAGGTTCTGTTGTGTCGCTAAGGGTCTTGTAGAGTGCTGTCGGGTCCTGGAGTATTCTGTAGGGTTCCAGAGGGGCTCGTAGGGTTCCGTCGAAATCTGTAGGGTTCCCTAGGGGCCCAAAGAGTCCCGTAGATTTCCGTAGGGGCCTGTAGGGTTGTGTAAGTGCCTGCAGGGGTTGGTAGGAGCTTGTAGGGTGCCATATGTTTCCGGAGGGTTGTGTAGGGTTCCGTAGGGGCCTGTGGTGTTCCCTAGGGGCCTGTAGAGTCTCGTACAGTTCCGTAGGGGCCTGTAGTGTTCCCTAGGGGCCTGTAGAATCTCGTACAGTTCCGTAGGGTCCTGTAGGTTTCCATAAGCGCCCGCAGAGGTCTGAAGGGGCCCATACTGTTCCGTAAGGATCCACAGGGCTCCGTAGAGCTTCGTAGGTTTCCTAGAGGCCTGTAGAGTACCGCAGGAGCCAGTAGTGTTCTGTAGGGGCCCGTAGGGTTCCTTCCATAGGGGCTGGCAGTGTTCCGTAGGGGCCTCTAGGGTTGTGTAAGTGCCCGCAGGAGTCTGTAGGAGTCTGTGGGAGTCTGTAAGGTTCCGGAGGGTTCTGCAGGGTTCCGTAGGGGCCCGTAGAGTTCCGTAGTGGCTGGTAAAGTTCCGTAGGGCCCTGTACCGTTCCGTAACTGCCTGCAAGGATCTTTAGGCTTCCGTAGGGACTAGTAGGGTTCCGTAAAGTTCCGTGGGTTCCTGCAGAGTTCTGCAAGTGCCCGCAAGGGCCTGTAGGGGCGCACAGTGTTTCTGTCAGGTTCCGTAGAGTTCCGTAGGGGCCATAGGTTTCCGTAGTGGCTGGTAGTATTCCGTAGGGGTCTGTAGGGTTCCGTAGGCACCTGCAGTGTTCTGTAGGAGCCCATAGGGTTTTAGTGAGGTTCTGTTGTGTCGCTAAGGGTCTTGTAGAGTGCTGTCGGGTCCTGGAGTGTTCTGTAGGGTTCCAGAGGGGCTCGTAGGGTTCCGTCGAAATCTGTAGGGTTCCCTAGGGGCCCATAGAGTCCCGTAGATTTCCGTAGGGACCTGTAGGGTTGTGTAAGTGCCCGCAGGGGTTGGTAGGAGCTTGTAGGGTTCCATAAGTTTCCAGAGGGTTGTGTAGGGTTCCGTAGGGGCCTGTGGTGTTCCCTAGGGGCCTGTAGAGTCTCGTACGGTTCCGTAGGGGCCTGTGGTGTTCCCTAGGGGCCTCTAGAGTCTCGTACAGTTCCGTAGGGTCCTGTAGGTTTCCATAAGCGCCCGCAGAGGTCTGAAGGGGCCCGTCCTGTTCTGTAAGGATCCACAGGGCTCCGTAGAGCTTCGTAGGTTTCCTAGAGGCCTGTAGAGTACCGCAGGAGCCAGTAGTGTTCTGTAGGGGCCCGTAGGGTTCCTTCCATAGGGGCTGGCAGTGTTCCGTAGGGGCCTCTAGGATTGTGTAAGTGCCCGCAGGAGTCTGTAGGAGTCTGTGGGATTCTGTAAGGTTCCGGAGGGTTCTGCAGGGTTCCGTAGGGGCCCGTAGAGTTCCGTAGTGGCTGGTAAAGTTCCGTAGGGCCCTGTGGGGTTCTGTATGGACCTGTAGGGTTCCGTAGGGGCCTGCAGGGTTCTGTAAGTGCCCGCAGGTGTCTGTACGGGTCTGTAGGGTTCCGTAGGCACCTGCAGTGTTCTGTAGGAGCCCATAGGGTTTTAGTGAGGTTCCGTTGTGTTGCTAAGGGTCTTGTAGAGTGCTGTCGGGTCCTGGAGTGTTCTGTAGGGTTCCAGAGGGGCTGGTAGGGTTCCGTCGAAATCTGTAGGGTTCCCTAGGGGCCCATAGAGTCCCGTAGATTTCCGTAGGGACCTGTAGGGTTGTGTAAGTGCCCGCAGGGGTTGGTAGGAGCTTGTAGGGTGCCATAAGTTTCCAGAGGGTTGTGTAGGGTTCCGTAGGGGCCTGTGGTGTTCCCTAGGGGCCTGTAGAGTCTCGTACGGTTCCGTAGGGGCCTGTGGTGTTCCCTAGGGGCCTGTAGAGTCTCGTACAGTTCCGTAGGGTCCTGTAGGTTTCCATAAGCGCCCGCAGAGGTCTGAAGGGGCCCGTCCTGTTCCGTAAGGATCCACAGGGCTCCGTAGAGCTTCGTAGGTTTCCTAGAGGCCTGTAGAGTACCGCAGGAGCCAGTAGTGTTCTGTAGGGGCCCGTAGGGTTCCTTCCATAGGGGCTGGCAGTGTTCCGTAGGGGCCTCTAGGATTGTGTAAGTGCCCGCAGGAGTCTGTAGGAGTCTGTGGGATTCTGTAAGGTTCCGGAGGGTTCTGCAGGGTTCCGTAGGGGCCCGTAGAGTTCCGTAGTGGCTGGTAAAGTTCCGTAGGGCCCTGTACCGTTCTGTAACTGCCTGCAAGGATCTTTAGGCTTCCGTAGGGACTAGTAGGGTTCCGTAAAGTTCCGTGGGTTCCTGCAGAGTTCTGCAAGTGCCCGCAAGGGCCTGTAGGGGCGCACAGTGTTTCTGTCAGGTTCCGTAGAGTTCCGTAGGGGCCATAGGTTTCCGTAGTGGCTGGTAGTATTCTGTAGGGGTCTGTAGGGTTCCGTAGGCACCTGCAGTGTTCTGTAGGAGCCCATAGGGTTTTAGTGAGGTTCTGTTGTGTCGCTAAGGGTCTTGTAGAGTGCTGTCGGGTCCTGTAGTGTTCTGTAGGGTTCCAGAGGGGCTCGTAGGGTTCCGTCGAAATCTGTAGGGTTCCCTAGGGGCCCATAGAGTCCCGTAGATTTCCGTAGGGACCTGTAGGGTTGTGTAAGTGCCCGCAGGGGTTGGTAGGAGCTTGTAGGGTTCCATAAGTTTCCAGAGGGTTGTGTAGGGTTCCGTAGGGGTCTGTGGTGTTCCCTAGGGGCCTGTAGAGTCTCGTACGGTTCCGTAAGGGCCTGTGGTGTTCCCTAGGGGCCTGTGGTGTTCCCTAGGGGCCTGTAGAGTCTCGTACAGTTCCGTAGGGTCCTGTAGGTTTCCATAAGCGCCCGCAGAGGTCTGAAGGGGCCCGTCCTGTTCCGTAAGGATCCACAGGGCTCCGTAGAGCTTCGTAGGTTTCCTAGAGGCCTGTAGAGTACCGCAGGAGCCAGTAGTGTTCTGTAGGGGCCCGTAGGGTTCCTTCCATAGGGGCTGGCAGTGTTCCGTAGGGGCCTCTAGGATTGTGTAAGTGCCCGCAGGAGTCTGTAGGAGTCTGTGGGATTCTGTAAGGTTCCGGAGGGTTCTGCAGGGTTCCGTAGGGGCCCGTAGAGTTCCGTAGTGGCTGGTAAAGTTCCGTAGGGCCCTGTGGGGTTCTGTATGGACCTGTAGGGTTCCGTAGGGGCCTGCAGGGTTCTGTAAGTGCCCGCAGGTGTCTGTACGGGTCTGTAGGGTTCCGTAGGCACCTGCAGTGTTCTGTAGGAGCCCATAGGGTTTTAGTGAGGTTCCGTTGTGTTGCTAAGGGTCTTGTAGAGTGCTGTCGGGTCCTGGAGTGTTCTGTAGGGTTCCAGAGGGGCTCGTAGGGTTCCGTCGAAATCTGTAGGGTTCCCTAGGGGCCCATAGAGTCCCGTAGATTTCCGTAGGGACCTGTAGGGTTGTGTAAGTGCCCGCAGGGGTTGGTAGGAGCTTGTAGGGTTCCATAAGTTTCCAGAGGGTTGTGTAGGGTTCCGTAGGGGCCTGTGGTGTTCCCTAGGGGCCTGTAGAGTCTCGTACGGTTCCGTAGGGGCCTGTAGAGTCTCGTACAGTTCCGTAGGGTCCTGTAGGTTTCCATAAGCGCCCGCAGAGGTCTGAAGGGGCCCGTCCTGTTCCGTAAGGATCCACAGGGCTCCGTAGAGCTTCGTAGGTTTCCTAGAGGCCTGTAGAGTACCGCAGGAGCCAGTAGTGTTCTGTAGGGGCCCGTAGGGTTCCTTCCATAGGGGCTGGCAGTGTTCCGTAGGGGCCTCTAGGATTGTGTAAGTGCCCGCAGGAGTCTGTAGGAGTCTGTGGGATTCTGTAAGGTTCCGGAGGGTTCTGCAGGGTTCCGTAGGGGCCCGTAGAGTTCCGTAGTGGCTGGTAAAGTTCCGTAGGGCCCTGTGGGGTTCTGTATGGACCTGTAGGGTTCCGTAGGGGCCTGCAGGGTTCTGTAAGTGCCCGCAGGTGTCTGTACGGGTCTGTAGGGTTCCGTAGGCACCTGCAGTGTTCTGTAGGAGCCCATAGGGTTTTAGTGAGGTTCTGTTGTGTTGCTAAGGGTCTTGTAGAGTGCTGTCGGGTCCTGGAGTGTTCTGTAGGGTTCCAGAGGGGCTGGTAGGGTTCCGTCGAAATCTGTAGGGTTCCCTAGGGGCCCATAGAGTCCCGTAGATTTCCGTAGGGACCTGTAGGGTTGTGTAAGTGCCCGCAGGGGTTGGTAGGAGCTTGTAGGGTGCCATAAGTTTCCAGAGGATTGTGTTGGGTTCTGTAGGGGTCTGTGGTGTTCCCTAGGGGCCTGTAGAGTCTCGTACAGTTCCGTAGGGTCCTGTAGGTTTCCATAAGCGCCCGCAGAGGTCTGAAGGGGCCCGTCCTGTTCCGTAAGGATCCACAGGGCTCCGTAGAGCTTCGTAGGTTTCCTAGAGGCCTGTAGAGTACCGCAGGAGCCAGTAGTGTTCTGTAGGGGCCCGTAGGGTTCCTTCCATAGGGGCTGGCAGTGTTCCGTAGGGGCCTCTAGGATTGTGTAAGTGCCCGCAGGAGTCTGTAGGAGTCTGTGGGATTCTGTAAGGTTCCGGAGGGTTCTGCAGGGTTCCGTAGGGGCCCATAGAGTTCCGTAATGGCTGGTAAAGTTCCGTAGGGCCCTGTGGGGTTCTGTATGGACCTGTAGGGTTCCGTAGGGGCCTGCAGGGTTCTGTAAGTGCCCGCAGGTGTCTGTAGGGTTCCGTAGGGGCCTGCAGGGTTTCGTAGGCACCTGCAGTGTTCTGTAGGAGGCCATAGGGTTTTAGTGAGGTTCCGTTGTGTTGCTAAGGGTCTTGTAGAGTGCTGTCGGGTCCTGGAGTATTCTGTAGGGTTCCAGAGGGGCTCGTAGGGTTCCGTCAAAATCTGTAGGGTTCCCTAGGGGCCCATAGAGTCCTGTAGATTTCCGTAGGGGCCTGTAGGGTTGTGTAAGTGCCCGCAGGGGTTGGTAGGAGCTTGTAGGGTGCCATATGTTTCCGGAGGGTTGTGTAGGGTTCCGTAGGGGCCTGTGGTGTTCCCTAGGGGCCTGTAGAGTCTCGTACCGTTCCGTAGGGGCCTGTAGTGTTCCCTAGGGGCCTGTAGAGTCTCGTACAGTTCCGTAGGGTCCTGTAGGTTTCCATAAGCGCCCGCAGAGGTCTGAAGGGGCCCGTCCTGTTCCGTAAGGATCCATAGGGCTCCCTAGAGCTTCGTAGGTTTCCTAGAGGCCTGTAGAGTACCGCAGGAGCCAGTAGTGTTCTGTAGGGGCCCGTAGGGTTCCTTCCATAGGGGCTGGCAGTGTTCCGTAGGGGCCTCTAGGGTTGTGTAAGTGCCCGCAGGAGTCTGTAGGAGTCTGTGGGATTCTGTAAGGTTCCGGAGGGTTCTGCAGGGTTCCGTAGGGGCCCGTAGAGTTCCGTAGTGGCTGGTAAAGTTCCGTAGGGCCCTGTACCGTTCCGTAACTGCCTGCAAGGATCTTTAGGCTTCCGTAGGGACTAGTAGGGTTCCGTAAAGTTCCGTGGGTTCCTGCAGAGTTCTGCAAGTGCCCGCAAGGGCCTGTAGGGGCGCACAGTGTTTCTGTCAGGTTCCGTAGAGTTCCGTAGGGGCCATAGGTTTCCGTAGTGGCTGGTAGTATTCCGTAGGGGTCTGTAGGGTTCCGTAGGCACCTGCAGTGTTCCGTAGGAGCCCATAGGGTTTTCGTGATGTTCTGTTGTGTCGCTAAGGGTCTTGTAGAGTGCTGTCGGGTCCTGTAGTGTTCTGTAGGGTTCCAGAGGGGCTCGTAGGGTTCCGTCGAAATCTGTAGGGTTCCCTAGGGGCCCATAGAGTCCCGTAGATTTCCGTAGGGGCCTGTAGGGTTGTGTAAGTGCCCGCAGGGGTTGGTAGGAGCTTGTAGGGTTCCATAAGTTTCCAGAGGGTTGTGTAGGGTTCCGTAGGGGCCTGTGGTGTTCCCTAGGGGCCTGTAGAGTCTCGTACGGTTCCGTAGGGGCCTGTAGGTTTCCATAAGCGCCCGCAGAGGTCTGAAGGGGCCCGTCCTGTTCCGTAAGGATCCACAGGGCTCCGTAGAGCTTCGTAGGTTTCCTAGAGGCCTGTAGAGTACCGCAGGAGCCAGTAGTGTTCTGTAGGGGCCCGTAGGGTTCCTTCCATAGGGGCTGGCAGTGTTCCGTAGGGGCCTCTAGGGTTGTGTAAGTGCCCGCAGGAGTCTGTAGGAGTCTGTGGGATTTTGTAAGGTTCCGGAGGGTTCTGCAGGGTTCCGTAGGGGCCCGTAGAGTTCCGTAATGGCTGGTAAAGTTCCGTAGGGCCCTGTGGGGTTCTGTATGGACCTGTAGGGTTCCGTAGGGGCCTGCAGGGTTCTGTAAGTGCCCGCAGGTGTCTGTAGGGTTCCGTAGGGGCCTGCAGGGTTTCGTAGGCACCTGCAGTGTTCTGTAGGAGCCCATAGGGTTTTAGTGAGGTTCCGTTGTGTTGCTAAGGGTCTTGTAGAGTGCTGTCGGGTCCTGGAGTATTCTGTAGGGTTCCAGAGGGGCTCGTAGGGTTCCGTCAAAATCTGTAGGGTTCCCTAGGGGCCCATAGAGTCCTGTAGATTTCCGTAGGGGCCTGTAGGGTTGTGTAAGTGCCCGCAGGGGTTGGTAGGAGCTTGTAGGGTGCCATATGTTTCCGGAGGGTTGTGTAGGGTTCCGTAGGGGCCTGTGGTGTTCCCTAGGGGCCTGTAGAGTCTCGTACCGTTCCGTAGGGGCCTGTAGTGTTCCCTAGGGGCCTGTAGAGTCTCATACAGTTCTGTAGGGTCCTGTAGGTTTCCATAAGCGCCCGCAGAGGTCTGAAGGGGCCCGTCCTGTTCCGTAAGGATCCATAGGGCTCCCTAGAGCTTCGTAGGTTTCCTAGAGGCCTGTAGAGTACCGCAGGAGCCAGTAGTGTTCTGTAGGGGCCCTTAGGGTTCCTTCCATAGGGGCTGGCAGTGTTCCGTAGGGGCCTCTAGGGTTGTGTAAGTGCCCGCAGGAGTCTGTAGGAGTCTGTGGGATTCTGTAAGGTTCCGGAGGGTTCTGCAGGGTTCCGTAGGGGCCCGTAGAGTTCCGTAGTGGCTGGTAAAGTTCCGTAGGGCCCTGTGGGGTTCTGTATGGACCTGTAGGGTTCCGTAGGGGCCTGCAGGGTTCTGTAAGTGCCCGCAGGTGTCTGTACGGGTCTGTAGGGTTCCGTAGGCACCTGCAGTGTTCTGTAGGAGCCCATAGGGTTTTAGTGAGGTTCCGTTGTGTTGCTAAGGGTCTTGTAGAGTGCTGTCGGGTCCTGGAGTGTTCTGTAGGGTTCCAGAGGGGCTGGTAGGGTTCCGTCGAAATCTGTAGGGTTCCCTAGGGGCCCATAGAGTCCCGTAGATTTCCGTAGGGACCTGTAGGGTTGTGTAAGTGCCCGCAGGGGTTGGTAGGAGCTTGTAGGGTGCCATAAGTTTCCAGAGGGTTGTGTAGGGTTCCGTAGGGGCCTGTGGTGTTCCCTAGGGGCCTGTAGAGTCTCGTACGGTTCCGTAGGGGCCTGTGGTGTTCCCTAGGGGCCTGTAGAGTCTCGTACAGTTCCGTAGGGTCCTGTAGGTTTCCATAAGCGCCCGCAGAGGTCTGAAGGGGCCCGTCCTGTTCCGTAAGGATCCACAGGGCTCCGTAGAGCTTCGTAGGTTTCCTAGAGGCCTGTAGAGTACCGCAGGAGCCAGTAGTGTTCTGTAGGGGCCCGTAGGGTTCCTTCCATAGGGGCTGGCAGTGTTCCGTAGGGGCCTCTAGGATTGTGTAAGTGCCCGCAGGAGTCTGTAGGAGTCTGTGGGATTCTGTAAGGTTCCGGAGGGTTCTGCAGGGTTCCGTAGGGGCCTGTAGAGTTCCATAGTGGCTGGTAAAGTTCCGTAGGGCCCTGTACCGTTCCGTAACTGCCTGCAAGGATCTTTAGGCTTCCGTAGGGACTAGTAGGGTTCCGTAAAGTTCCGTGGGTTCCTGCAGAGTTCTGCAAGTGCCCGCAAGGGCCTGTAGGGGCGCACAGTGTTTCTGTCAGGTTCCGTAGAGTTCCGTAGGGGCCATAGGTTTCCGTAGTGGCTGGTAGTATTCCGTAGGGGTCTGTAGGGTTCCGTAGGCACCTGCAGTGTTCCGTAGGAGCCCATAGGGTTTTCGTGAGGTTCTGTTGTGTCGCTAAGGGTCTTGTAGAGTGCTGTCGGGTCCTGTAGTGTTCTGTAGGGTTCCAGAGGGGCTCGTAGGGTTCCGTCAAAATCTGTAGGGTTCCCTAGGGGCCCATAGAGTCCCGTAGATTTCCGTAGGGACCTGTAGGGTTGTGTAAGTGCCCGCAGGGGTTGGTAGGAGCTTGTAGGGTTCCATAAGTTTTCAGAGGGTTGTGTAGGGTTCCGTAGGGGTCTGTGGTGTTCCCTAGGGGCCTGTAGAGTCTCGTACGGTTCCGTAAGGGCCTGTGGTGTTCCCTAGGGGCCCGTAGAGTCTCGTACAGTTCCGTAGGGTCCTGTAGGTTTCCATAAGCGCCCGCAGAGGTCTGAAGGGGCCCGTCCTGTTCCGTAAGGATCCACAGGGCTCCGTAGAGCTTCGTAGGTTTCCTAGAGGCCTGTAGAGTACCGCAGGAGCCAGTAGTGTTCTGTAGGGGCCCGTAGGGTTCCTTCCATAGGGGCTGGCAGTGTTCCGTAGGGGCCTCTAGGATTGTGTAAGTGCCCGCAGGAGTCTGTAGGAGTCTGTGGGATTCTGTAAGGTTCCGGAGGGTTCTGCAGGGTTCTGTAGGGGCCCGTAGAGTTCCGTAGTGGCTGGTAAAGTTCCGTAGGGCCCTGTGGGGTTCTGTATGGACCTGTAGGGTTCCGTAGGGGCCTGCAGGGTTCTGTAAGTGCCCGCAGGTGTCTGTACGGGTCTGTAGGGTTCCGTAGGCACCTGCAGTGTTCTGTAGGAGCCCATAGGGTTTTAGTGAGGTTCCGTTGTGTCGCTAAGGGTCTTGTAGAGTGCTGTCGGGTCCTGGAGTGTTCTGTAGGGTTCCAGAGGGGCTCGTAGGGTTCCGTCGAAATCTGTAGGGTTCCCTAGGGGCCCATAGAGTCCCGTAGATTTCCGTAGGGACCTGTAGGGTTGTGTAAGTGCCCGCAGGGGTTGGTAGGAGCTTGTAGGGTGCCATAAGTTTCCAGAGGGTTGTGTAGGGTTCCGTAGGGGCCTGTGGTGTTCCCTAGGGGCCTGTAGAGTCTCGTACGGTTCCGTAGGGGCCTGTAGGTTTCCATAAGCGCCCGCAGAGGTCTGAAGGGGCCCGTCCTGTTCCGTAAGGATCCACAGGGCTCCGTAGAGCTTCGTAGGTTTCCTAGAGGCCTGTAGAGTACCGCAGGAGCCAGTAGTGTTCTGTAGGGGCCCGTAGGGTTCCTTCCATAGGGGCTGGCAGTGTTCCGTAGGGGCCTCTAGGGTTGTGTAAGTGCCCGCAGGAGTCTGTAGGAGTCTGTGGGATTTTGTAAGGTTCCGGAGGGTTCTGCAGGGTTCCGTAGGGGCCCGTAGAGTTCCGTAGTGGCTGGTAAAGTTCTGTAGGGCCCTGTACCGTTCTGTAACTGCCTGCAAGGATCTTTAGGCTTCCGTAGGGACTAGTAGGGTTCTGTAAAGTTCCGTGGGTTCCTGCAGAGTTCTGCAAGTGCCCGCAAGGGCCTGTAGGGGCGCATAGTGTTTCTGTCAGGTTCCGTAGAGTTCCGTAGGGGCCATAGGTTTCCGTAGTGGCTGGTAGTATTCCGTAGGGGTCTGTAGGGTTCCGTAGGCACCTGCAGTGTTCTGTAGGAGCCCATAGGGTTTTCGTGAGGTTCTGTTGTGTCGCTAAGGGTCTTGTAGAGTGCTGTCGGGTCCTGTAGTGTTCTGTAGGGTTCCAGAGGGGCTCGTAGGGTTCCGTCGAAATCTGTAGGGTTCCCTAGGGGCCCATAGAGTCCCGTAGATTTCCGTAGGGGCCTGTAGGGTTGTGTAAGTGCCCGCAGGGGTTGGTAGGAGCTTGTAGGGTTCCATAAGTTTCCAGAGGGTTGTGTAGGGTTCCGTAGGGGTCTGTGGTGTTCCCTAGGGGCCTGTAGAGTCTCGTACAGTTCCGTAGGGTCCTGTAGGTTTCCATAAGCGCCCGCAGAGGTCTGAAGGGGCCCGTCCTGTTCCGTAAGGATCCACAGGGCTCCGTAGAGCTTCGTAGGTTTCCTAGAGGCCTGTAGAGTACCGCAGGAGCCAGTAGTGTTCTGTAGGGGCCCGTAGGGTTCCTTCCATAGGGGCTGGCAGTGTTCCGTAGGGGCCTCTAGGGTTGTGTAAGTGCCCGCAGGAGTCTGTAGGAGTCTGTGGGATTCTGTAAGGTTCCGGAGGGTTCTGCAGGGTTCCGTAGGGGCCCGTAGAGTTCCGTAATGGCTGGTAAAATTCCGTAGGGCCCTGTGGGGTTCTGTATGGACCTGTAGGGTTCCGTAGGGGCCTGCAGGGTTCTGTAAGTGCCAGCAGGTGTCTGTAGGGTTCCGTAGGGGCCTGCAGGGTTTCGTAGGCACCTGCAGTGTTCTGTAGGAGCCCATAGGGTTTTAGTGAGGTTCCGTTGTGTTGCTAAGGGTCTTGTAGAGTGCTGTCGGGTCCTGGAGTATTCTGTAGGGTTCCAGAGGGGCTCGTAGGGTTCCGTCAAAATCTGTAGGGTTCCCTAGGGGCCCATAGAGTCCTGTAGATTTCCGTAAGGGCCTGTAGGGTTGTGTAAGTGCCCGCAGGGGTTGGTAGGAGCTTGTAGGGTGCCATATGTTTCCGGAGGGTTGTGTAGGGTTCCGTAGGGGCCTGTGGTGTTCCCTAGGGGCCTGTAGAGTCTCGTACCGTTCCGTAGGGGCCTGTAGTGTTCCCTAGGGGCCTGTAGAGTCTCGTAAAGTTCCGTAGGGTCCTGTAGAGTCTCGTACCGTTCCGTAGGGGCCTGTAGTGTTCCCTAGGGGCCTGTAGAGTCTCGTACAGTTCCGTAGGGTCCTGTAGGTTTCCATAAGCGCCCGCAGAGGTCTGAAGGGGCCCGTCCTGTTCCGTAAGGATCCATAGGGCTCCCTAGAGCTTCGTAGGTTTCCTAGAGGCCTGTAGAGTACCGCAGGAGCCAGTAGTGTTCTGTAGGGGCCCGTAGGGTTCCTTCCATAGGGGCTGGCAGTGTTCCGTAGGGGCCTCTAGGGTTGTGTAAGTGCCCGCAGGAGTCTGTAGGAGTCTGTGGGATTCTGTAAGGTTCCGGAGGGTTCTGCAGGGTTCCGTAGGGGCCCGTAGAGTTCCGTAGTGGCTGGTAAAGTTCCGTAGGGCCCTGTGGGGTTCTGTATGGACCTGTAGGGTTCCGTAGGGGCCTGCAGGGTTCTGTAAGTGCCCGCAGGTGTCTGTACGGGTCTGTAGGGTTCCGTAGGCACCTGCAGTGTTCTGTAGGAGCCCATAGGGTTTTAGTGAGGTTCCGTTGTGTTGCTAAGGGTCTTGTAGAGTGCTGTCGGGTCCTGGAGTGTTCTGTAGGGTTCCAGAGGGGCTCGTAGGGTTCCGTCGAAATCTGTAGGGTTCCCTAGGGGCCCATAGAGTCCCGTAGATTTCCGTAGGGACCTGTAGGGTTGTGTAAGTGCCCGCAGGGGTTGGTAGGAGCTTGTAGGGTGCCATAAGTTTCCAGAGGGTTGTGTAGGGTTCCGTAGGGGCCTGTGGTGTTCCCTAGGGGCCTGTAGAGTCTCGTACGGTTCCGTAGGGGCCTGTGGTGTTCCCTAGGGGCCTGTAGAGTCTCGTACAGTTCCGTAGGGTCCTGTAGGTTTCCATAAGCGCCCGCAGAGGTCTGAAGGGGCCCGTCCTGTTCCGTAAGGATCCACAGGGCTCCGTAGAGCTTCGTAGGTTTCCTAGAGGCCTGTAGAGTACCGCAGGAGCCAGTAGTGTTCTGTAGGGGCCCGTAGGGTTCCTTCCATAGGGGCTGGCAGTGTTCCGTAGGGGCCTCTAGGATTGCGTAAGTGCCCGCAGGAGTCTGTAGGAGTCTGTGGGATTCTGTAAGGTTCCGGAGGGTTCTGCAGGGTTCCGTAGGGGCCCGTAGAGTTCCGTAGTGGCTGGTAAAGTTCCGTAGGGCCCTGTGGGGTTCTGTATGGACCTGTAGGGTTCCGTAGGGGCCTGCAGGGTTCTGTAAGTGCCCGCAGGTGTCTGTACGGGTCTGTAGGGTTCCGTAGGCACCTGCAGTGTTCTGTAGGAGCCCATAGGGTTTTAGTGAGGTTCCGTTGTGTCGCTAAGGGTCTTGTAGAGTGCTGTCGGGTCCTGGAGTGTTCTGTAGGGTTCCAGAGGGGCTCGTAGGGTTCCGTCGAAATCTGTAGGGTTCCCTAGGGGCCCATAGAGTCCCGTAGATTTCCGTAGGGACCTGTAGGGTTGTGTAAGTGCCCGCAGGGGTTGGTAGGAGCTTGTAGGGTGCCATAAGTTTCCAGAGGGTTGTGTAGGGTTCCGTAGGGGCCTGTGGTGTTCCCTAGGGGCCTGTAGAGTCTCGTACGGTTCCGTAGGGGCCTGTAGGTTTCCATAAGCGCCCGCAGAGGTCTGAAGGGGCCCGTCCTGTTCCGTAAGGATCCACAGGGCTCCGTAGAGCTTCGTAGGTTTCCTAGAGGCCTGTAGAGTACCGCAGGAGCCAGTAGTGTTCTGTAGGGGCCCGTAGGGTTCCTTCCATAGGGGCTGGCAGTGTTCCGTAGGGGCCTCTAGGGTTGTGTAAGTGCCCGCAGGAGTCTGTAGGAGTCTGTGGGATTCTGTAAGGTTCCGGAGGGTTCTGCAGGGTTCCGTAGGGGCCCGTAGAGTTCCGTAGTGGCTGGTAAAGTTCTGTAGGGCCCTGTACCGTTCCGTAACTGCCTGCAAGGATCTTTAGGCTTCCGTAGGGACTAGTAGGGTTCTGTAAAGTTCCGTGGGTTCCTGCAGAGTTCTGCAAGTGCCCGCAAGGGCCTGTAGGGGCGCATAGTGTTTCTGTCAGGTTCCGTAGAGTTCCGTAGGGGCCATAGGTTTCCGTAGTGGCTGGTAGTATTCCGTAGGGGTCTGTAGGGTTCCGTAGGCACCTGCAGTGTTCTGTAGGAGCCCATAGGGTTTTAGTGAGGTTCTGTTGTGTCGCTAAGGGTCTTGTAGAGTGCTGTCGGGTCCTGTAGTGTTCTGTAGGGTTCCAGAGGGGCTCGTAGGGTTCCGTCGAAATCTGTAGGGTTCCCTAGGGGCCCATAGAGTCCCGTAGATTTCCGTAGGGGCCTGTAGGGTTGTGTAAGTGCCCGCAGGGGTTGGTAGGAGCTTGTAGGGTTCCATAAGTTTCCAGAGGGTTGTGTAGGGTTCCGTAGGGGTCTGTGGTGTTCCCTAGGGGCCTGTAGAGTCTCGTACAGTTCCGTAGGGTCCTGTAGGTTTCCATAAGCGCCCGCAGAGGTCTGAAGGGGCCCGTCCTGTTCCGTAAGGATCCACAGGGCTCCGTAGAGCTTCGTAGGTTTCCTAGAGGCCTGTAGAGTACCGCAGGAGCCAGTAGTGTTCTGTAGGGGCCCGTAGGGTTCCTTCCATAGGGGCTGGCAGTGTTCCGTAGGGGCCTCTAGGGTTGTGTAAGTGCCCGCAGGAGTCTGTAGGAGTCTGTGGGATTCTGTAAGGTTCCGGAGGGTTCTGCAGGGTTCCGTAGGGGCCCGTAGAGTTCCGTAGTGGCTGGTAAAGTTCCGTAGGGCCCTGTACCGTTCTGTAACTGCCTGCAAGGATCTTTAGGCTTCCGTAGGGACTAGTAGGGTTCCGTAAAGTTCCGTGGGTTCCTGCAGAGTTCTGCAAGTGCCCGCAAGGGCCTGTAGGGGCGCACAGTGTTTCTGTCAGGTTCCGTAGAGTTCCGTAGGGGCCATAGGTTTCCGTAGTGGCTGGTAGTATTCCGTAGGGGTCTGTAGGGTTCCGTAGGCACCTGCAGTGTTCTGTAGGAGCCCATAGGGTTTTAGTGAGGTTCCGTTGTGTCGCTAAGGGTCTTGTAGAGTGCTGTCGGGTCCTGTAGTGTTCTGTAGGGTTCCAGAGGGGCTCGTAGGGTTCCGTCGAAATCTGTAGGCTTCCCTAGGGGCCCATAGAGTCCCGTAGATTTCCGTAGGGACCTGTAGGGTTGTGTAAGTGCCCGCAGGGGTTGGTAGGAGCTTGTAGGGTTCCATAAGTTTCCAGAGGGTTGTGTAGGGTTCCGTAGGGGCCTGTGGTGTTCCCTAGGGGCCTGTAGAGTCTCGTACGGTTCCGTAGGGGCCTGTAGGTTTCCATAAGCGCCCGCAGAGGTCTGAAGGGGCCCGTCCTGTTCCGTAAGGATCCACAGGGCTCCGTAGAGCTTCGTAGGTTTCCTAGAGGCCTGTAGAGTACCGCAGGAGCCAGTAGTGTTCTGTAGGGGCCCGTAGGGTTCCTTCCATAGGGGCTGGCAGTGTTCCGTAGGGGCCTCTAGGGTTGTGTAAGTGCCTGCAGGAGTCTGTAGGAGTCTGTGGGATTTTGTAAGGTTCCGGAGGGTTCTGCAGGGTTCCGTAGGGGCCCGTAGAGTTCCGTAGTGGCTGGTAAAGTTCTGTAGGGCCCTGTACCGTTCCGTAACTGCCTGCAAGGATCTTTAGGCTTCCGTAGGGACTAGTAGGGTTCTGTAAAGTTCCGTGGGTTCCTGCAGAGTTCTGCAAGTGCCCGCAAGGGCCTGTAGGGGCGCATAGTGTTTCTGTCAGGTTCCGTAGAGTTCCGTAGGGGCCATAGGTTTCCGTAGTGGCTGGTAGTATTCCGTAGGGGTCTGTAGGGTTCCGTAGGCACCTGCAGTGTTCTGTAGGAGCCCATAGGGTTTTCGTGAGGTTCTGTTGTGTCGCTAAGGGTCTTGTAGAGTGCTGTCGGGTCCTGTAGTGTTCTGTAGGGTTCCAGAGGGGCTCGTAGGGTTCCGTCGAAATCTGTAGGGTTCCCTAGGGGCCCATAGAGTCCCGTAGATTTCCGTAGGGGCCTGTAGGGTTGTGTAAGTGCCCGCAGGGGTTGGTAGGAGCTTGTAGGGTTCCATAAGTTTCCAGAGGGTTGTGTAGGGTTCCGTAGGGGTCTGTGGTGTTCCCTAGGGGCCTGTAGAGTCTCGTACAGTTCCGTAGGGTCCTGTAGGTTTCCATAAGCGCCCGCAGAGGTCTGAAGGGGCCCGTCCTGTTCCGTAAGGATCCACAGGGCTCCGTAGAGCTTCGTAGGTTTCCTAGAGGCCTGTAGAGTACCGCAGGAGCCAGTAGTGTTCTGTAGGGGCCCGTAGGGTTCCTTCCATAGGGGCTGGCAGTGTTCCGTAGGGGCCTCTAGGGTTGTGTAAGTGCCCGCAGGAGTCTGTAGGAGTGTGTGGGATTCTGTAAGGTTCCGGAGGGTTCTGCAGGGTTCCGTAGGGGCCCGTAGAGTTCCGTAATGGCTGGTAAAGTTCCGTAGGGCCCTGTGGGGTTCTGTATGGACCTGTAGGGTTCCGTAGGTGCCTGCAGGGTTCTGTAAGTGCCCGCAGGTGTCTGTAGGGTTCCGTAGGG
The DNA here is from genome assembly GCF_964106895.1 of Numenius arquata. NCBI lineage: Eukaryota > Metazoa > Chordata > Aves > Charadriiformes > Scolopacidae > Numenius > Numenius arquata. The sequence continues at coordinate 177,824 of NW_027415021.1, forward strand.
GCCTGCAGGGTTTCGTAGGCACCTGCATTGTTCTGTAGGAGCCCATAGGGTTTTAGTGAGGTTCCGTTGTGTTGCTAAGGGTCTTGTAGAGTGCTGTCGGGTCCTGTAGTATTCTGTAGGGTTCCAGAGGGGCTCGTAGGGTTCCGTCAAAATCTGTAGGGTTCCCTAGGGGCCCATAGAGTCCTGTAGATTTCCGTAGGGGCCTGTAGGGTTGTGTAAGTGCCCGCAGGGGTTGGTAGGAGCTTGTAGGGTGCCATATGTTTCCGGAGGGTTGTGTAGGGTTCCGTAGGGGCCTGTGGTGTTCCCTAGGGGCCTGTAGAGTCTCGTACCGTTCCGTAGGGGCCTGTAGTGTTCCCTAGGGGCCTGTAGAGTCTCGTACAGTTCCGTAGGGTCCTGTAGGTTTCCATAAGCGCCCGCAGAGGTCTGAAGGGGCCCGTCCTGTTCCGTAAGGATCCATAGGGTTCCCTAGAGCTTCGTAGGTTTCCTAGAGGCCTGTAGAGTACCGCAGGAGCCAGTAGTGTTCTGTAGGGGCCCATAGGGTTCCTTCCATAGGGGCTGGCAGTGTTCCGTAGGGGCCTCTAGGGTTGTGTAAGTGCCCGCAGGAGTCTGTAGGAGTCTGTGGGATTCTGTAAGGTTCCGGAGGGTTCTGCAGGATTCCGTAGGGGCCCGTAGAGTTCCGTAGTGGCTGGTAAAGTTCCGTAGGGCCCTGTACCGTTCTGTAACTGCCTGCAAGGATCTTTAGGCTTCCGTAGGGACTAGTAGGGTTCCGTAAAGTTCCGTGGGTTCCTGCAGAGTTCTGCAAGTGCCCGCAAGGGCCTGTAGGGGCGCACAGTGTTTCTGTCAGGTTCCGTAGAGTTCCGTAGGGGCCATAGGTTTCCATAGTGGCTGGTAGTATTCCGTAGGGGTCTGTAGGGTTCCGTAGGCACCTGCAGTGTTCTGTAGGAGCCCATAGGGTTTTAGTGAGGTTCTGTTGTGTCGCTAAGGGTCTTGTAGAGTGCTGTCGGGTCCTGGAGTGTTCTGTAGGGTTCCAGAGGGGCTCGTAGGGTTCCGTCGAAATCTGTAGGGTTCCCTAGGGGCCCATAGAGTCCCGTAGATTTCCGTAGGGACCTGTAGGGTTGTGTAAGTGCCCGCAGGGGTTGGTAGGAGCTTGTAGGGTTCCATAAGTTTCCAGAGGGTTGTGTAGGGTTCCGTAGGGGTCTGTGGTGTTCCCTAGGGGCCTGTAGAGTCTCGTACGGTTCCGTAGGGGCCTGTGGTGTTCCCTAGGGGCCTGTAGAGTCTCGTACAGTTCCGTAGGATCCTGTAGGTTTCCATAAGCGCCCGCAGAGGTCTGAAGGGGCCCGTCCTGTTCCGTAAGGATCCATAGGGTTCCGTAGAGCTTCGTAGGTTCCCTAGAGGCCTGTAGAGTACCGCAGGAGCCAGTAGTGTTCTGTAGGGGCCCGTAGGGTTCCTTCCATAGGGGCTGGCAGTGTTCCGTAGGGGCCTCTAGGGTTGTGTAAGTGCCCGCAGGAGTCTGTAGGAGTCTGTGGGATTCTGTAAGGTTCCGGAGGGTTCTGCAGGATTCCGTAGGGGCCCGTAGAGTTCACTAGTGGCTGGTAAAGTTCCGTAGGGCCCCGTGGGGTTCTGTATGGACCTGTAGGGTTCCGTAGGGGCCTGCAGGGTTCTGTAAGTGCCCGCAGGTGTCTGTACGGGTTCCGTAGGGGCCTGCAGGGTTTCGTAGGCACCTGCAGTGTTCTGTAGGAGCCCGTAGGGTTTTAGTGAGGTTCCGTTGTGTTGCTAAGGGTCTTGTAGAGTGCTGTCGAGTCCTGGAGTATTCTGTAGGGTTCCAGAGGGGCTCGTAGGGTTCCGTCAAAATCTGTAGGGTTCCCTAGGGGCCCATGGAGTCCTGTAGATTTCCGTAGGGGCCTGTAGGGTTGTGTAAGTGCCCGCAGGGGTTGGTAGGAGCTTGTAGGGTGCCATATGTTTCCGGAGGGTTGTGTAGGGTTCCGTAGGGGCCTGTGGTGTTCCCTAGGGGCCTGTAGAGTCTCGTACCGTTCCGTAGGGGCCTGTAGTGTTCCCTAGGGGCCTGTAGAGTCTCGTACAGTTCCGTAGGGTCCTGTAGGTTTCCATAAGCGCCCGCAGAGGTCTGAAGGGGCCCGTCCTGTTCCGTAAGGATCCATAGGGTTCCCTAGAGCTTCGTAGGTTTCCTAGAGGCCTGTAGAGTACCGCAGGAGCCAGTAGTGTTCTGTAGGGGCCCGTAGGGTTCCTTCCATAGGGGCTGGCAGTGTTCCGTAGGGGCCTCTAGGGTTGTGTAAGTGCCCGCAGGAGTCTGTAGGAGTCTGTGGGATTCTGTAAGGTTCCGGAGGGTTCTGCAGGATTCCGTAGGGGCCCGTAGAGTTCCGTAGTGGCTGGTAAAGTTCCGTAGGGCCCTGTACCGTTCTGTAACTGCCTGCAAGGATCTTTAGGCTTCCGTAGGGACTAGTAGGGTTCCGTAAAGTTCCGTGGGTTCCTGCAGAGTTCTGCAAGTGCCCGCAAGGGCCTGTAGGGGCGCACAGTGTTTCTGTCAGGTTCCGTAGAGTTCCGTAGGGGCCATAGGTTTCCGTAGTGGCTGGTAGTATTCCGTAGGGGTCTGTAGGGTTCCGTAGGCACCTGCAGTGTTCTGTAGGAGCCCATAGGGTTTTAGTGAGGTTCTGTTGTGTCGCTAAGGGTCTTGTAGAGTGCTGTCGCGTCCTGTAGTGTTCTGTAGGGTTCCAGAGGGGCTCGTAGGGTTCCGTCAAAATCTGTAGGGTTCCCTAGGGGCCCATAGAGTCCCGTAGATTTCCGTAGGGACCTGTAGGGTTGTGTAAGTGCCCGCAGGGGTTGGTAGGAGCTTGTAGGGTTCCATAAGTTTCCAGAGGGTTGTGTAGGGTTCCGTAGGGGTCTGTGGTGTTCCCTAGGGGCCTGTAGAGTCTCGTACGGTTCCGTAAGGGCCTGTGGTGTTCCCTAGGGGCCTGTAGAGTCTCGTACAGTTCCGTAGGATCCTGTAGGTTTCCATAAGCGCCCGCAGAGGTCTGAAGGGGCCCGTCCTGTTCCGTAAGGATCCATAGGGTTCCGTAGAGCTTCGTAGGTTCCCTAGAGGCCTGTAGAGTACCGCAGGAGCCAGTAGTGTTCTGTAGGGGCCCGTAGGGTTCCTTCTATAGGGGCTGGCAGTGTTCCGTAGGGGCCTCTAGGGTTGTGTAAGTGCCCGCAGGAGTCTGTAGGAGTCTGTGGGATTCTGTAAGGTTCCGGAGGGTTCTGCAGGATTCCGTAGGGGCCCGTAGAGTTCTGTAGTGGCTGGTAAAGTTCCGTAGGGCCCTGTACCGTTCTGTAACTGCCTGCAAGGATCTTTAGGCTTCCGTAGGGACTAGTAGGGTTCCGTAAAGTTCCGTGGGTTCCTGCAGAGTTCTGCAAGTGCCCGCAAGGGCCTGTAGGGGCCCACAGTGTTTCTGTCAGGTTCCGTAGAGTTCCGTAGGGGCCATAGGTTTCCGTAGTGGCTGGTAGTATTCTGTAGGGGTCTGTAGGGTTCCGTAGGCACCTGCAGTGTTCTGTAGGAGCCCATAGGGTTTTAGTGAGGTTCTGTTGTGTCGCTAAGGGTCTTGTAGAGTGCTGTCGGGTCCTGTAGTGTTCTGTAGGGTTCCAGAGGGGCTCGTAGGGTTCCGTCGAAATCTGTAGGGTTCCCTAGGGGCCCATAGAGTCCCGTAGATTTCCGTAGGGACCTGTAGGGTTGTGTAAGTGCCCGCAGGGGTTGGTAGGAGCTTGTAGGGTTCCATAAGTTTCCAGAGGGTTGTGTAGGGTTCCGTAGGGGTCTGTGGTGTTCCCTAGGGGCCTGTAGAGTCTCGTACGGTTCCGTAAGGGCCTGTGGTGTTCCCTAGGGGCCTGTAGAGTCTCGTACAGTTCCGTAGGGTCCTGTAGGTTTCCATAAGCGCCCGCAGAGGTCTGAAGGGGCTTGTCCTGTTCCGTAAGGATCCACAGGGCTCCGTAGAGCTTCGTAGGTTTCCTAGAGGCCTGTAGAGTACCGCAGGAGCCAGTAGTGTTCTGTAGGGGCCCGTAGGGTTCCTTCCATAGGGGCTGGCAGTGTTCCGTAGGGGCCTCTAGGGTTGTGTAAGTGCCCGCAGGAGTCTGTAGGAGTCTGTGGGATTCTGTAAGGTTCCGGAGGGTTCTGCAGGGTTCCGTAGGGGCCCGTAGAGTTCCGTAGTGGCTGGTAAAGTTCCGTAGGGCCCTGTGGGGTTCTGTATGGACCTGTAGGGTTCCGTAGGGGCCTGCAGGGTTCTGTAAGTGTACGCAGGGTTCCGTAGGGGCCTGCAGGGTTTTGTAGGCACCTGCAGCTTTCTGTAGGAGCCCATAGGGTTTTAGTGAGGTTCCGTTGTGTTGCTAAGGGTCTTGTAGAGTGCTGTCGGGTCCTGTAGTATTCTGTAGGGTTCCAGAGGGGCTCGTAGGGTTCCGTCGAAATCTGTAGGGTTCCCTAGGGGCCCATAGAGTCCCGTAGATTTCCGTAGGGGCCTGTAGGGTTGTGTAAGTGCCCGCAGGGGTTGGTAGGAGCTTGTAGGGTGCCATATGTTTCCGGAGGGTTGTGTAGGGTTCCGTAGGGGCCTGTGGTGTTCCCTAGGGGCCTGTAGAGTCTCGTACCGTTCCGTAGGGGCCTGTAGTGTTCCCTAGGGGCCTGTAGAGTCTCGTACAGTTCCGTAGGGTCCTGTAGGTTTCCATAAGCGCCCGCAGAGGTCTGAAGGGGCCCGTCCTGTTCCGTAAGGATCCATAGGGTTCCGTAGAGCTTCGTAGGTTCCCTAGAGGCCTGTAGAGTACCGCAGGAGCCAGTAGTGTTCTGTAGGGGCCCGTAGGGTTCCTTTCATAGGGGCTGGCAGTGTTCCGTAGGGGCCTCTAGGGTTGTGTAAGTGCCCGCAGGAGTCTGTAGGAGTGTGTGGGATTCTGTAAGGTTCCGGAGGGTTCTGCAGGGTTTTGTAGGGGCCCGTAGAGTTCCGTAGTGGCTGGTAAAGTTCCGTAGGGCCCTGTACCGTTCCGTAACTGCCTGCAAGGATCTTTAGGCTTCCGTAGGGGCTGGTAGGGTTCCATAAAGTTCCGTGGGTTCCTGCAGAGTTCTGCAAGTGCCCGCAAGGGCCTGTAGGGGCGCACAGTGTTTCTGTCAGGTTCCGTAGAGTTCCGTAGGGGCCATAGGTTTCCGTAGTGGCTGGTAGTATTCCGTAGGGGTCTGTAGGGTTCCGTAGGCACCTGCAGTGTTCCGTAGGAGCCCATAGGGTTTTAGTGAGGTTCTGTTGTGTCGCTAAGGGTCTTGTAGAGTGCTGTCGGGTCCTGGAGTATTCTGTAGGGTTCCAGAGGGGCTCGTAGGGTTCCGTCAAAATCTGTAGGCTTCCCTAGGGGCCCATAGAGTCCCGTAGATTTCCGTAGGGGCCTGTAGGGTTGTGTAAGTGCCCGCAGGGGTTGGTAGGAGCTTGTAGGGTTCCATAAGTTTCCAGAGGGTTGTGTAGGGTTCCGTAGGGGCCTGTGGTGTTCCCTTGGGGCCTGTAGAGTCTCGTACCATTCCGTAGGGGCCTGTGGTGTTCCCTAGGGGCCTGTAGAGTCTCGTACAGTTCCGTAGGGTCCTGTAGGTTTCCATAAGCGCCCGCAGAGGTCTGAAGGGGCTTGTCCTGTTCCGTAAGGATCCACAGGGCTCCGTAGAGCTTCGTAGGTTTCCTAGAGGCCTGTAGAGTACCGCAGGAGCCAGTAGTGTTCTGTAGGGGCCCGTAGGGTTCCTTCCATAGGGGCTGGCAGTGTTCCGTAGGGGCCTCTAGGGTTGTGTAAGTGCCCGCAGGAGTCTGTAGGAGTCTGTGGGATTCTGTAAGGTTCCAGAGGGTTCTGCAGGGTTCCGTAGGGGCCCGTAGAGTTCCGTAGTGGCTGGTAAAGTTCCGTAGGGCCCTGTGGGGTTCTGTATGGACCTGTAGGGTTCCGTAGGGGCCTGCAGGGTTCTGTAAGTGTACGCAGGGTTCCGTAGGGGCCTGCAGGGTTTCGTAGGCACCTGCAGCTTTCTGTAGGAGCCCATAGGGTTTTAGTGAGGTTCTGTTGTGTCGCTAAGGGTCTTGTAGAGTGCTGTCGGGTCCTGGAGTATTCTGTAGGGTTCCAGAGGGGCTCGTAGGGTTCCGTCGAAATCTGTAGGGTTCCCTAGGGGCCCATAGAGTCCCGTAGATTTCCGTAGGGGCCTGTAGGGTTGTGTAAGTGCCCGCAGGGGTTGGTAGGAGCTTGTAGGGTGCCATATGTTTCCGGAGGGTTGTGTAGGGTTCCGTAGGGGTCTGTGGTGTTCCCTAGGGGCCTGTAGAGTCTCGTACAGTTCCGTAGGGGACTGTGGTGTTCCCTAGGGGCCTCTAGAGTCTCGTACAGTTCCGTAGGGTCCTGTAGGTTTCCATAAGCGCCCGCAGAGGTCTGAAGGGGCCCGTCCTGTTCCGTAAGGATCCATAGGGTTCCGTAGAGCTTCGTAGGTTCCCTAGAGGCCTGTAGAGTACCGCAGGAGCCAGTAGTGTTCTGTAGGGGCCCGTAGGGTTCCTTTCATATGGGCTGGCAGTGTTCCGTAGGGGCCTCTAGGGTTGTGTAAGTGCCCGCAGGAGTCTGTAGGAGTCTGTGGGATTCTGTAAGGTTCCGGAGGGTTCTGCAGGGTTCCGTAGGGGCCCGTAGAGTTCCATAGTGGCTGGTAAAGTTCCGTAGGGCCCTGTACCGTTCCGTAACTGCCTGCAAGGATCTTTAGGCTTCCGTAGGGGCTGGTAGGGTTCCGTAAAGTACCGTGGGTTCCTGCAGAGTTCTGCAAGTGCCCGCAAGGGCCTGTAGGGGCGCACAGTGTTTCTGTCAGGTTCCGTAGAGCTCCGTAGGGGCCATAGGTTTCCATAGTGGCTGGTAGTATTCCGTAGGGGTCTGTAGGGTTCCGTAGGCACCTGCAGTGTTCCGTAGGAGCCCATAGGGTTTTAGTGAGGTTCTGTTGTGTCGCTAAGGGTCTTGTAGAGTGCTGTCGGGTCCTGTAGTATTCTGTAGGGTTCCAGAGGGGCTCGTAGGGTTCCGTCGAAATCTGTAGGGTTCCCTAGGGGCCCATAGAGTCCCGTAGATTTCCGTAGGGGCCTGTAGGGTTGTGTAAGTGCCCGCAGGGGTTGGTAGGAGCTTGTAGGGTTCCATAAGTTTCCAGAGGGTTGTGTAGGGTTCCGTAGGGGCCTGTGGTGTTCCCTAGGGGCCTGTAGAGTCTCGTACCGTTCCGTAGGGGCCTGTGGTGTTCCCTAGGGGCCTGTAGAGTCTCGTACAGTTCCGTAGGGTCCTGTAGGTTTCCATAAGCGCCCGCAGAGGTCTGAAGGGGCCCGTCCTGTTCCTTAAGGATCCACAGGGCTCCGTAGACCTTCGTAGGTTTCCTAGAGGCCTGTAGAGTACCGCAGGAGCCAGTAGTGTTCTGTAGGGGCCCGTAGGGTTCCTTCCATAGGGGCTGGCAGTGTTCCGTAGGGGCCTCTAGGGTTGTGTAAGTGCCCGCAGGAGTCTGTAGGAATCCGTGGGATTCTGTAAGGTTCTGGAGGGTTCTGCAGGGTTCCGTAGGGGCCCGTAGAGTTCCGTAGTGGCTGGTAAAGTTCCGTAGGGCCCTGTACCGTTCCGTAACTGCCTGCAAGGATCTTTAGGCTTCCGTAGGGGCTGGTAGGGTTCCATAAAGTTCTGTGGGTTCCTGCAGAGTTCTGCAAGTGCCCGCAAGGGCCTGTAGGGGCGCACAGTGTTTCTGTCAGGTTCCGTAGAGTTCCGTAGGGGCCATAGGTTTCCGTAGTGGCTGGTAGTATTCCGTAGGGGTCTGTAGGGTTCCGTAGGCACCTGCAGTGTTCTGTAGGAGCCCATAGGGTTTTAGTGAGGTTCTGTTGTGTCGCTAAGGGTCTTGTAGAGTGCTGTCGGGTCCTGGAGTATTCTGTAGGGTTCCAGAAGGGCTCCTAGGGTTCCGTCAAAATCTGTAGGCTTCCCTAGGGGCCCATAGAGTCCCGTAGATTTCCGTAGGGGCCTGTAGGGTTGTGTAAGTGCCTGCAGGGGTTGGTAGGAGCTTGTAGGGTGCCATATGTTTCCGGAGGGTTGTGTAGGGTTCCGTAGGGGCCTGTGGTGTTCCCTAGGGGCCTGTAGAGGCTCGTACAGTTCCGTAGGGGCCTGTAGTGTTCCCTAGGGGCCTGTAGAGTCTCGTACAGTTCCGTAGGGTCCTGTAGGTTTCCATAAGCGCCCGCAGAGGTCTGAAGGGGCCCGTCCTGTTCCGTAAGGATCCATAGGGTTCCGTAGAGCTTCGTAGGTTTCCTAGAGGCCTGTAGAGTACCGCAGGAGCCAGTAGTGTTCTGTAGGGGCCCGTAGGGTTCCTTTCATAGGGGCTGGCAGTGTTCCGTAGGGGCCTCTATGGTTGTGTAAGTGCCCGCAGGAGTCTGTAGGAGTCTGTGGGATTCTGTAAGGTTCCGGAGGGTTCTGCAGGGTTCCGTAGGGGCCCGTAGAGTTCCGTAGTGGCTGGTAAAGTTCCGTAGGGCCCTGTACCGTTCCGTAACTGCCTGCAAGGATCTTTAGGCTTCTGTAGGGGCTGGTAGGGTTCCGTAAAGTTCCGTGGGTTCCTGCAGAGTTCTGCAAGTGCCCGCAAGGGCCTGTAGGGGCCCACAGTGTTTCTGTCAGGTTCCGTAGAGTTCCATAGGGGCCATAGGTTTCCATAGTGGCTGGTAGTATTCCGTAGGGGTCTGTAGGGTTCCGTAGGCACCTGCAGTGTTCCGTAGGAGCCCATAGGGTTTTAGTGAGGTTCTGTTGTGTCGCTAAGGGTCTTGTAGAGTGCTGTCGGGTCCTGGAGTATTCTGTAGGGTTCCAGAGGGGCTCGTAGGGTTCCGTCAAAATCTGTAGGCTTCCCTAGGGGCCCATAGAGTCCCGTAGATTTCCGTAGGGGCCTGTAGGGTTGTGTAAGTGCCCGCAGGGGTTGGTAGGAGCTTGTAGGGTTCCATAAGTTTCCAGAGGGTTGTGTAGGGTTCCGTAGGGGTCTGTGGTGTTCCCTAGGGGCCTGTAGAGTCTCGTACGGTTCCGTAGGGGCCTGTGGTGTTCCCTAGGGGCCTGTAGAGTCTCGTACAGTTCTGTAGGGTCCTGTAGGTTTCCATAAGCGCCCGCAGAGGTCTGAAGGGGCTTGTCCTGTTCCGTAAGGATCCACAGGGCTCCGTAGAGCTTCGTAGGTTTCCTAGAGGCCTGTAGAGTACCGCAGGAGCCAGTAGTGTTCTGTAGGGGCCCGTAGGGTTCCTTTCATAGGGGCTGGCAGTGTTCCGTAGGGGCCTCTAGGGTTGTGTAAGTGCCCGCAGGAGTCTGTAGGAGTCTGTGGGATTCTGTAAGGTTCCGGAGGGTTCTGCAGGGTTCCGTAGGGGCCCGTAGAGTTCCATAGTGGCTGGTAAAGTTCCGTAGGGCCCTGTACCGTTCCGTAACTGCCTGCAAGGATCTTTAGGCTTCCGTAGGGGCTGGTAGGGTTCCGTAAAGTACCGTGGGTTCCTGCAGAGTTCTGCAAGTGCCCGCAAGGGCCTGTAGGGGCGCACAGTGTTTCTGTCAGGTTCCGTAGAGCTCCGTAGGGGCCATAGGTTTCCATAGTGGCTGGTAGTATTCCGTAGGGGTCTGTAGGTTTCCGTAGGCACCTGCAGTGTTCCGTAGGAGCCCATAGGGTTTTAGTGAGGTTCCGTTGTGTCGCTAAGGGTCTTGTAGAGTGCTGTCGGGTCCTGGAGTATTCTGTAGGGTTCCAGAGGGGCTCGTAGGGTTCCGTCAAAATCTCTAGGGTTCCCTAGGGGCCCATAGAGTCCCGTAGATTTCCATAGGGGCCTGTAGGGTTGTGTAAGTGCCCGCAGGGGTTGGTAGGAGCTTGTAGGGTTCCATAAGTTTCCAGAGGGTTGTGTAGGGTTCCGTAGGGGTCTGTGGTGTTCCCTAGGGGCCTGTAGAGTCTCGTACCGTTCCGTAGGGGCCTGTGGTGTTCCCTAGGGGCCTGTAGAGTCTCGTACAGTTCCGTAGGGTCCTGTAGGTTTCCATAAGCGCCCGCAGAGGTCTGAAGGGGCCCGTCCTGTTCCTTAAGGATCCACAGGGCTCCGTAGAGCTTCGTAGGTTTCCTAGAGGCCTGTAGAGTACCGCAGGAGCCAGTAGTGTTCTGTAGGGGCCCGTAGGGTTCCTTCCATAGGGGCTGGCAGTGTTCCGTAGGGGCCTCTAGGGTTGTGTAAGTGCCCGCAGGAGTCTGTAGGAATCCGTGGGATTCTGTAAGGTTCCGGAGGGTTCTGCAGGGTTTTGCAGGGGCCCGTAGAGTTCCGTAGTGGCTGGTAAAGTTCCGTAGGGCCCTGTACCGTTCCGTAACTGCCTGCAAGGATCTTTAGGCTTCCGTAGGGGCTGGTAGGGTTCCATAAAGTTCCGTGGGTTCCTGCAGAGTTCTGCAAGTGCCCGCAAGGGCCTGTAGGGGCGCACAGTGTTTCTGTCAGGTTCCGTAGAGTTCCGTAGGGGCCATAGGTTTCCGTAGTGGCTGGTAGTATTCCGTAGGGGTCTGTAGGGTTCCGTAGGCACCTGCAGTGTTCTGTAGGAGCCCATAGGGTTTTAGTGAGGTTCTGTTGTGTCGCTAAGGGTCTTGTAGAGTGCTGTCGGGTCCTGGAGTATTCTGTAGGGTTCCAGAGGGGCTCCTAGGGTTCCGTCAAAATCTGTAGGCTTCCCTAGGGGCCCATAGAGTCCCGTAGATTTCCGTAGGGGCCTGTAGGGTTGTGTAAGTGCCTGCAGGGGTTGGTAGGATCTTGTAGGGTGCCATATGTTTCCGGAGGGTTGTGTAGGGTTCCGTAGGGGCCTGTGGTGTTCCCTAGGGGCCTGTAGAGGCTCGTACAGTTCCGTAGGGGCCTGTAGTGTTCCCTAGGGGCCTGTAGAGTCTCGTACAGTTCCGTAGGGTCCTGTAGGTTTCCATAAGCGCCCGCAGAGGTCTGAAGGGGCCCGTCCTGTTCCGTAAGGATCCATAGGGTTCCGTAGAGCTTCGTAGGTTTCCTAGAGGCCTGTAGAGTACCGCAGGAGCCAGTAGTGTTCTGTAGGGGCCCGTAGGGTTCCTTTCATAGGGGCTGGCAGTGTTCCGTAGGGGCCTCTATGGTTGTGTAAGTGCCCGCAGGAGTCTGTAGGAGTCTGTGGGATTCTGTAAGGTTCCGGAGGGTTCTGCAGGGTTCCGTAGGGGCCCGTAGAGTTCCGTAGTGGCTGGTAAAGTTCCGTAGGGCCCTGTACCGTTCCGTAACTGCCTGCAAGGATCTTTAGGCTTCTGTAGGGGCTGGTAGGGTTCCGTAAAGTTCCGTGGGTTCCTGCAGAGTTCTGCAAGTGCCCGCAAGGGCCTGTAGGGGCCCACAGTGTTTCTGTCAGGTTCCGTAGAGTTCCGTAGGGGCCATAGGTTTCCATAGTGGCTGGTAGTATTCCGTAGGGGTCTGTAGGGTTCCGTAGGCACCTGCAGTGTTCCGTAGGAGCCCATAGGGTTTTAGTGAGGTTCTGTTGTGTCGCTAAGGGTCTTGTAGAGTGCTGTCGGGTCCTGGAGTATTCTGTAGGGTTCCAGAGGGGCTCGTAGGGTTCCGTCAAAATCTGTAGGCTTCCCTAGGGGCCCATAGAGTCCCGTAGATTTCCGTAGGGGCCTGTAGGGTTGTGTAAGTGCCCGCAGGGGTTGGTAGGAGCTTGTAGGGTTCCATAAGTTTCCAGAGGGTTGTGTAGGGTTCCGTAGGGGTCTGTGGTGTTCCCTAGGGGCCTGTAGAGTCTCGTACGGTTCCGTAGGGGCCTGTGGTGTTCCCTAGGGGCCTGTAGAGTCTCATACAGTTCTGTAGGGTCCTGTAGGTTTCCATAAGCGCCCGCAGAGGTCTGAAGGGGCTTGTCCTGTTCCGTAAGGATCCACAGGGCTCCGTAGAGCTTCGTAGGTTTCCTAGAGGCCTGTAGAGTACCGCAGGAGCCAGTAGTGTTCTGTAGGGGCCCGTAGGGTTCCTTCCATAGGGGCTGGCAGTGTTCCGTAGGGGCCTCTAGGATTGTGTAAGTGCCCGCAGGAGTCTGTAGGAGTCTGTGGGATTCTGTAAGGTTCCGGAGGGTTCTGCAGGGTTCCGTAGGGGCCCGTAGAGTTCCGTAGTGGCTGGTAAAGTTCCGTAGGGCCCTGTGGGGTTCTGTATGGACCTGTAGGGTTCCGTAGGGGCCTGCAGGGTTCTGTAAGTGCCCGCAGGTGTCTGTAGGGTTCCGTAGGGGCCTGCAGGGTTTCGTAGGCACCTGCAGTGTTCTGTAGGAGCCCATAGGGTTTTAGTGAGGTTCCGTTGTGTCGCTAAGGGTCTTGTAGAGTGCTGTCGGGTCCTGTAGTATTCTGTAGGGTTCCAGAGGGGCTCGTAGGGTTCCGTCGAAATCTGTAGGGTTCCCTAGGGGCCCATAGAGTCCCGTAGATTTCCGTAGGGGCCTGTAGGGTTGTGTAAGTGCCCGCAGGGGTTGGTAGGAGCTTGTAGGGTGCCATAAGTTTGCAGAGGGTTGTGTAGGGTTCCGTAGGGGTCTGTGGTGTTCCCTAGGGGCCTGTAGAGTCTCGTACGGTTCCGTAGGGGCCTGTGGTGTTCCCTAGGGGCCTGTAGAGTCTCGTACAGTTCCGTAGGGTCCTGTAGGTTTCCATAAGCGCCCGCAGAGGTCTGAAGGGGCCCGTCCTGTTCCGTAAGGATCCACAGGGCTCCGTAGACCTTCGTAGGTTTCCTAGAGGCCTGTAGAGTACCGCAGGAGCCAGTAGTGTTCTGTAGGGGCCCGTAGGGTTCCTTCCATAGGGGCTGGCAGTGTTCCGTAGGGGCCTCTAGGATTGTGTAAGTGCCCGCAGGAGTCTGTAGGAATCCGTGGGATTCTGTAAGGTTCCGGAGGGTTCTGCAGGGTTTTGTAGGGGCCCGTAGAGTTCCGTAGTGGCTGGTAAAGTTCCGTAGGGCCCTGTACCGTTCCGTAACTGCCTGCAAGGATCTTTAGGCTTCCGTAGGGGCTGGTAGGGTTCCATAAAGTTCCGTGGGTTCCTGCAGAGTTCTGCAAGTGCCCGCAAGGGCCTGTAGGGGCGCACAGTGTTTCTGTCAGGTTCCGTAGGGGCCATAGTTTTCCGTAGTGGCTGGTAGTATTCCGTAGGGGTCTGTAGGGTTCCGTAGGCACCTGCAGTGTTCTGTAGGAGCCCATAGGGTTTTAGTGAGGTTCTGTTGTGTCGCTAAGGGTCTTGTAGAGTGCTGTCGGGTCCTGGAGTATTCTGTAGGGTTCCAGAGGGGCTCCTAGGGTTCCGTCGAAATCTGTAGGCTTCCCTAGGGGCCCATAGAGTCCCGTAGATTTCCGTAGGGACCTGTAGGGTTGTGTAAGTGCCTGCAGGGGTTGGTAGGAGCTTGTAGGGTGCCATATGTTTCCGGAGGGTTGTGTAGGGTTCCGTAGGGGCCTGTGGTGTTCCCTAGGGGCCTGTAGAGGCTCGTACAGTTCCGTAGGGGCCTGTAGTGTTCCCTAGGGGCCTGTAGAGTCTCGTACAGTTCCGTAGGGTCCTGTAGGTTTCCATAAGCGCCCGCAGAGGTCTGAAGGGGCCCGTCCTGTTCCGTAAGGATCCATAGGGTTCCGTAGAGCTTCGTAGGTTTCCTAGAGGCCTGTAGAGTACCGCAGGAGCCAGTAGTGTTCTGTAGGGGCCCGTAGGGTTCCTTTCATAGGGGCTGGCAGTGTTCCGTAGGGGCCTCTATGGTTGTGTAAGTGCCCGCAGGAGTCTGTAGGAGTCTGTGGGATTCTGTAAGGTTCCGGAGGGTTCTGCAGGGTTCCGTAGGGGCCCGTAGAGTTCCGTAGTGGCTGGTAAAGTTCCGTAGGGCCCTGTACCGTTCCGTAACTGCCTGCAAGGATCTTTAGGCTTCCGTAGGGACTAGTAGGGTTCCGTAAAGTTCCGTGGGTTCCTGCAGAGTTCTGCAAGTGCCCGCAAGGGCCTGTAGGGGCCCACAGTGTTTCTGTCAGGTTCCGTAGAGTTCCATAGGGGCCATAGGTTTCCATAGTGGCTGGTAGTATTCCGTAGGGGTCTGTAGGGTTCCGTAGGCACCTGCAGTGTTCCGTAGGAGCCCATAGGGTTTTAGTGAGGTTCTGTTGTGTCGCTAAGGGTCTTGTAGAGTGCTGTCGGGTCCTGGAGTATTCTGTAGGGTTCCAGAGGGGCTCGTAGGGTTCCGTCAAAATCTGTAGGCTTCCCTAGGGGCCCATAGAGTCCCGTAGATTTCCGTAGGGGCCTGTAGGGTTGTGTAAGTGCCCGCAGGGGTTGGTAGGAGCTTGTAGGGTTCCATAAGTTTCCAGAGGGTTGTGTAGGGTTCCGTAGGGGTCTGTGGTGTTCCCTAGGGGCCTGTAGAGTCTCGTACGGTTCCGTAGGGGCCTGTGGTGTTCCCTAGGGGCCTGTAGAGTCTCGTACAGTTCTGTAGGGTCCTGTAGGTTTCCATAAGCGCCCGCAGAGGTCTGAAGGGGCTTGTCCTGTTCCGTAAGGATCCACAGGGCTCCGTAGAGCTTCGTAGGTTTCCTAGAGGCCTGTAGAGTACCGCAGGAGCCAGTAGTGTTCTGTAGGGGCCCGTAGGGTTCCTTTCATAGGGGCTGGCAGTGTTCCGTAGGGGCCTCTAGGGTTGTGTAAGTGCCCGCAGGAGTCTGTAGGAGTCTGTGGGATTCTGTAAGGTTCCGGAGGGTTCTGCAGGGTTCCGTAGGGGCCCGTAGAGTTCCATAGTGGCTGGTAAAGTTCCGTAGGGCCCTGTACCGTTCCGTAACTGCCTGCAAGGATCTTTAGGCTTCCGTAGGGGCTGGTAGGGTTCCGTAAAGTACCGTGGGTTCCTGCAGAGTTCTGCAAGTGCCCGCAAGGGCCTGTAGGGGCGCACAGTGTTTCTGTCAGGTTCCGTAGAGCTCCGTAGGGGCCATAGGTTTCCATAGTGGCTGGTAGTATTCCGTAGGGGTCTGTAGGTTTCCGTAGGCACCTGCAGTGTTCCGTAGGAGCCCATAGGGTTTTAGTGAGGTTCCGTTGTGTCGCTAAGGGTCTTGTAGAGTGCTGTCGGGTCCTGGAGTATTCTGTAGGGTTCCAGAGGGGCTCGTAGGGTTCCGTCAAAATCTGTAGGGTTCCCTAGGGGCCCATAGAGTCCCGTAGATTTCCATAGGGGCCTGTAGGGTTGTGTAAGTGCCCGCAGGGGTTGGTAGGAGCTTGTAGGGTTCCATAAGTTTCCAGAGGGTTGTGTAGGGTTCCGTAGGGGTCTGTGGTGTTCCCTAGGGGCCTGTAGAGTCTCGTACCGTTCCGTAGGGGCCTGTGGTGTTCCCTAGGGGCCTGTAGAGTCTCGTACAGTTCCGTAGGGTCCTGTAGGTTTCCATAAGCGCCCGCAGAGGTCTGAAGGGGCCCGTCCTGTTCCTTAAGGATCCACAGGGCTCCGTAGACCTTCGTAGGTTTCCTAGAGGCCTGTAGAGTACCGCAGGAGCCAGTAGTGTTCTGTAGGGGCCCGTAGGGTTCCTTCCATAGGGGCTGGCAGTGTTCCGTAGGGGCCTCTAGGGTTGTGTAAGTGCCCGCAGGAGTCTGTAGGAATCCGTGGGATTCTGTAAGGTTCCGGAGGGTTCTGCAGGGTTTTGCAGGGGCCCGTAGAGTTCCGTAGTGGCTGGTAAAGTTCCGTAGGGCCCTGTACCGTTCCGTAACTGCCTGCAAGGATCTTTAGGCTTCCGTAGGGGCTGGTAGGGTTCCATAAAGTTCCGTGGGTTCCTGCAGAGTTCTGCAAGTGCCCGCAAGGGCCTGTAGGGGCGCACAGTGTTTCTGTCAGGTTCCGTAGAGTTCCGTAGGGGCCATAGGTTTCCGTAGTGGCTGGTAGTATTCCGTAGGGGTCTGTAGGGTTCCGTAGGCACCTGCAGTGTTCTGTAGGAGCCCATAGGGTTTTAGTGAGGTTCTGTTGTGTCGCTAAGGGTCTTGTAGAGTGCTGTCGGGTCCTGGAGTATTCTGTAGGGTTCCAGAGGGGCTCCTAGGGTTCCGTCAAAATCTGTAGGCTTCCCTAGGGGCCCATAGAGTCCCGTAGATTTCCGTAGGGGCCTGTAGGGTTGTGTAAGTGCCTGCAGGGGTTGGTAGGATCTTGTAGGGTGCCATATGTTTCCGGAGGGTTGTGTAGGGTTCCGTAGGGGCCTGTGGTGTTCCCTAGGGGCCTGTAGAGGCTCGTACAGTTCCGTAGGGGCCTGTAGTGTTCCCTAGGGGCCTGTAGAGTCTCGTACAGTTCCGTAGGGTCCTGTAGGTTTCCATAAGCGCCCGCAGAGGTCTGAAGGGGCCCGTCCTGTTCCGTAAGGATCCATAGGGTTCCGTAGAGCTTCGTAGGTTTCCTAGAGGCCTGTAGAGTACCGCAGGAGCCAGTAGTGTTCTGTAGGGGCCCGTAGGGTTCCTTTCATAGGGGCTGGCAGTGTTCCGTAGGGGCCTCTATGGTTGTGTAAGTGCCCGCAGGAGTCTGTAGGAGTCTGTGGGATTCTGTAAGGTTCCGGAGGGTTCTGCAGGGTTCCGTAGGGGCCCGTAGAGTTCCGTAGTGGCTGGTAAAGTTCCGTAGGGCCCTGTACCGTTCCGTAACTGCCTGCAAGGATCTTTAGGCTTCTGTAGGGGCTGGTAGGGTTCCGTAAAGTTCCGTGGGTTCCTGCAGAGTTCTGCAAGTGCCCGCAAGGGCCTGTAGGGGCCCACAGTGTTTCTGTCAGGTTCCGTAGAGTTCCGTAGGGGCCATAGGTTTCCATAGTGGCTGGTAGTATTCCGTAGGGGTCTGTAGGGTTCCGTAGGCACCTGCAGTGTTCCGTAGGAGCCCATAGGGTTTTAGTGAGGTTCTGTTGTGTCGCTAAGGGTCTTGTAGAGTGCTGTCGGGTCCTGGAGTATTCTGTAGGGTTCCAGAGGGGCTCGTAGGGTTCCGTCAAAATCTGTAGGCTTCCCTAGGGGCCCATAGAGTCCCGTAGATTTCCGTAGGGGCCTGTAGGGTTGTGTAAGTGCCCGCAGGGGTTGGTAGGAGCTTGTAGGGTTCCATAAGTTTCCAGAGGGTTGTGTAGGGTTCCGTAGGGGTCTGTGGTGTTCCCTAGGGGCCTGTAGAGTCTCGTACGGTTCCGTAGGGGCCTGTGGTGTTCCCTAGGGGCCTGTAGAGTCTCATACAGTTCTGTAGGGTCCTGTAGGTTTCCATAAGCGCCCGCAGAGGTCTGAAGGGGCTTGTCCTGTTCCGTAAGGATCCACAGGGCTCCGTAGAGCTTCGTAGGTTTCCTAGAGGCCTGTAGAGTACCGCAGGAGCCAGTAGTGTTCTGTAGGGGCCCGTAGGGTTCCTTCCATAGGGGCTGGCAGTGTTCCGTAGGGGCCTCTAGGATTGTGTAAGTGCCCGCAGGAGTCTGTAGGAGTCTGTGGGATTCTGTAAGGTTCCGGAGGGTTCTGCAGGGTTCCGTAGGGGCCCGTAGAGTTCCGTAGTGGCTGGTAAAGTTCCGTAGGGCCCTGTGGGGTTCTGTATGGACCTGTAGGGTTCCGTAGGGGCCTGCAGGGTTCTGTAAGTGCCCGCAGGTGTCTGTAGGGTTCTGTAGGGGCCTGCAGGGTTTCGTAGGCACCTGCAGTGTTCTGTAGGAGCCCATAGGGTTTTAGTGAGGTTCCGTTGTGTCGCTAAGGGTCTTGTAGAGTGCTGTCGGGTCCTGTAGTATTCTGTAGGGTTCCAGAGGGGCTCGTAGGGTTCCGTCGAAATCTGTAGGGTTCCCTAGGGGCCCATAGAGTCCCGTAGATTTCCGTAGGGGCCTGTAGGGTTGTGTAAGTGCCCGCAGGGGTTGGTAGGAGCTTGTAGGGTGCCATAAGTTTGCAGAGGGTTGTGTAGGGTTCCGTAGGGGTCTGTGGTGTTCCCTAGGGGCCTGTAGAGTCTCGTACGGTTCCGTAGGGGCCTGTGGTGTTCCCTAGGGGCCTGTAGAGTCTCGTACAGTTCCGTAGGGTCCTGTAGGTTTCCATAAGCGCCCGCAGAGGTCTGAAGGGGCCCGTCCTGTTCCGTAAGGATCCACAGGGCTCCGTAGAGCTTCGTAGGTTTCCTAGAGGCCTGTAGAGTACCGCAGGAGCCAGTAGTGTTCTGTAGGGGCCCGTAGGGTTCCTTCCATAGGGGCTGGCAGTGTTCCGTAGGGGCCTCTAGGATTGTGTAAGTGCCCGCAGGAGTCTGTAGGAATCCGTGGGATTCTGTAAGGTTCCGGAGGGTTCTGCAGGGTTTTGTAGGGGCCCGTAGAGTTCCGTAGTGGCTGGTAAAGTTCCGTAGGGCCCTGTACCGTTCCGTAACTGCCTGCAAGGATCTTTAGGCTTCCGTAGGGGCTGGTAGGGTTCCATAAAGTTCCGTGGGTTCCTGCAGAGTTCTGCAAGTGCCCGCAAGGGCCTGTAGGGGCGCACAGTGTTTCTGTCAGGTTCCGTAGGGGCCATAGTTTTCCGTAGTGGCTGGTAGTATTCCGTAGGGGTCTGTAGGGTTCCGTAGGCACCTGCAGTGTTCTGTAGGAGCCCATAGGGTTTTAGTGAGGTTCTGTTGTGTCGCTAAGGGTCTTGTAGAGTGCTGTCGGGTCCTGGAGTATTCTGTAGGGTTCCAGAGGGGCTCGTAGGGTTCCGTCAAAATCTGTAGGGTTCCCTAGGGGCCCATAGAGTCCCGTAGATTTCCGTAGGGACCTGTAGGGTTGTGTAAGTGCCTGCAGGGGTTGGTAGGAGCTTGTAGGGTGCCATATGTTTCCGGAGGGTTGTGTAGGGTTCCGTAGGGGCCTGTGGTGTTCCCTAGGGGCCTGTAGAGTCTCGTACCGTTCCGTAGGGGCCTGTAGTGTTCCCTAGGGGCCTGTAGAGTCTCGTACAGTTCCGTAGGGTCCTGTAGGTTTCCATAAGCGCCCGCAGAGGTCTGAAGGGGCCCGTCCTGTTCCGTAAGGATCCATAGGGTTCCGTAGAGCTTCGTAGGTTCCCTAGAGGCCTGTAGAGTACCGCAGGAGCCAGTAGTGTTCTGTAGGGGCCCGTAGGGTTCCTTTCATAGGGGCTGGCAGTGTTCCGTAGGGGCCTCTAGGGTTGTGTAAGTGCCCGCAGGAGTCTGTAGGAGTCTGTGGGAGTCTGTAAGGTTCCGGAGGGTTCTGCAGGGTTCCGTAGGGGCCCGTAGAGTTCCGTAGTGGCTGGTAAAGTTCCGTAGGGCCCTGTACCGTTCCGTAACTGCCTGCAAGGATCTTTAGGCTTCTGTAGGGGCTGGTAGGGTTCCGTAAAGTTCCGTGGGTTCCTGCAGAGTTCTGCAAGTGCCCGCAAGGGCCTGTAGGGGCGCACAGTGTTTCTGTCAGGTTCCGTAGAGTTCCGTAGGGGCCATAGGTTTCCGTAGTGGCTGGTAGTATTCCGTATGGGTCTGTAGGGTTCCGTAGGCACCTGCAGTGTTCCGTAGGAGCCCATAGGGTTTTAGTGAGGTTCCGTTGTGTCGCTAAGGGTCTTGTAGAGTGCTGTCGGGTCCTGGAGTATTCTGTAGGGTTCCAGAGGGGCTCGTAGGGTTCCGTCGAAATCTGTAGGCTTCCCTAGGGGCCCATAGAGTCCCGTAGATTTCCGTAGGGGCCTGTAGGGTTGTGTAAGTGCCCGCAGGGGTTGGTAGGAGCTTGTAGGGTTCCATAAGTTTCCAGAGGGTTGTGTAGGGTTCCGTAGGGGTCTGTGGTGTTCCCTAGGGGCCTGTAGAGTCTCGTACCGTTCCGTAGGGGCCTGTGGTGTTCCCTAGGGGCCTGTAGAATCTCGTACAGTTCCGTAGGGTCCTGTAGGTTTCCATAAGCACCCGCAGAGGTCTGAAGGGGCCCGTACTGTTCCGTAAGGATCCACAGGGCTCCGTAGAGCTTCGTAGGTTTCCTAGAGGCCTGTAGAGTACCGCAGGAGCCAGTAGTGTTCTGTAGGGGCCCGTAGGGTTCCTTTCATAGGGGCTGGCAGTGTTCCGTAGGGGCCTCTAGGATTGTGTAAGTGCCCGCAGGAGTCTGTAGGAGTCTGTGGGATTCTGTAAGGTTCCGGAGGGTTTTGCAGGGTTCCGTAGGGGCCCGTAGAGTTCCGTAGTGGCTGGTAAAGTTCCGTAGGGCCCTGTGGGGTTCTGTATGGACCTGTAGGGTTCCGTAGGGGCCTGCAGGGTTCTGTAAGTGCCCGCAGGTGTCTGTAGGGTTCCGTAGGGGCCTGCAGGGTTTCGTAGGCACCTGCAGTGTTCTGTAGGAGCCCATAGGGTTTTAGTGAGGTTCCGTTGTGTCGCTAAGGGTCTTGTAGAGTGCTGTCGGGTCCTGTAGTATTCTGTAGGGTTCCAGAGGGGCTCGTAGGGTTCCGTCGAAATCTGTAGGGTTCCCTAGGGGCCCATAGAGTCCCGTAGATTTCCGTAGGGGCCTGTAGGGTTGTGTAAGTGCCCGCAGGGGTTGGTAGGAGCTTGTAGGGTTCCATAAGTTTCCAGAGGGTTGTGTAGGGTTCCGTAGGGGTCTGTGGTGTTCCCTAGGGGCCTGTAGAGTCTCGTACGGTTCCGTAGGGGCCTGTGGTGTTCCCTAGGGGCCTGTAGAGTCTCGTACAGTTCCGTAGGGTCCTGTAGGTTTCCATAAGCGCCCGCAGAGGTCTGAAGGGGCCCGTCCTGTTCCGTAAGGATCCACAGGGCTCCGTAGAGCTTCGTAGGTTTCCTAGAGGCCTGTAGAGTACCACAGGAGCCAGTAGTGTTCTGTAGGGGCCCGTAGGGTTCCTTCCATAGGGGCTGGCAGTGTTCCGTAGGGGCCTCTAGGATTGTGTAAGTGCCCGCAGGAGTCTGTAGGAGTCTGTGGGAGTCTGTAAGGTTCCGGAGGGTTCTGCAGGGTTCCGTAGGGGCCCGTAGAGTTCCGTAGTGGCTGGTAAAGTTCCGTAGGGCCCTGTACCGTTCCGTAACTGCCTGCAAGGATCTTTAGGCTTCTGTAGGGGCTGGTAGGGTTCCGTAAAGTTCTGTGGGTTCCTGCAGAGTTCTGCAAGTGCCCGCAAGGGCCTGTAGGGGCCCACAGTGTTTCTGTCAGGTTCCGTAGAGTTCCGTAGGGGCCATAGGTTTCCGTAGTGGCTGGTAGTATTCCGTAGGGGTCTGTAGGGTTCCGTAGGCACCTGCAGTGTTCTGTAGGAGCCCATAGGGTTTTAGTGAGGTTCTGTTGTGTCGCTAAGGGTCTTGTAGAGTGCTGTCGGGTCCTGGAGTATTCTGTAGGGTTCCAGAGGGGCTCGTAGGGTTCCGTCGAAATCTGTAGGGTTCCCTAGGGGCCCAAAGAGTCCCGTAGATTTCCGTAGGGGCCTGTAGGGTTGTGTAAGTGCCTGCAGGGGTTGGTAGGAGCTTGTAGGGTGCCATATGTTTCCGGAGGGTTGTGTAGGGTTCCGTAGGGGCCTGTGGTGTTCCCTAGGGGCCTGTAGAGTCTCGTACAGTTCCGTAGGGGCCTGTAGTGTTCCCTAGGGGCCTGTAGAATCTCGTACAGTTCCGTAGGGTCCTGTAGGTTTCCATAAGCGCCCGCAGAGGTCTGAAGGGGCCCATACTGTTCCGTAAGGATCCACAGGGCTCCGTAGAGCTTCGTAGGTTTCCTAGAGGCCTGTAGAGTACCGCAGGAGCCAGTAGTGTTCTGTAGGGGCCCGTAGGGTTCCTTCCATAGGGGCTGGCAGTGTTCCGTAGGGGCCTCTAGGATTGTGTAAGTGCCCGCAGGAGTCTGTAGGAGTCTGTGGGATTCTGTAAGGTTCCGGAGGGTTCTGCAGGGTTCCGTAGGGGCCCGTAGAGTTCCGTAGTGGCTGGTAAAGTTCCGTAGGGCCCTGTGGGGTTCTGTATGGACCTGTAGGGTTCCGTAGGGGCCTGCAGGGTTCTGTAAGTGCCCGCAGGTGTCTGTAGGGTTCCGTAGGGGCCTGCAGGGTTTCGTAGGCACCTGCAGTGTTCTGTAGGAGCCCATAGGGTTTTAGTGAGGTTCCGTTGTGTCGCTAAGGGTCTTGTAGAGTGCTGTCGGGTCCTGTAGTATTCTGTAGGGTTCCAGAGGGGCTCGTAGGGTTCCGTCGAAATCTGTAGGGTTCCCTAGGGGCCCATAGAGTCCCGTAGATTTCCGTAGGGGCCTGTAGGGTTGTGTAAGTGCCCGCAGGGGTTGGTAGGAGCTTGTAGGGTTCCATAAGTTTCCAGAGGGTTGTGTAGGGTTCCGTAGGGGTCTGTGGTGTTCCCTAGGGGCCTGTAGAGTCTCGTACAGTTCCGTAGGGTCCTGTAGGTTTCCATAAGCGCCCGCAGAGGTCTGAAGGGGCCCGTACTGTTCCGTAAGTATCCACAGGGCTCCGTAGAGCTTCGTAGGTTTCCTAGAGGCCTGTAGAGTACCGCAGGAGCCAGTAGTGTTCTGTAGGGGCCCGTAGGGTTCCTTCCACAGGGGCTGGCAGTGTTCCGTAGGGGCCTCTAGGATTGTGTAAGTGCCCGCAGGAGTCTGTAGGAGTCTGTGGGATTCTGTAAGGTTCCGGAGGGTTCTGCAGGGTTCCGTAGGGGCCCGTAGAGTTCCGTAGTGGCTGGTAAAGTTCCGTAGGGCCCTGTACCGTTCCGTAACTGCCTGCAAGGATCTTTAGGCTTCCGTAGGGGCTGGTAGGGTTCCATAAAGTTCCGTGGGTTCCTGCAGAGTTCTGCAAGTGCCCGCAAGGGCCTGTAGGGGCGCACAGTGTTTCTGTCAGGTTCCGTAGAGTTCCGTAGGGGCCATAGGTTTCCGTAGTGGCTGGTAGTATTCCGTAGGGGTCTGTAGGGTTCCGTAGGCACCTGCAGTGTTCTGTAGGAGCCCATAGGGTTTTAGTGAGGTTCTGTTGTGTCGCTAAGGGTCTTGTAGAGTGCTGTCGGGTCCTGGAGTATTCTGTAGGGTTCCAGAGGGGCTCGTAGGGTTCCGTCAAAATCTGTAGGGTTCCCTAGGGGCCCATAGAGTCCCGTAGATTTCCGTAGGGGCCTGTAGGGTTGTGTAAGTGCCCGCAGGGGTTGGTAGGAGCTTGTAGGGTGCCATAAGTTTCCAGAGGGTTGTGTAGGGTTCCGTAGGGGTCTGTGGTGTTCCCTAGGGGCCTGTAGAGTCTCGTACGGTTCCGTAGGGGCCTGTGGTGTTCCCTAGGGGCCTGTAGAGTCTCGTACAGTTCCGTAGGGTCCTGTAGGTTTCCATAAGCGCCCGCAGAGGTCTGAAGGGGCCCGTCCTGTTCCGTAAGGATCCACAGGGCTCCGTAGAGCTTCGTAGGTTTCCTAGAGGCCTGTAGAGTACCGCAGGAGCCAGTAGTGTTCTGTAGGGGCCCGTAGGGTTCCTTCCATAGGGGCTGGCAGTGTTCCGTAGGGGCCTCTAGGATTGTGTAAGTGCCCGCAGGAGTCTGTAGGAATCCGTGGGATTCTGTAAGGTTCCGGAGGGTTCTGCAGGGTTTTGTAGGGGCCCGTAGAGTTCCGTAGTGGCTGGTAAAGTTCCGTAGGGCCCTGTGCCGTTCCGTAACTGCCTGCAAGGATCTTTAGGCTTCCGTAGGGGCTGGTAGGGTTCCATAAAGTTGCGTGGGTTCCTGCAGAGTTCTGCAAGTGCCCGCAAGGGCCTGTAGGGGCGCACAGTGTTTCTGTCAGGTTCCGTAGGGGCCATAGGTTTCCGTAGTGGCTGGTAGTATTCCGTAGGGGTCTGTAGGGTTCCGTAGGCACCTGCAGTGTTCTGTAGGAGCCCATAGGGTTTTAGTGAGGTTCTGTTGTGTCGCTAAGGGTCTTGTAGAGTGCTGTCGGGTCCTGGAGTATTCTGTAGGGTTCCAGAGGGGCTCGTAGGGTTCCGTCGAAATCTGTAGGGTTCCCTAGGGGCCCATAGAGTCCCGTAGATTTCCGTAGGGGCCTGTAGGGTTGTGTAAGTGCCTGCCGGGGTTGGTAGGAGCTTGTAGGGTGCCATATGTTTCCGGAGGGTTGTGTAGGGTTCCGTAGGGGCCTGTGGTGTTCCCTAGGGGCCTGTAGAGTCTCGTACAGTTCCGTAGGGGCCTGTAGTGTTCCCTAGGGGCCTGTTGAATCTCGTACAGTTCCGTAGGGTCCTGTAGGTTTCCATAAGCACCCGCAGAGGTCTGAAGGGGCCCGTACTGTTCCGTAAGGATCCACAGGGCTCCGTAGAGCTTCGTAGGTTTCCTAGAGGCCTGTAGAGTACCGCAGGAGCCAGTAGTGTTCTGTAGGGGCCCGTAGGGTTCCTTCCATAGGGGCTGGCAGTGTTCCGTAGGGGCCTCTAGGATTGTGTAAGTGCCCGCAGGAGTCTGTAGGAGTCTGTGGGATTCTGTAAGGTTCCGGAGGGTTCTGCAGGGTTCCGTAGGGGCCCGTAGAGTTCCGTAGTGGCTGGTAAAGTTCCGTAGGGCCCTGTGGGGTTCTGTATGGACCTGTAGGGTTCCGTAGGGGCCTGCAGGGTTCTGTAAGTGCCCGCAGGTGTCTGTAGGGTTCCGTAGGGGCCTGCAGGGTTTCGTAGGCACCTGCAGTGTTCTGTAGGAGCCCATAGGGTTTTAGTGAGGTTCCGTTGTGTCGCTAAGGGTCTTGTAGAGTGCTGTCGGGTCCTGGAGTATTCTGTAGGGTTCCAGAGGGGCTCGTAGGGTTCCGTCAAAATCTGTAGGCTTCCCTAGGGGCCCATAGAGTCCCGTAGATTTCCGTAGGGGCCTGTAGGGTTGTGTAAGTGCCCGCAGGGGTTGGTAGGAGCTTGTAGGGTTCCATAAGTTTCCAGAGGGTTGTGTAGGGTTCCGTAGGGGTCTGTGGTGTTCCCTAGGGGCCTGTAGAGTCTCGTACGGTTCCGTAGGGGCCTGTGGTGTTCCCTAGGGGCCTGTAGAGTCTCGTACAGTTCCGTAGGGTCCTGTAGGTTTCCATAAGCACCCGCAGAGGTCTGAAGGGGCCCGTACTGTTCCGTAAGGATCCACAGGGCTCCGTAGAGCTTCGTAGGTTTCCTAGAGGCCTGTAGAGTACCGCAGGAGCCAGTAGTGTTCTGTAGGGGCCCGTAGGGTTCCTTCCATAGGGGCTGGCAGTGTTCCGTAGGGGCCTCTAGGATTGTGTAAGTGCCCGCAGGAGTCTGTAGGAGTCTGTGGGATTCTGTAAGGTTCCGGAGGGTTCTGCAGGGTTCCGTAGGGGCCCGTAGAGTTCCGTAGTGGCTGGTAAAGTTCCGTAGGGCCCTGTGGGGTTCTGTATGGACCTGTAGGGTTCCGTAGGGGCCTGCAGGGTTCTGTAAGTGCCCGCAGGTGTCTGTAGGGTTCCGTAGGGGCCTGCAGGGTTTCGTAGGCACCTGCAGTGTTCTGTAGGAGCCCATAGGGTTTTAGTGAGGTTCCGTTGTGTCGCTAAGGGTCTTGTAGAGTGCTGTCGGGTCCTGGAGTATTCTGTAGGGTTCCAGAGGGGCTCGTAGGGTTCCGTCAAAATCTGTAGGGTTCCCTAGGGGCCCATAGAGTCCCGTAGATTTCCGTAGGGGCCTGTAGGGTTGTGTAAGTGCCCGCAGGGGTTGGTAGGAGCTTGTAGGGTTCCATAAGTTTCCAGAGGGTTGTGTAGGGTTCCGTAGGGGTCTGTGGTGTTCCCTAGGGGCCTGTAGAGTCTCGTACGGTTCCGTAGGGGCCTGTGGTGTTCCCTAGGGGCCTGTAGAGTCTCGTACAGTTCCGTAGGGTCCTGTAGGTTTCCATAAGCACCCGCAGAGGTCTGAAGGGGCCCGTCCTGTTCCGTAAGGATCCACAGGGCTCCGTAGAGCTTCGTAGGTTTCCTAGAGGCCTGTAGAGTACCGCAGGAGCCAGTAGTGTTCTGTAGGGGCCCGTAGGGTTCCTTCCATAGGGGCTGGCAGTGTTCCGTAGGGGCCTCTAGGATTGTGTAAGTGCCCGCAGGAGTCTGTAGGAATCCGTGGGATTCTGTAAGGTTCCGGAGGGTTCTGCAGGGTTTTGTAGGGGCCCGTAGAGTTCCGTAGTGGCTGGTAAAGTTCCGTAGGGCCCTGTACCGTTCCGTAACTGCCTGCAAGGATCTTTAGGCTTCCGTAGGGGCTGGTAGGGTTCCATAAAGTTCCGTGGGTTCCTGCAGAGTTCTGCAAGTGCCCGCAAGGGCCTGTAGGGGCGCACAGTGTTTCTGTCAGGTTCCGTAGGGGCCATAGGTTTCCGTAGTGGCTGGTAGTATTCCGTAGGGGTCTGTAGGGTTCCGTAGGCACCTGCAGTGTTCTGTAGGAGCCCATAGGGTTTTAGTGAGGTTCTGTTGTGTCGCTAAGGGTCTTGTAGAGTGCTGTCGGGTCCTGTAGTATTCTGTAGGGTTCCAGAGGGGCTCGTAGGGTTCCGTCGAAATCTGTAGGGTTCCCTAGGGGCCCATAGAGTCCCGTAGATTTCCGTAGGGGCCTGTAGGGTTGTGTAAGTGCCTGCCGGGGTTGGTAGGAGCTTGTAGGGTTCCATATGTTTCCGGAGGGTTGTGTAGGGTTCCGTAGGGGCCTGTGGTGTTCCCTAGGGGCCTGTAGAGTCTCGTACAGTTCCGTAGGGGCCTGTAGTGTTCCCTAGGGGCCTGTTGAATCTCGTACAGTTCCGTAGGGTCCTGTAGGTTTCCATAAGCACCCGCAGAGGTCTGAAGGGGCCCGTACTGTTCCGTAAGGATCCACAGGGCTCCGTAGAGCTTCGTAGGTTTCCTAGAGGCCTGTAGAGTACCGCAGGAGCCAGTAGTGTTCTGTAGGGGCCCGTAGGGTTCCTTCCATAGGGGCTGGCAGTGTTCCGTAGGGGCCTCTAGGATTGTGTAAGTGCCCGCAGGAGTCTGTAGGAGTCTGTGGGATTCTGTAAGGTTCCGGAGGGTTCTGCAGGGTTCCGTAGGGGCCCGTAGAGTTCCGTAGTGGCTGGTAAAGTTCCGTAGGGCCCTGTGGGGTTCTGTATGGACCTGTAGGGTTCCGTAGGGGCCTGCAGGGTTCTGTAAGTGCCCGCAGGTGTCTGTAGGGTTCCGTAGGGGCCTGCAGGGTTTCGTAGGCACCTGCAGTGTTCCGTAGGAGCCCATAGGGTTTTAGTGAGGTTCCGTTGTGTCGCTAAGGGTCTTGTAGAGTGCTGTCGGGTCCTGGAGTATTCTGTAGGGTTCCAGAGGGGCTCGTAGGGTTCCGTCAAAATCTGTAGGCTTCCCTAGGGGCCCAAAGAGTCCCGTAGATTTCCGTAGGGGCCTGTAGGGTTGTGTAAGTGCCCGCAGGGGTTGGTAGGAGCTTGTAGGGTTCCATAAGTTTCCAGAGGGTTGTGTAGGGTTCCGTAGGGGTCTGTGGTGTTCCCTAGGGGCCTGTAGAGTCTCGTACGGTTCCGTAGGGGCCTGTGGTGTTCCCTAGGGGCCTGTAGAGTCTCGTACAGTTCCGTAGGGTCCTGTAGGTTTCCATAAGCACCCGCAGAGGTCTGAAGGGGCCCGTACTGTTCCGTAAGGATCCACAGGGCTCCGTAGAGCTTCGTAGGTTTCCTAGAGGCCTGTAGAGTACCGCAGGAGCCAGTAGTGTTCTGTAGGGGCCCGTAGGGTTCCTTCCATAGGGGCTGGCAGTGTTCCGTAGGGGCCTCTAGGATTGTGTAAGTGCCCGCAGGAGTCTGTAGGAGTCTGTGGGATTCTGTAAGGTTCCGGAGGGTTCTGCAGGGTTCCGTAGGGGCCCGTAGAGTTCCGTAGTGGCTGGTAAAGTTCCGTAGGGCCCTGTGGGGTTCTGTATGGACCTGTAGGGTTCCGTAGGGGCCTGCAGGGTTCTGTAAGTGCCCGCAGGTGTCTGTAGGGTTCCGTAGGGGCCTGCAGGGTTTCGTAGGCACCTGCAGTGTTCTGTAGGAGCCCATAGGGTTTTAGTGAGGTTCCGTTGTGTCGCTAAGGGTCTTGTAGAGTGCTGTCGGGTCCTGTAGTATTCTGTAGGGTTCCAGAGGGGCTCGTAGGGTTCCGTCAAAATCTGTAGGGTTCCCTAGGGGCCCATAGAGTCCCGTAGATTTCTGTAGGGGCCTGTAGGGTTGTGTAAGTGCCCGCAGGGGTTGGTAGGAGCTTGTAGGGTTCCATAAGTTTCCAGAGGGTTGTGTAGGGTTCCGTAGGGGTCTGTGGTGTTCCCTAGGGGCCTGTAGAGTCTCGTACGGTTCCGTAGGGGCCTGTGGTGTTCCCTAGGGGCCTGTAGAGTCTCGTACAGTTCCGTAGGGTCCTGTAGGTTTCCATAAGCGCCCGCAGAGGTCTGAAGGGGCCCGTCCTGTTCCGTAAGGATCCATAGGGTTCCGTAGAGCTTTGTAGGTTCCCTAGAGGCCTGTAGAGTACCGCAGGAGCCAGTAGTGTTCTGTAGGGGCCCGTAGGGTTCCTTCCATAGGGGCTGGCAGTGTTCCGTAGGGGCCTCTAGGGTTGTGTAAGTGCCCGCAGGAGTCTGTAGGAGTCTGTGGGATTCTGTAAGGTTCCGGAGGGTTCTGCAAGGTTCCGTAGGGGCCCGTAGAGTTCCGTAGTGGCTGGTAAAGTTCCGTAGGGCCCTGTACCGTTCCGTAACTGCCTGCAAGGATCTTTAGGCTTCCGTAGGGGCTGGTAGGGTTCCGTAAAGTACCGTGGGTTCCTGCAGAGTTCTGCAAGTGCCCGCAAGGGCCTGTAGGGGCGCACAGTGTTTCTGTCAGGTTCCGTAGAGTTCCGTAGGGGCCATAGGTTTCCGTAGTGGCTGGTAGTATTCCGTAGGGGTCTGTAGGGTTCCGTAGGCACCTGCAGTGTTCCGTAGGAGCCCATAGGGTTTTAGTGAGGTTCCGTTGTGTCGCTAAGGGTCTTGTAGAGTGCTGTCGGGTCCTGGAGTATTCTGTAGGGTTCCAGAGGGGCTCGTAGGGTTCCGTCAAAATCTGTAGGCTTCCCCAGGGGCCCATAGAGTCCCGTAGATTTCCATAGGGGCCTGTAGGGTTGTGTAAGTGCCCGCAGGGGTTGGTAGGAGCTTGTAGGGTTCCATAAGTTTCCAGAGGGTTGTGTAGGGTTCCGTAGTGGTCTGTGGTGTTCCCTAGGGGCCTGTAGAGTCTCGTACGGTTCCGTAGGGGCCTGTGGTGTTCCCTAGGGGCCTGTAGAGTCTCGTACAGTTCCGTAGGGTCCTGTAGGTTTCCATAAGCGCCCGCAGAGGTCTGAAGGGGCCCGTACTGTTCCGTAAGGATCCATAGGGTTCCGTAGAGCTTCGTAGGTTCCCTAGAGGCCTGTAGAGTACCGCAGGAGCCAGTAGTGTTCTGTAGGGGCCCGTAGGGTTCCTTTCATAGGGGCTGGCAGTGTTCCGTAGGGGCCTCTAGGGTTGTGTAAGTGCCCGCAGGAGTCTGTAGGAGTGTGTGGGATTCTGTAAGGTTCCGGAGGGTTCTGCAGGGTTCCGTAGGGGCCCGTAGAGTTCCGTAGTGGCTGGTAAAGTTCCGTAGGGCCCTGTGGGGTTCTGTATGGACCTGTAGGGTTCCGTAGGGGCCTGCAGGGTTCTGTAAGTGCCCGCAGGTGTCTGTAGGGTTCCGTAGGGGCCTGCAGGGTTTCGTAGGCACCTGCAGTGTTCTGTAGGAGCCCATAGGGTTTTAGTGAGGTTCCGTTGTGTTGCTAAGGGTCTTGTAGAGTGCTGTCGGGTCCTGGAGTATTCTGTAGGGACCCAGAGGGGCTCGTAAGGTTCCGTCAAAATCTGTAGGCTTCCCTAGGGGCCCATAGAGTCCCGTAGATTTCCGTAGGGGCCTGTAGGGTTGTGTAAGTGCCCGCAGGGGTTGGTAGGAGCTTGTAGGGTGCCATATGTTTCCGGAGGGTTGTGTAGGGTTCCGTAGGGGCCTGTGGTGTTCCCTAGGGGCCTGTAGAGTCTCGTACAGTTCCGTAGGGGCCTGTAGTGTTCCCTAGGTGCCTGTAGAGTCTCGTACAGTTCCGTAGGGTCCTGTAGGTTTCCATAAGCGCCCGCAGAGGTCTGAAGGGGCCCGTCCTGTTCCGTAAGGATCCACAGGGCTCCGTAGAGCTTCGTAGGTTTCCTAGAGGCCTGTAGAGTACCGCAGGAGCCAGTAGTGTTCTGTAGGGGCCCGTAGGGTTCCTTTCATAGGGGCTGGCAGTGTTCCGTAGGGGCCTCTAGGGTTGTGTAAGTGCCCGCAG
Source organism: Numenius arquata (assembly GCF_964106895.1). Lineage (NCBI taxonomy): Eukaryota > Metazoa > Chordata > Aves > Charadriiformes > Scolopacidae > Numenius > Numenius arquata. The sequence goes on from NW_027415021.1 coordinate 207,733, forward strand.
GAGTCTGTAGGAGTCTGTGGGATTCTGTAAGGTTCCGGAGGGTTCTGCAGGATTCCGTAGGGGCCCGTAGAGTTCCGTAGTGGCTGGTAAAGTTCCGTAGGGCCCTGTACCGTTCCGTAACTGCCTGCAAGGATCTTTAGGCTTCCGTAGGGGCTGGTAGGGTTCCGTAAAGTTCCGTGGGTTCCTGCAGAGTTCTGCAAGTGCCCGCAAGGGCCTGTAGGGGCCCACAGTGTTTCTGTCAGGTTCCGTAGAGTTCCGTAGGGGCCATAGGTTTCCGTAGTGGCTGGTAGTATTCCGTAGGGGTCTGTAGGGTTCCGTACGCACCTGCAGTGTTCCGTAGGAGCCCATAGGGTTTTAGTGAGGTTCCGTTGTGTTGCTAAGGGTCTTGTAGAGTGCTGTCGGGTCCTGGAGTATTCTGTAGGGACCCAGAGGGGCTCGTAGGGTTCCGTCAAAATCTGTAGGCTTCCCTAGGGGCCCATAGAGTCCCGTAGATTTCTGTAGGGGCCTGTAGGGTTGTGTAAGTGCCCGCAGGGGTTGGTAGGAGCTTGTAGGGTGCCATATGTTTCCGGAGGGTTGTGTAGGGTTCCGTAGGGGCCTGTGGTGTTCCCTAGGGGCCTGTAGAGTCTCGTACAGTTCCGTAGGGGTCTGTGGTGTTCCCTAGGGGCCTGTAGAGTCTCGTACAGTTCCGTAGGGTCCTGTAGGTTTCCATAAGCACCCGCAGAGGTCTGAAGGGGCCCGTCCTGTTCCGTAAGGATCCGTAGGGTTCCGTAGAGCTTCGTAGGTTTCCTAGAGGCCTGTAGAGTACCGCAGGAGCCAGTAGTGTTCTGTAGGGGCCCGTAGGGTTCCTTCCATAGGGGCTGGCAGTGTTCCGTAGGGGCCTCTAGGATTGTGTAAGTGCCCGCAGGAGTCTGTAGGAGTCTGTGGGATTCTTTAAGGTTCCGGAGGGTTCTGCAGGGTTCCGTAGGGGCCCGTAGAGTTCCGTAGTGGCTGGTAAAGTTCCGTAGGGCCCTGTGGGGTTCTGTATGGACCTGTAGGGTTCTGTAGGGGCCTGCAGGGTTCTGTAAGTGCCCGCAGGTGTCTGTAGGGTTCCGTAGGGGCCTGCAGGGTTTCGTAGGCACCTGCAGTGTTCTGTAGGAGCCCATAGGGTTTTAGTGAGGTTCCGTTGTGTTGCTAAGGGTCTTGTAGAGTGCTGTCGGGTCCTGGAGTATTCTGTAGGGTTCCAGAGGGGCTCGTAGGGTTCCGTCAAAATCTGTAGGCTTCCCTAGGGGCCCATAGAGTCCCGTAGATTTCCGTAGGGGCCTGTAGGGTTGTGTAAGTGCCCGCAGGGGTTGGTAGGAGCTTGTAGGGTTCCATAAGTTTCCAGAGGGTTGTGTAGGGTTCCGTAGGGGCCTGTGGTGTTCCCTAGGGGCCTGTAGAGTCTCGTACAGTTCCGTAGGGGCCTGTAGTGTTCCCTAGGGGCCTGTAGAGTCTCGTACAGTTCCGTAGGGTCCTGTAGGTTTCCATAAGCGCCCGCAGAGGTCTGAAGGGGCCCGTCCTGTTCCGTAAGGATCCACAGGGCTCCGTAGAGCTTCGTAGGTTTCCTAGAGGCCTGTAGAGTACCGCAGGAGCCAGTAGTGTTCTGTAGGGGCCCGTAGGGTTCCTTCCATAGGGGCTGGCAGTGTTCCGTAGGGGCCTCTAGGGTTGTGTAAGTGCCCGCAGGAGTCTGTAGGAGTCTGTGGGATTCTGTAAGGTTCCGGAGGGTTCTGCAGGGTTCCGTAGGGGCCCGTAGAGTTCCGTAGTGGCTGGTAAAGTTCCGTAGGGCCCTGTACCGTTCCGTAACTGCCTGCAAGTATCTTTAGGCTTCCGTAGGGGCTGGTAGGGTTCCGTAAAGTTCCGTGGGTTCCTGCAGAGTTCTGCAAGTGCCCGCAAGGGCCTGTAGGGGCGCACAGTGTTTCTGTCAGGTTCCGTAGAGTTCCGTAGGGGCCATAGGTTTCCGTAGTGGCTGGTAGTATTCCGTAGGGGTCTGTAGGGTTCCGTAGGCACCTGCAGTGTTCCGTAGGAGCCCATAGGGTTTTAGTGAGGTTCCGTTGTGTCGCTAAGGGTCTTGTAGAGTGCTGTCGGGTCCTGGAGTATTCTGTAGGGTTCCAGAGGGGCTCGTAGGGTTCCGTCGAAATCTGTAGGCTTCCCTAGGGGCCCATAGAGTCCCGTAGATTTCCATAGGGGCCTGTAGGGTTGTGTAAGTGCCCGCAGGGGTTGGTAGGAGCTTGTAGGGTTCCATAAGTTTCCAGAGGGTTGTGTAGGGTTCCGTAGGGGTCTGTGGTGTTCCCTAGGGGCCTGTAGAGTCTCGTACGGTTCCGTAGCGGTCTGTGGTGTTCCCTAGGGGCCTGTAGAGTCTCGTACAGTTCCGTAGGGTCCTGTAGGTTTCCATAAGCGCCCGCAGAGGTCTGAAGGGGCCCGTCCTGTTCCGTAAGGATCCACAGGGCTCCGTAGAGCTTCGTAGGTTTCCTAGAGGCCTGTAGAGTACCGCAGGAGCCAGTAGTGTTCTGTAGGGGCCCGTAGGGTTCCTTCCATAGGGGCTGGCAGTGTTCCGTAGGGGCCTCTAGGATTGTGTAAGTGCCCGCAGGAGTCTGTAGGAATCCGTGGGATTCTGTAAGGTTCCGGAGGGTTCTGCAGGGTTTTGTAGGGGCCCGTAGAGTTCCGTAGTGGCTGGTAAAGTTCCGTAGGGCCCTGTGGGGTTCTGTATGGACCTGTAAGGTTCCGTAGGGGCCTGCAGGGTTCTGTAAGTGCCCGCAGGTGTCTGTAGGGTTCCGTAGGGGCCTGCAGGGTTTCGTAGGCACCTGCAGTGTTCTGTAGGAGCCCATAGGGTTTTAGTGAGGTTCCGTTGTGTCGCTAAGGGTCTTGTAGAGTGCTGTCGGGTCCTGGAGTATTCTGTAGCGTTCCAGAGGGGCTCGTAGGGTTCCGTCAAAATCTGAAGGGTTCCCTAGGGGCCCATAGAGTCCCGTAGATTTCCATAGGGGCCTGTAGGGTTGTGTAAGTGCCCGCAGGGGTTGGTAGGAGCTTGTAGGGTGCCATATGTTTCCGGAGGGTTGTGTAGGGTTCCGTAGGGGCCCGTAGAGTTCCGTAGTGGCTGGTAAAGTTCCGTAGGGCCCTGTACCGTTCCGTAACTGCCTGCAAGGATCTTTAGGCTTCCGTAGGGGCTGGTAGGGTTCCGTAAAGTTCCGTGGGTTCCTGCAGAGTTCTGCAAGTGCCCGCAAGGGCCTGTAGGGGCGCACAGTGTTTCTGTCAGGTTCCGTAGATTTCCGTAGGGGCCATAGGTTTCCGTAGTGACTGGTAGTATTCCGTAGGGGTCTGTAGGGTTCCGTAGGCACCTGCAGTGTTCCGTAGGAGCCCATAGGGTTTTAGTGAGGTTCCGTTGTGTCGCTAAGGGTCTTGTAGAGTGCTGTCGGGTCCTGGAGTATTCTGTAGGGTTCCAGAGGGGCTCGTAGGGTTCCGTCGAAATCTGTAGGCTTCCCTAGGGGCCCATAGAGTCCCGTAGATTTCCATAGGGGCCTGTAGGGTTGTGTAAGTGCCCGCAGGGGTTGGTAGGAGCTTGTAGGGTGCCATAAGTTTCCAGAGGGTTGTGTAGGGTTCCGTAGGGGTCTGTGGTGTTCCCTAGGGCCCTGTAGAGTCTCGTACGGTTCCGTAGGGGCCTGTGGTGTTCCCTAGGGGCCTGTAGAGTCTCGTACAGTTCCGTAGAGTCCTGTAGGTTTCCATAAGCGCCCGCAGAGGTCTGAAGGGGCCCGTCCTGTTCCGTAAGGATCCACAGGGCTCCGTAGAGCTTCGTAGGTTTCCTAGAGGCCTGTAGAGTACCGCAGGAGCCAGTAGTGTTCTGTAGGGGCCCGTAGGGTTCCTTCCATAGGGGCTGGCAGTGTTCCGTAGGGGCCTCTAGGATTGTGTAAGTGCCCGCAGGAGTCTGTAGGAGTCTGTGGGATTCTGTAAGGTTCCGGAGGGTTCTGCAGGGTTCCGTAGGGGCCCGTAGAGTTCCGTAGTGGCTGGTAAAGTTCTGTAGGGCCCTGTGGGGTTCTGTATGGACCTGTAAGGTTCCGTAGGGGCCTGCAGGGTTCTGTAAGTGCCCGCAGGTGTCTGTAGGGTTCCGTAGGGGCCTGCAGGGTTTCGTAGGCACCTGCAGTGTTCTGTAGGAGCCCATAGGGTTTTAGTGAGGTTCCGTTGTGTCGCTAAGGGTCTTGTAGAGTGCTGTCGGGTCCTGTAGTATTCTGTAGGGTTCCAGAGGGGCTGGTAGGGTTCCGTCAAAATCTGAAGGGTTCCCTAGGGGCCCATAGAGTCCCGTAGATTGCTGTAGGGACCTGTAGGGTTGTGTAAGTGCTCGCAGGAGTCTGTAGGAGTCTGTGGGATTCTGTAAGGTTCCGGAGGGTTCTGCAGGATTCCGTAGGGGCCCGTAGAGTTCCGTAGTGGCTGGTAAAGTTCCGTAGGGCCCTGTACCGTTCCGTAACTGCCTGCAAGGATCTTTAGGCTTCCGTAGGGGCTGGTAGGGTTCCGTAAAGTTCCGTGGGTTCCTGCAGAGTTCTGCAAGTGCCCGCAAGGGCCTGTAGGGGCCCACAGTGTTTCTGTCAGGTTCCGTAGAGTTCCGTAGGGGCCATAGGTTTCCGTAGTGGCTGGTAGTATTCCGTAGGGGTCTGTAGGGTTCCGTACGCACCTGCAGTGTTCCGTAGGAGCCCATAGGGTTTTAGTGAGGTTCCGTTGTGTTGCTAAGGGTCTTGTAGAGTGCTGTCGGGTCCTGGAGTATTCTGTAGGGACCCAGAGGGGCTCGTAGGGTTCCGTCAAAATCTGTAGGCTTCCCTAGGGGCCCATAGAGTCCCGTAGATTTCTGTAGGGGCCTGTAGGGTTGTGTAAGTGCCCGCAGGGGTTGGTAGGAGCTTGTAGGGTGCCATATGTTTCCGGAGGGTTGTGTAGGGTTCCGTAGGGGCCTGTGGTGTTCCCTAGGGGCCTGTAGAGTCTCGTACAGTTCCGTAGGGGTCTGTGGTGTTCCCTAGGGGCCTGTAGAGTCTCGTACAGTTCCGTAGGGTCCTGTAGGTTTCCATAAGCACCCGCAGAGGTCTGAAGGGGCCCGTCCTGTTCCGTAAGGATCCGTAGGGTTCCGTAGAGCTTCGTAGGTTTCCTAGAGGCCTGTAGAGTACCGCAGGAGCCAGTAGTGTTCTGTAGGGGCCCGTAGGGTTCCTTCCATAGGGGCTGGCAGTGTTCCGTAGGGGCCTCTAGGATTGTGTAAGTGCCCGCAGGAGTCTGTAGGAGTCTGTGGGATTCTTTAAGGTTCCGGAGGGTTCTGCAGGGTTCCGTAGGGGCCCGTAGAGTTCCGTAGTGGCTGGTAAAGTTCCGTAGGGCCCTGTGGGGTTCTGTATGGACCTGTAGGGTTCTGTAGGGGCCTGCAGGGTTCTGTAAGTGCCCGCAGGTGTCTGTAGGGTTCCGTAGGGGCCTGCAGGGTTTCGTAGGCACCTGCAGTGTTCTGTAGGAGCCCATAGGGTTTTAGTGAGGTTCCGTTGTGTTGCTAAGGGTCTTGTAGAGTGCTGTCGGGTCCTGGAGTATTCTGTAGGGTTCCAGAGGGGCTCGTAGGGTTCCGTCAAAATCTGTAGGCTTCCCTAGGGGCCCATAGAGTCCCGTAGATTTCCGTAGGGGCCTGTAGGGTTGTGTAAGTGCCCGCAGGGGTTGGTAGGAGCTTGTAGGGTTCCATAAGTTTCCAGAGGGTTGTGTAGGGTTCCGTAGGGGCCTGTGGTGTTCCCTAGGGGCCTGTAGAGTCTCGTACAGTTCCGTAGGGGCCTGTAGTGTTCCCTAGGGGCCTGTAGAGTCTCGTACAGTTCCGTAGGGTCCTGTAGGTTTCCATAAGCGCCCGCAGAGGTCTGAAGGGGCCCGTCCTGTTCCGTAAGGATCCACAGGGCTCCGTAGAGCTTCGTAGGTTTCCTAGAGGCCTGTAGAGTACCGCAGGAGCCAGTAGTGTTCTGTAGGGGCCCGTAGGGTTCCTTCCATAGGGGCTGGCAGTGTTCCGTAGGGGCCTCTAGGGTTGTGTAAGTGCCCGCAGGAGTCTGTAGGAGTCTGTGGGATTCTGTAAGGTTCCGGAGGGTTCTGCAGGGTTCCGTAGGGGCCCGTAGAGTTCCGTAGTGGCTGGTAAAGTTCTGTAGGGCCCTGTGGGGTTCTGTATGGACCTGTAAGGTTCCGTAGGGGCCTGCAGGGTTCTGTAAGTGCCCGCAGGTGTCTGTAGGGTTCCGTAGGGGCCTGCAGGGTTTCGTAGGCACCTGCAGTGTTCTGTAGGAGCCCATAGGGTTTTAGTGAGGTTCCGTTGTGTCGCTAAGGGTCTTGTAGAGTGCTGTCGGGTCCTGTAGTATTCTGTAGGGTTCCAGAGGGGCTGGTAGGGTTCCGTCAAAATCTGAAGGGTTCCCTAGGGGCCCATAGAGTCCCGTAGATTGCTGTAGGGACCTGTAGGGTTGTGTAAGTGCTCGCAGGAGTCTGTAGGAGTCTGTGGGATTCTGTAAGGTTCCGGAGGGTTCTGCAGGATTCCGTAGGGGCCCGTAGAGTTCCGTAGTGGCTGGTAAAGTTCCGTAGGGCCCTGTACCGTTCCGTAACTGCCTGCAAGGATCTTTAGGCTTCCGTAGGGGCTGGTAGGGTTCCGTAAAGTTCCGTGGGTTCCTGCAGAGTTCTGCAAGTGCCCGCAAGGGCCTGTAGGGGCCCACAGTGTTTCTGTCAGGTTCCGTAGAGTTCCGTAGGGGCCATAGGTTTCCGTAGTGGCTGGTAGTATTCCGTAGGGGTCTGTAGGGTTCCGTACGCACCTGCAGTGTTCCGTAGGAGCCCATAGGGTTTTAGTGAGGTTCCGTTGTGTTGCTAAGGGTCTTGTAGAGTGCTGTCGGGTCCTGGAGTATTCTGTAGGGACCCAGAGGGGCTCGTAGGGTTCCGTCAAAATCTGTAGGCTTCCCTAGGGGCCCATAGAGTCCCGTAGATTTCTGTAGGGGCCTGTAGGGTTGTGTAAGTGCCCGCAGGGGTTGGTAGGAGCTTGTAGGGTGCCATATGTTTCCGGAGGGTTGTGTAGGGTTCCGTAGGGGCCTGTGGTGTTCCCTAGGGGCCTGTAGAGTCTCGTACAGTTCCGTAGGGGTCTGTGGTGTTCCCTAGGGGCCTGTAGAGTCTCGTACAGTTCCGTAGGGTCCTGTAGGTTTCCATAAGCACCCGCAGAGGTCTGAAGGGGCCCGTCCTGTTCCGTAAGGATCCGTAGGGTTCCGTAGAGCTTCGTAGGTTTCCTAGAGGCCTGTAGAGTACCGCAGGAGCCAGTAGTGTTCTGTAGGGGCCCGTAGGGTTCCTTCCATAGGGGCTGGCAGTGTTCCGTAGGGGCCTCTAGGATTGTGTAAGTGCCCGCAGGAGTCTGTAGGAGTCTGTGGGATTCTTTAAGGTTCCGGAGGGTTCTGCAGGGTTCCGTAGGGGCCCGTAGAGTTCCGTAGTGGCTGGTAAAGTTCCGTAGGGCCCTGTGGGGTTCTGTATGGACCTGTAGGGTTCTGTAGGGGCCTGCAGGGTTCTGTAAGTGCCCGCAGGTGTCTGTAGGGTTCCGTAGGGGCCTGCAGGGTTTCGTAGGCACCTGCAGTGTTCTGTAGGAGCCCATAGGGTTTTAGTGAGGTTCCGTTGTGTTGCTAAGGGTCTTGTAGAGTGCTGTCGGGTCCTGGAGTATTCTGTAGGGTTCCAGAGGGGCTCGTAGGGTTCCGTCAAAATCTGTAGGCTTCCCTAGGGGCCCATAGAGTCCCGTAGATTTCCGTAGGGGCCTGTAGGGTTGTGTAAGTGCCCGCAGGGGTTGGTAGGAGCTTGTAGGGTTCCATAAGTTTCCAGAGGGTTGTGTAGGGTTCCGTAGGGGCCTGTGGTGTTCCCTAGGGGCCTGTAGAGTCTCGTACAGTTCCGTAGGGGCCTGTAGTGTTCCCTAGGGGCCTGTAGAGTCTCGTACAGTTCCGTAGGGTCCTGTAGGTTTCCATAAGCGCCCGCAGAGGTCTGAAGGGGCCCGTCCTGTTCCGTAAGGATCCACAGGGCTCCGTAGAGCTTCGTAGGTTTCCTAGAGGCCTGTAGAGTACCGCAGGAGCCAGTAGTGTTCTGTAGGGGCCCGTAGGGTTCCTTCCATAGGGGCTGGCAGTGTTCCGTAGGGGCCTCTAGGGTTGTGTAAGTGCCCGCAGGAGTCTGTAGGAGTCTGTGGGATTCTGTAAGGTTCCGGAGGGTTCTGCAGGGTTCCGTAGGGGCCCGTAGAGTTCCGTAGTGGCTGGTAAAGTTCCGTAGGGCCCTGTACCGTTCCGTAACTGCCTGCAAGTATCTTTAGGCTTCCGTAGGGGCTGGTAGGGTTCCGTAAAGTTCCGTGGGTTCCTGCAGAGTTCTGCAAGTGCCCGCAAGGGCCTGTAGGGGCGCACAGTGTTTCTGTCAGGTTCCGTAGAGTTCCGTAGGGGCCATAGGTTTCCGTAGTGGCTGGTAGTATTCCGTAGGGGTCTGTAGGGTTCCGTAGGCACCTGCAGTGTTCCGTAGGAGCCCATAGGGTTTTAGTGAGGTTCCGTTGTGTCGCTAAGGGTCTTGTAGAGTGCTGTCGGGTCCTGGAGTATTCTGTAGGGTTCCAGAGGGGCTCGTAGGGTTCCGTCGAAATCTGTAGGCTTCCCTAGGGGCCCATAGAGTCCCGTAGATTTCCATAGGGGCCTGTAGGGTTGTGTAAGTGCCCGCAGGGGTTGGTAGGAGCTTGTAGGGTTCCATAAGTTTCCAGAGGGTTGTGTAGGGTTCCGTAGGGGTCTGTGGTGTTCCCTAGGGGCCTGTAGAGTCTCGTACGGTTCCGTAGCGGTCTGTGGTGTTCCCTAGGGGCCTGTAGAGTCTCGTACAGTTCCGTAGGGTCCTGTAGGTTTCCATAAGCGCCCGCAGAGGTCTGAAGGGGCCCGTCCTGTTCCGTAAGGATCCACAGGGCTCCGTAGAGCTTCGTAGGTTTCCTAGAGGCCTGTAGAGTACCGCAGGAGCCAGTAGTGTTCTGTAGGGGCCCGTAGGGTTCCTTCCATAGGGGCTGGCAGTGTTCCGTAGGGGCCTCTAGGATTGTGTAAGTGCCCGCAGGAGTCTGTAGGAATCCGTGGGATTCTGTAAGGTTCCGGAGGGTTCTGCAGGGTTTTGTAGGGGCCCGTAGAGTTCCGTAGTGGCTGGTAAAGTTCCGTAGGGCCCTGTGGGGTTCTGTATGGACCTGTAAGGTTCCGTAGGGGCCTGCAGGGTTCTGTAAGTGCCCGCAGGTGTCTGTAGGGTTCCGTAGGGGCCTGCAGGGTTTCGTAGGCACCTGCAGTGTTCTGTAGGAGCCCATAGGGTTTTAGTGAGGTTCCGTTGTGTCGCTAAGGGTCTTGTAGAGTGCTGTCGGGTCCTGGAGTATTCTGTAGCGTTCCAGAGGGGCTCGTAGGGTTCCGTCAAAATCTGAAGGGTTCCCTAGGGGCCCATAGAGTCCCGTAGATTTCCATAGGGGCCTGTAGGGTTGTGTAAGTGCCCGCAGGGGTTGGTAGGAGCTTGTAGGGTGCCATATGTTTCCGGAGGGTTGTGTAGGGTTCCGTAGGGGCCTGTGGTGTTCCCTAGGGGCCTGTAGAGTCTCGTACAGTTCCGTAGGGGCCTGTGGTGTTCCCTAGGGGCCTGTAGAGTCTCGTACAGTTCCGTAGGGTCCTGTAGGTTTCCATAAGCGCCCGCAGAGGTCTGAAGGGGCCCGTCCTGTTCCGTAAGGATCCACAGGGCTCCGTAGAGCTTCGTAGGTTTCCTAGAGGCCTGTAGAGTACCGCAGGAGCCAGTAGTGTTCTGTAGGGGCCCGTAGGGTTCCTTTCATAGGGGCTGGCAGTGTTCCGTAGGGGCCTCTAGGGTTGTGTAAGTGCCCGCAGGAGTCTGTAGGAGTGTGTGGGATTCTGTAAGGTTCCGGAGGGTTCTGCAGGGTTCCGTAGGGGCCCGTAGAGTTCCGTAGTGGCTGGTAAAGTTCCGTAGGGCCCTGTACCGTTCCGTAACTGCCTGCAAGGATCTTTAGGCTTCCGTAGGGGCTGGTAGGGTTCCGTAAAGTTCCGTGGGTTCCTGCAGAGTTCTGCAAGTGCCCGCAAGGGCCTGTAGGGGCGCACAGTGTTTCTGTCAGGTTCCGTAGATTTCCGTAGGGGCCATAGGTTTCCGTAGTGGCTGGTAGTATTCCGTAGGGGTCTGTAGGGTTCCGTAGGCACCTGCAGTGTTCCGTAGGAGCCCATAGGGTTTTAGTGAGGTTCCGTTGTGTCGCTAAGGGTCTTGTAGAGTGCTGTCGGGTCCTGGAGTATTCTGTAGGGTTCCAGAGGGGCTCGTAGGGTTCCGTCGAAATCTGTAGGCTTCCCTAGGGGCCCATAGAGTCCCGTAGATTTCCATAGGGGCCTGTAGGGTTGTGTAAGTGCCCGCAGGGGTTGGTAGGAGCTTGTAGGGTGCCATAAGTTTCCAGAGGGTTGTGTAGGGTTCCGTAGGGGTCTGTGGTGTTCCCTAGGGCCCTGTAGAGTCTCGTACGGTTCCGTAGGGGCCTGTGGTGTTCCCTAGGGGCCTGTAGAGTCTCGTACAGTTCCGTAGAGTCCTGTAGGTTTCCATAAGCGCCCGCAGAGGTCTGAAGGGGCCCGTCCTGTTCCGTAAGGATCCACAGGGCTCCGTAGAGCTTCGTAGGTTTCCTAGAGGCCTGTAGAGTACCGCAGGAGCCAGTAGTGTTCTGTAGGGGCCCGTAGGGTTCCTTCCATAGGGGCTGGCAGTGTTCCGTAGGGGCCTCTAGGATTGTGTAAGTGCCCGCAGGAGTCTGTAGGAGTCTGTGGGATTCTGTAAGGTTCCGGAGGGTTCTGCAGGGTTCCGTAGGGGCCCGTAGAGTTCCGTAGTGGCTGGTAAAGTTCTGTAGGGCCCTGTGGGGTTCTGTATGGACCTGTAAGGTTCCGTAGGGGCCTGCAGGGTTCTGTAAGTGCCCGCAGGTGTCTGTAGGGTTCCGTAGGGGCCTGCAGGGTTTCGTAGGCACCTGCAGTGTTCTGTAGGAGCCCATAGGGTTTTAGTGAGGTTCCGTTGTGTCGCTAAGGGTCTTGTAGAGTGCTGTCGGGTCCTGTAGTATTCTGTAGGGTTCCAGAGGGGCTGGTAGGGTTCCGTCAAAATCTGAAGGGTTCCCTAGGGGCCCATAGAGTCCCGTAGATTTCCATAGGGGCCTGTAGGGTTGTGTAAGTGCCCGCAGGGGTTGGTAGGAGCTTGTAGGGTGCCATATGTTTCCGGAGGGTTGTGTAGGGTTCCGTAGGGGCCTGTGGTGTTCCCTAGGGGCCTGTAGAGTCTCGTACAGTTCTGTAGGGGCCTGTGGTGTTCCCTAGGGGCCTGTAGAGTCTCGTACAGTTCCGTAGGGTCCTGTAGGTTTCCATAAGCGCCCGCAGAGGTCTGAAGGGGCCCGTCCTGTTCCGTAAGGATCCACAGGGCTCCGTAGAGCTTCGTAGGTTTCCTAGAGGCCTGTAGAGTACCGCAGGAGCCAGTAGTGTTCTGTAGGGGCCCGTAGGGTTCCTTCCATAGGGGCTGGCAGTGTTCCGTAGGGGCCTCTAGGGTTGTGTAAGTGCCCGCAGGAGTCTGTAGGAGTGTGTGGGATTCTGTAAGGTTCCGGAGGGTTCTGCAGGGTTCCGTAGGGGCCCGTAGAGTTCCGTAGTGGCTGGTAAAGTTCCGTAGGGCCCTGTACCGTTCCGTAACTGCCTGCAAGGATCTTTAGGCTTCCGTAGGGGCTGGTAGGGTTCCGTAAAGTTCTGTGGGTTCCTGCAGATTTCTGCAAGTGCCCGCAAGGGCCTGTAGGGGCCCACAGTGTTTCTGTCAGGTTCCGTAGAGTTCCGTAGGGGCCATAGGTTTCCGTAGTGGCTGGTAGTATTCCGTAGGGGTCTGTAGGGTTCCGTAGGCACCTGCAGTGTTCCGTAGGAGCCCATAGGGTTTTAGTGAGGTTCCGTTGTGTCGCTAAGGGTCTTGTAGAGTGCTGTCGGGTCCTGGAGTATTCTGTAGGGTTCCAGAGGGGCTCGTAGGGTTCCGTCAAAATCTGTAGTCTTCCCTAGGGGCCCATAGAGTCCCGTAGATTTCCATAGGGGCCTGTAGGGTTGTGTAAGTGCCCGCAGGGGTTGGTAGGAGCTTGTAGGGTGCCATATGTTTCCGGAGGGTTGTGTAGGGTTCCGTAGGGGCCTGTGGTGTTCCCTAGGGGCCTGTAGAGTCTCGTACAGTTCCGTAGGGGCCTGTAGGTTTCCATAAGCGCCCGCAGAGGTCTGAAGGGGCCCGTCCTGTTCCGTAAGGATCCACAGGGCTCCGTAGAGCTTCGTAGGTTTCCTAGAGGCCTGTAGAGTACCGCAGGAGCCAGTAGTGTTCTGTAGGGGCCCGTAGGGTTCCTTCCATAGGGGCTGGCAGTGTTCCGTAGGGGCCTCTAGGGTTGTGTAAGTGCCCGCAGGAGTCTGTAGGAGTGTGTGGGATTCTGTAAGGTTCCGGAGGGTTCTGCAGGGTTCCGTAGGGGCCCGTAGAGTTCCGTAGTGGCTGGTAAAGTTCCGTAGGGCCCTGTACCGTTCCGTAACTGCCTGCAAGGATCTTTAGGCTTCCGTAGGGACTAGTAGGGTTCCGTAAAGTTCCGTGGGTTCCTGCAGAGTTCTGCAAGTGCCCGCAAGGGCCTGTAGGGGCGCACAGTGTTTCTGTCAGGTTCCGTAGAGTTCCGTAGGGGCCATAGGTTTCCGTAGTGGCTGGTAGTATTCCGTATGGGTCTGTAGGGTTCCGTAGGCACCTGCAGTGTTCTGTAGGAGCCCATAGGGTTTTCGTGAGGTTCCGTTGTGTTGCTAAGGGTCTTGTAGAGTGCTGTCGGGTCCTGGAGTATTCTGTAGGGTTCCAGAGGGGCTCGTAGGGTTCCGTCAAAATCTGTAGTCTTCCCTAGGGGCCCATAGAGTCCCGTAGATTTCCGTAGGGACCTGTAGGGTTGTGTAAGTGCCCGCAGGGGTTGGTAGGAGCTTGTAGGGTTCCATAAGTTTCCAGAGGGTTGTGTAGGGTTCCGTAGTGGTCTGTGGTGTTCCCTAGGGGCCTGTAGAGTCTCGTACAGTTCCGTAGGGTCCTGTAGGTTTCCATAAGCGCCCGCAGAGGTCTGAAGGGGCCTGTCCTGTTCCGTAAGGATCCACAGGGCTCCGTAGAGCTTCGTAGGTTCCCTAGAGGCCTGTAGAGTACCGCAGGAGACAGTAGTGTTCTATAGGGGCCCGTAGGGTTCCTTCCATAGGGGCTGGCAGTGTTCCGTAGGGGCCTCTAGGATTGTGTAAGTGCCCGCAGGAGTCTGTAGGAGTCTGTGGGATTCTGTAAGGTTCCGGAGGGTTCTGCAGGGTTCCGTAGGGGCCCGTAGAGTTCCGTAGTGGCTGGTAAAGTTCCGTAGGGCCCTGTGGGGTTCTGTATGGACCTGTAGGGTTCCGTAGGGGCCTGCAGGGTTCTGTAAGTGCCCGCAGGTGTCTGTAGGGTTCCGTAGGCACCTGCAGTGTTCTGTAGGAGCCCATAGGGTTTTCGTGAGGTTCCGTTGTGTTGCTAAGGGTCTTGTAGAGTGCTGTCGGGTCCTGGAGTATTCTGTAGGGTTCCAGAGGGGCTGGTAGGGTTCCGTCGAAATCTGAAGGGTTCCCTAGGGGCCCATAGAGTCCCGTAGATTTCCGTAGGGACCTGTAGGGTTGTGTAAGTGCCCGCAGGGGTTGGTAGGAGCTTGTAGGGTTCCATAAGTTTCCAGAGGGTTGTGTAGGGTTCCGTAGGGGTCTGTGGTGTTCCCTAGGGGCCTGTAGAGTCTCGTACGGTTCCGTAGGGGCCTGTGGTGTTCCCTAGGGGCCTGTAGAGTCTCGTACAGTTCCGTAGGGTCCTGTAGGTTTCCATAAGCGCCCGCAGAGGTCTGAAGGGGCCCGTCCTGTTCCGTAAGGATCCACAGGGCTCCGTAGAGCTTCGTAGGTTTCCTAGAGGCCTGTAGAGTACCGCAGGAGCCAGTAGTGTTCTGTAGGGGCCCGTAGGGTTCCTTCCATAGGGGCTGGCAGTGTTCCGTAGGGGCCTCTAGGATTGTGTAAGTGCCCGCAGGAGTCTGTAGGAGTCTGTGGGATTCTGTAAGGTTCCGGAGGGTTCTGCAGGCTTCCGTAGGGGCCCGTAGAGTTCCGTAGTGGCTGGTAAAGTTCCGTAGGGCCCTGTGGGGTTCTGTATGGACCTGTAGGGTTCCGTAGGGGCCTGCAGGGTTCTGTAAGTGCCCGCAGGTGTCTGTACGGGTCTGTAGGGTTCCGTAGGCACCTGCAGTGTTCTGTAGGAGCCCATAGGGTTTTAGTGAGGTTCCGTTGTGTTGCTAAGGGTCTTGTAGAGTGCTGTCGGGTCCTGGAGTATTCTGTAGGGTTCCAGAGGGGCTCGTAGGGTTCCGTCAAAATCTGTAGGCTTCCCTAGGGGCCCATAGAGTCCCGTAGATTTCCGTAGGGACCTGTAGGGTTGTGTAAGTGCCCGCAGGGGTTGGTAGGAGCTTGTAGGGTGCCATAAGTTTCCAGAGGGTTGTGTAGGGTTCCGTAGGGGTCTGTGGTGTTCCCTAGGGGCCTGTAGAGTCTCGTACAGTTCCGTAGGGTCCTGTAGGTTTCCATAAGTGCCCGCAGAGGTCTGAAGGGGCCCGTCCTGTTCCGTAAGGATCCACAGGGCTCCGTAGAGCTTCGTAGGTTTCCTAGAGGCCTGTAGAGTACCGCAGGAGCCAGTAGTGTTCTGTAGGGGCCCGTAGGGTTCCTTCCATAGGGGCTGGCAGTGTTCCGTAGGGGCCTCTAGGGTTGTGTAAGTGCCCGCAGGAGTCTGTAGGAGTCTGTGGGATTCTGTAAGGTTCCGGAGGGTTCTGCAGGGTTCCGTAGGGGCCCGTAGAGTTCCGTAGTGGCTGGTAAAGTTCCGTAGGGCCCTGTGGGGTTCTGTATGGACCTGTAGGGTTCCATAGGGGCCTGCAGGGTTCTGTAAGTGCCCGCAGGTGTCTGTAGGGTTCCGTAGGGGCCTGCAGGGTTTCGTAGGCACCTGCAGTGTTCTGTAGGAGCCCATAGGGTTTTAGGGAGGTTCCGTTGTGTTGCTAAGGGTCTTGTAGAGTGCTGTCGGGTCCTGGAGTTTTCTGTAGGGTTCCAGAGGGGCTCGTAGGGTTCCGTCGAAATCTGTAGGGTTCCCTAGGGGCCCATAGAGTCCCGTAGATTTCCGTAGGGACCTGTAGGGTTGTGTAAGTGCCCGCAGGGGTTGGTAGGAGCTTGTAGGGTTCCATAAGTTTCCAGAGGGTTGTGTAGGGTTCCGTAGGGGTCTGTGGTGTTCCCTAGGGGCCTGTAGAGTCTCGTACGGTTCCGTAGGGGCCTGTGGTGTTCCCTAGGGGCCTGTAGAGTCTCGTACAGTTCCGTAGGGTCCTGTAGGTTTCCATAAGCGCCCGCAGAGGTCTGAAGGGGCCCGTCCTGTTCCGTAAGGATCCACAGGGCTCCGTAGAGCTTCGTAGGTTTCCTAGAGGCCTGTAGAGTACCGCAGGAGCCAGTAGTGTTCTGTAGGGGCCCGTAGGGTTCCTTCCATAGGGGCTGGCAGTGTTCCGTAGGGGCCTCTAGGATTGTGTAAGTGCCCGCAGGAGTCTGTAGGAGTCTGTGGGATTCTGTAAGGTTCCGGAGGGTTCTGCAGGCTTCCGTAGGGGCCCGTAGAGTTCCGTAGTGGCTGGTAAAGTTCCGTAGGGCCCTGTGGGGTTCTGTATGGACCTGTAGGGTTCCGTAGGGGCCTGCAGGGTTCTGTAAGTGCCTGCAGGTGTCTGTACGGGTCTGTAGGGTTCCGTAGGCACCTGCAGTGTTCTGTAGGAGCCCACAGGGTTTTAGTGAGGTTCCGTTGTGTTGCTAAGGGTCTTGTAGAGTGCTGTCGGGTCCTGGAGTGTTCTGTAGGGTTCCAGAGGGGCTCGTAGGGTTCCGTCGAAATCTGTAGGGTTCCCTTGGGGCCCATAGAGTCCCGTAGATTTCCGTAGGGACCTGTAGGGTTGTGTAAGTGCCCGCAGGGGTTGGTAGGAGCTTGTAGGGTGCCATAAGTTTCCAGAGGGTTGTGTAGGGTTCCGTAGGGGTCTGTGGTGTTCCCTAGGGGCCTGTAGAGTCTCGTACAGTTCCGTAGGGTCCTGTAGGTTTCCATAAGCGCCCGCAGAGGTCTGAAGGGGCCCGTCCTGTTCCGTAAGGATCCATAGGGTTCCGTAGAGCTTCGTAGGTTCCCTAGAGGCCTGTAGAGTACCGCAGGAGCCAGTAGTGTTCTGTAGGGGCCCGTAGGGTTCCTTTCATAGGGGCTGGCAGTGTTCCGTAGGGGCCTCTAGGGTTGTGTAAGTGCCCGCAGGAGTCTGTAGGAGTCTGTGGGATTCTGTAAGGTTCCGGAGGGTTCTGCAGGGTTTTGTAGGGGCCCGTAGAGTTCCGTAGTGGCTGGTAAAGTTCCGTAGGGCCCTGTACCGTTCCGTAACTGCCTGCAAGGATCTTTAGGCTTCCGTAGGGACTAGTAGGGTTCCGTAAAGTTCCGTGGGTTCCTGCAGAGTTCTGCAAGTGCCCGCAAGGGCCTGTAGGGGCGCACAGTGTTTCTGTCAGGTTCCGTAGAGTTCCGTAGGGGCCATAGGTTTCCGTAGTGGCTGGTAGTATTCCGTATGGGTCTGTAGGGTTCCGTAGGCACCTGCAGTGTTCTGTAGGAGCCCATAGGGTTTTCGTGAGGTTCCGTTGTGTTGCTAAGGGTCTTGTAGAGTGCTGTTGGGTCCTGGAGTATTCTGTAGGGTTCCAGAGGGGCTCGTAGGGTTCCGTCAAAATCTGTAGTCTTCCCTAGGGGCCCATAGAGTCCCGTAGATTTCCGTAGGGACCTGTAGGGTTGTGTAAGTGCCCGCAGGGGTTGGTAGGAGCTTGTAGGGTGCCATAAGTTTCCAGAGGGTTGTGTAGGGTTCCGTAGTGGTCTGTGGTGTTCCCTAGGGGCCTGTAGAGTCTCGTACAGTTCCGTAGGGTCCTGTAGGTTTCCATAAGCGCCCGCAGAGGTCTGAAGGGGCCTGTCCTGTTCCGTAAGGATCCACAGGGCTCCGTAGAGCTTCGTAGGTTCCCTAGAGGCCTGTAGAGTACCGCAGGAGACAGTAGTGTTCTATAGGGGCCCGTAGGGTTCCTTCCATAGGGGCTGGCAGTGTTCCGTAGGGGCCTCTAGGATTGTGTAAGTGCCCGCAGGAGTCTGTAGGAGTCTGTGGGATTCTGTAAGGTTCCGGAGGGTTCTGCAGGGTTCCGTAGGGGCCCGTAGAGTTCCGTAGTGGCTGGTAAAGTTCCGTAGGGCCCTGTGGGGTTCTGTATGGACCTGTAGGGTTCCGTAGGGGCCTGCAGGGTTTCGTAGGCACCTGCAGTGTTCTGTAGGAGCCCATAGGGTTTTAGGGAGGTTCTGTTGTGTCGCTAAGGGTCTTGTAGAGTGCTGTCGGGTCCTGTAGTATTCTGTAGGGTTCCAGAGGGGGTGGTAGGGTTCCGTCGAAATCTGTAGGGTTCCTTAGGGGCCCATAGAGTCCCATAGATTTCCGTAGGGGCCTGTAGGGTTGTGTAAGTGCCCGCAGGGGTTGGTAGGAGCTTGTACGGTTCCATAAGTTTCCAGAGGGTTGTGTAGGGTTCCGTAGGGGCCTGTGGTGTTCCCTAGGGGCCTGTAGAGTCTCGTACGGTTCCGTAGGGGCCTGTGGTGTTCCCTAGGGGCCTGTAGAGTCTCGTACAGTTCCGTAGGGTCCTGTAGGTTTCCATAAGCGCCCGCAGAGGTCTGAAGGGGCCCGTCCAGTTCCGTAAGGATCCACAGGGCTCCGTAGAGCTTCGTAGGTTTCCTAGAGGCCTGTAGAGTACCGCAGGAGCCAGTAGTGTTCTGTAGGGGCCCGTAGGGTTCCTTCCATAGGGGCTGGCAGTGTTCCGTAGGGGCCTCTAGGATTGTGTAAGTGCCCGCAGGAGTCTGTAGGAGTCTGTGGGATTCTGTAAGGTTCCGGAGGGTTCTGCAGGGTTTTGTAGGGGCCCGTAGAGTTCCGTAGTGGCTGGTAAAGTTCCGTAGGGCCCTGTACCGTTCCGTAACTGCCTGCAAGGATCTTTAGGCTTCCGTAGGGACTAGTAGGGTTCCGTAAAGTTCCGTGGGTTCCTGCAGAGTTCTGCAAGTGCCCGCAAGGGCCTGTAGGGGCGCACAGTGTTTCTGTCAGGTTCCGTAGAGTTCCGTAGGGGCCATAGGTTTCCGTAGTGGCTGGTAGTATTCCGTAGGGGTCTGTAGGGTTCCGTAGGGGCCCGTAGAGTTCCGTAGTGGCTGGTAAAGTTCCGTAGGGCCCTGTGGGGTTCTGTATGGACCTGTAGGGTTCCGTAGGGGCCTGCAGGGTTCTGTAAGTGCCCGCAGGTGTCTGTACGGGTCTGTAGGGTTCCGTAGGCACCTGCAGTGTTCTGTAGGAGCCCATAGGGTTTTAGTGAGGTTCCGTTGTGTTGCTAAGGGTCTTGTAGAGTGCTGTCGGGTCCTGGAGTATTCTGTAGGGTTCCAGAGGGGCTCGTAGGGTTCCGTCAAAATCTGTAGGCTTCCCTAGGGGCCCATAGAGTCCCGTAGATTTCCGTAGGGACCTGTAGGGTTGTGTAAGTGCCCGCAGGGGTTGGTAGGAGCTTGTAGGGTGCCATAAGTTTCCAGAGGGTTGTGTAGGGTTCCGTAGGGGTCTGTGGTGTTCCCTAGGGGCCTGTAGAGTCTCGTACAGTTCCGTAGGGTCCTGTAGGTTTCCATAAGCGCCCGCAGAGGTCTGAAGGGGCCCGTCCAGTTCCGTAAGGATCCACAGGGCTCCGTAGAGCTTCGTAGGTTTCCTAGAGGCCTGTAGAGTACCGCAGGAGCCAGTAGTGTTCTGTAGGGGCCCGTAGGGTTCCTTCCATAGGGGCTGGCAGTGTTCCGTAGGGGCCTCTAGGATTGTGTAAGTGCCCGCAGGAGTCTGTAGGAGTCTGTGGGATTCTGTAAGGTTCCGGAGGGTTCTGCAGGCTTCCGTAGGGGCCCGTAGAGTTCCGTAGTGGCTGGTAAAGTTCCGTAGGGCCCTGTGGGGTTCTGTATGGACCTGTAGGGTTCCGTAGGGGCCTGCAGGGTTCTGTAAGTGCCCGCAGGTGTCTGTACGGGTCTGTAGGGTTCCGTAGGCACCTGCAGTGTTCTGTAGGAGCCCATAGGGTTTTAGTGAGGTTCCGTTGTGTTGCTAAGGGTCTTGTAGAGTGCTGTCGGGTCCTGGAGTATTCTGTAGGGTTCCAGAGGGGCTCGTAGGGTTCCGTCAAAATCTGTAGGCTTCCCTAGGGGCCCGTAGAGTCCCGTAGATTTCCGTAGGGACCTGTAGGGTTGTGTAAGTGCCCGCAGGGGTTGGTAGGAGCTTGTAGGGTGCCATAAGTTTCCAGAGGGTTGTGTAGGGTTCCGTAGGGGTCTGTGGTGTTCCCTAGGGGCCTGTAGAGTCTCGTACAGTTCCGTAGGGTCCTGTAGGTTTCCATAAGTGCCCGCAGAGGTCTGAAGGGGCCCGTCCTGTTCCGTAAGGATCCACAGGGCTCCGTAGAGCTTCGTAGGTTTCCTAGAGGCCTGTAGAGTACCGCAGGAGCCAGTAGTGTTCTGTAGGGGCCCGTAGGGTTCCTTCCATAGGGGCTGGCAGTGTTCCGTAGGGGCCTCTAGGGTTGTGTAAGTGCCCGCAGGAGTCTGTAGGAGTCTGTGGGATTCTGTAAGGTTCCGGAGGGTTCTGCAGGGTTCCGTAGGGGCCCGTAGAGTTCCGTAGTGGCTGGTAAAGTTCCGTAGGGCCCTGTGGGGTTCTGTATGGACCTGTAGGGTTCCATAGGGGCCTGCAGGGTTCTGTAAGTGCCCGCAGGTGTCTGTAGGGTTCCGTAGGGGCCTGCAGGGTTTCGTAGGCACCTGCAGTGTTCTGTAGGAGCCCATAGGGTTTTAGTGAGGTTCCGTTGTGTTGCTAAGGGTCTTGTAGAGTGCTGTCGGGTCCTGGAGTATTCTGTAGGGACCCAGAGGGGCTCGTAAGGTTCCGTCAAAATCTGTAGGGTTCCCTAGGGGCCCATAGAGTCCCGTAGATTTCCGTAGGGGCCTGTAGGGTTGTGTAAGTGCCCGCAGGGGTTGGTAGGAGCTTGTAGGGTGCCATATGTTTCCGGAGGGTTGTGTAGGGTTCCGTAGGGGCCTGTGGTGTTCCCTAGGGGCCTGTAGAGTCTCGTACAGTTCCGTAGGGGCCTGTAGTGTTCCCTAGGTGCCTGTAGAGTCTCGTACAGTTCCGTAGGGTCCTGTAGGTTTCCATAAGCGCCCGCAGAGGTCTGAAGGGGCCCGTCCTGTTCCGTAAGGATCCACAGGGCTCCGTAGAGCTTCGTAGGTTTCCTAGAGGCCTGTAGAGTACCGCAGGAGCCAGTAGTGTTCTGTAGGGGCCCGTAGGGTTCCTTTCATAGGGGCTGGCAGTGTTCCATAGGGGCCTCTAGGGTTGTGTAAGTGCCCGCAGGAGTCTGTAGGAGTCTGTGGGATTCTGTAAGGTTCCGGAGGGTTCTGCAGGATTCCGTAGGGGCCCGTAGAGTTCCGTAGTGGCTGGTAAAGTTCCGTAGGGCCCTGTACCGTTCCGTAACTGCCTGCAAGGATCTTTAGGCTTCCGTAGGGGCTGGTAGGGTTCCGTAAAGTTCCGTGGGTTCCTGCAGAGTTCTGCAAGTGCCCGCAAGGGCCTGTAGGGGCCCACAGTGTTTCTGTCAGGTTCCGTAGAGTTCCGTAGGGGCCATAGGTTTCCGTAGTGGCTGGTAGTATTCCGTAGGGGTCTGTAGGGTTCCGTACGCACCTGCAGTGTTCCGTAGGAGCCCATAGGGTTTTTAGTGAGGTTCCGTTGTGTCGCTAAGGGTCTTGTAGAGTGCTGTCGGGTCCTGGAGTATTCTGTAGGGTTCCAGAGCGCCTTGTAGGGTTCCGTCGAAATCTGTAGGCTTCCCTAGGGGCCCATAGAGTCCCGTAGATTTCCATAGGGGCCTGTAGGGTTGTGTAAGTGCCCGCAGGGGTTGGTAGGAGCTTGTAGGGTTCCATAAGTTTCCAGAGGGTTGTGTAGGGTTCCGTAGGGGTCTGTGGTGTTCCCTAGGGGCCTGTAGAGTCTCGTACGGTTCCGTAGGGGCCTGTGGTGTTCCCTAGGGGCCTGTAGAGTCTCGTACAGTTCCGTAGGGTCCTGTAGGTTTCCATAAGCGCCCGCAGAGGTCTGAAGGGGCCCGTCCTGTTCCGTAAGGATCCACAGGGCTCCGTAGAGCTTCGTAGGTTTCCTAGAGGCCTGTAGAGTACCGCAGGAGCCAGTAGTGTTCTGTAGGGGCCCGTAGGGTTCCTTCCATAGGGGCTGGCAGTGTTCCGTAGGGGCCTCTAGGATTGTGTAAGTGCCCGCAGGAGTCTGTAGGAGTCTGTGGGATTCTGTAAGGTTCCGGAGGGTTCTGCAGGCTTCCGTAGGGGCCCGTAGAGTTCCGTAGTGGCTGGTAAAGTTCCGTAGGGCCCTGTGGGGTTCTGTATGGACCTGTAGGGTTCCGTAGGGGCCTGCAGGGTTCTGTAAGTGCCTGCAGGTGTCTGTACGGGTCTGTAGGGTTCCGTAGGCACCTGCAGTGTTCTGTAGGAGCCCACAGGGTTTTAGTGAGGTTCCGTTGTGTTGCTAAGGGTCTTGTAGAGTGCTGTCAGGTCCTGGAGTGTTCTGTAGGGTTCCAGAGGGGCTCGTAGGGTTCCGTCGAAATCTGTAGGGTTCCCTTGGGGCCCATAGAGTCCCGTAGATTTCCGTAGGGACCTGTAGGGTTGTGTAAGTGCCCGCAGGGGTTGGTAGGAGCTTGTAGGGTGCCATAAGTTTCCAGAGGGTTGTGTAGGGTTCCGTAGGGGCCTGTGGTGTTCCCTAGGGGCCTGTAGAGTCTCGTACAGTTCCGTAGGGTCCTGTAGGTTTCCATAAGCGCCCGCAGAGGTCTGAAGGGGCCCGTCCTGTTCCGTAAGGATCCATAGGGTTCCGTAGAGCTTCGTAGGTTCCCTAGAGGCCTGTAGAGTACCGCAGGAGCCAGTAGTGTTCTGTAGGGGCCCGTAGGGTTCCTTTCATAGGGGCTGGCAGTGTTCCGTAGGGGCCTCTAGGGTTGTGTAAGTGCCCGCAGGAGTCTGTAGGAGTCTGTGGGATTCTGTAAGGTTCCGGAGGGTTCTGCAGGGTTTTGTAGGGGCCCGTAGAGTTCCGTAGTGGCTGGTAAAGTTCCGTAGGGCCCTGTACCGTTCCGTAACTGCCTGCAAGGATCTTTAGGCTTCCGTAGGGACTAGTAGGGTTCCGTAAAGTTCCGTGGGTTCCTGCAGAGTTCTGCAAGTGCCCGCAAGGGCCTGTAGGGGCGCACAGTGTTTCTGTCAGGTTCCGTAGAGTTCCGTAGGGGCCATAGGTTTCCGTAGTGGCTGGTAGTATTCCGTATGGGTCTGTAGGGTTCCGTAGGCACCTGCAGTGTTCTGTAGGAGCCCATAGGGTTTTCGTGAGGTTCCGTTGTGTTGCTAAGGGTCTTGTAGAGTGCTGTTGGGTCCTGGAGTATTCTGTAGGGTTCCAGAGGGGCTCGTAGGGTTCCGTCAAAATCTGTAGTCTTCCCTAGGGGCCCATAGAGTCCCGTAGATTTCCGTAGGGACCTGTAGGGTTGTGTAAGTGCCCGCAGGGGTTGGTAGGAGCTTGTAGGGTGCCATAAGTTTCCAGAGGGTTGTGTAGGGTTCCGTAGTGGTCTGTGGTGTTCCCTAGGGGCCTGTAGAGTCTCGTACAGTTCCGTAGGGTCCTGTAGGTTTCCATAAGCGCCCGCAGAGGTCTGAAGGGGCCTGTCCTGTTCCGTAAGGATCCACAGGGCTCCGTAGAGCTTCGTAGGTTCCCTAGAGGCCTGTAGAGTACCGCAGGAGACAGTAGTGTTCTATAGGGGCCCGTAGGGTTCCTTCCATAGGGGCTGGCAGTGTTCCGTAGGGGCCTCTAGGATTGTGTAAGTGCCCGCAGGAGTCTGTAGGAGTCTGTGGGATTCTGTAAGGTTCCGGAGGGTTCTGCAGGGTTCCGTAGGGGGCCCGTAGAGTTCCGTAGTGGCTGGTAAAGTTCCGTAGGGCCCTGTGGGGTTCTGTATGGACCTGTAGGGTTCCGTAGGGGCCTGCAGGGTTCTGTAAGTGCCCGCAGGTGTCCTGTAGGGTTCCGTAGGGGCCTGCAGGGTTTCGTAGGCACCTGCAGTGTTCTGTAGGAGCCCATAGGGTTTTAGGGAGGTTCTGTTGTGTCGCTAAGGGTCTTGTAGAGTGCTGTCGGGTCCTGTAGTATTCTGTAGGGTTCCAGAGGGGGTGGTAGGGTTCCGTCGAAATCTGTAGGGTTCCTTAGGGGCCCATAGAGTCCCATAGATTTCCGTAGGGGCCTGTAGGGTTGTGTAAGTGCCCGCAGGGGTTGGTAGGAGCTTGTACGGTTCCATAAGTTTCCAGAGGGTTGTGTAGGGTTCCGTAGGGGCCTGTGGTGTTCCCTAGGGGCCTGTAGAGTCTCGTACGGTTCCGTAGGGGCCTGTGGTGTTCCCTAGGGGCCTGTAGAGTCTCGTACAGTTCCGTAGGGTCCTGTAGGTTTCCATAAGCGCCCGCAGAGGTCTGAAGGGGCCCGTCCAGTTCCGTAAGGATCCACAGGGCTCCGTAGAGCTTCGTAGGTTTCCTAGAGGCCTGTAGAGTACCGCAGGAGCCAGTAGTGTTCTGTAGGGGCCCGTAGGGTTCCTTCCATAGGGGCTGGCAGTGTTCCGTAGGGGCCTCTAGGATTGTGTAAGTGCCCGCAGGAGTCTGTAGGAGTCTGTGGGATTCTGTAAGGTTCCGGAGGGTTCTGCAGGGTTTTGTAGGGGCCCGTAGAGTTCCGTAGTGGCTGGTAAAGTTCCGTAGGGCCCTGTACCGTTCCGTAACTGCCTGCAAGGATCTTTAGGCTTCCGTAGGGACTAGTAGGGTTCCGTAAAGTTCCGTGGGTTCCTGCAGAGTTCTGCAAGTGCCCGCAAGGGCCTGTAGGGGCGCACAGTGTTTCTGTCAGGTTCCGTAGAGTTCCGTAGGGGCCATAGGTTTCCGTAGTGGCTGGTAGTATTCCGTAGGGGTCTGTAGGGTTCCGTAGGGGCCCGTAGAGTTCCGTAGTGGCTGGTAAAGTTCCGTAGGGCCCTGTGGGGTTCTGTATGGACCTGTAGGGTTCCGTAGGGGCCTGCAGGGTTCTGTAAGTGCCTGCAGGTGTCTGTACGGGTCTGTAGGGTTCCGTAGGCACCTGCAGTGTTCTGTAGGAGCCCATAGGGTTTTAGTGAGGTTCCGTTGTGTTGCTAAGGGTCTTGTAGAGTGCTGTCGGGTCCTGGAATGTTCTGTAGGGTTCCAGAGGGGCTCGTAGGGTTCCGTCAAAATCTGTAGGCTTCCCTAGGGGCCCATAGAGTCCCGTAGATTTCCGTAGGGGCCTGTAGGGTTGTGTAAGTGCCCGCAGGGGTTGGTAGGAGCTTGTAGGGTGCCATAAGTTTCCAGAGGGTTGTGTAGGGTTCTGTAGGGGTCTGTGGTGTTCCCTAGGGGCCTGTAGAGTCTCGTACGGTTCCGTAGGGTGCTGTAGGTTTCCATAAGCACCCGCAGAGGTCTGAAGGGGCCCGTCCTGTTCCGTAAGGATCCACAGGGCTCCGTAGAGCTTCGTAGGTTTCCTAGAGGCCTGTAGAGTACCGCAGGAGCCAGTAGTGTTCTGTAGGGGCCCGTAGGGTTCCTTCCATAGGGGCTGGCAGTGTTCCGTAGGGGCCTCTAGGATTGTGTAAGTGCCCGCAGGAGTCTGTAGGAGTCTGTGGGATTCTGTAAGGTTCCGGAGGGTTCTGCAGGGTTCCGTAGGGGCCCGTAGAGTTCCGTAGTGGCTGGTAAAGTTCCGTAGGGCCCTGTGGGGTTCTGTATGGACCTGTAGGGTTCCGTAGGGGCCTGCAGGGTTCTGTAAGTGGCCGCAGGTGTCTGTACGGGTCTGTAGGGTTCCGTAGGCACCTGCAGTGTTCTGTAGGAGCCCATAGGGTTTTCGTGAGGTTCCGTTGTGTTGCTAAGGGTCTTGTAGAGTGCTGTCGGGTCCTGGAGTATTCTGTAGGGTTCCAGAGGGGCTCGTAGGGTTCCGTCGAAATCTGAAGGGTTCCCTAGGGGCCCATAGAGTCCCGTAGATTTCCGTAGGGACCTGTAGGGTTGTGTAAGTGCCCGCAGGGGTTGGTAGGAGCTTGTAGGGTTCCATAAGTTTCCAGAGGGTTGTGTAGGGTTCCGTAGGGGTCTGTGGTGTTCCCTAGGGGCCTGTAGAGTCTCGTACGGTTCCGTAGGGGCCTGTGGTGTTCCCTAGGGGCCTGTAGAGTCTCGTACAGTTCCGTAGGGTCCTGTAGGTTTCCATAAGCGCCCGCAGAGGTCTGAAGGGGCCCGTCCTGTTCTTTAAGGATCCACAGGGCTCCGTAGAGCTTCGTAGGTTTCCTAGAGGCCTGTAGAGTACCGCAGGAGCCAGTAGTGTTCTGTAGGGGCCCGTAGGGTTCCTTCCATAGGGGCTGGCAGTGTTCCGTAGGGGCCTCTAGGATTGTGTAAGTGCCCGCAGGAGTCTGTAGGAGTCTGTGGTATTCTGTAAGGTTCCGGAGGGTTCTGCAGGGTTCCGTAGGGGCCCGTAGAGTTCCGTAGTGGCTGGTAAAGTTCCGTAGGGCCCTGTGGGGTTCTGTATGGACCTGTAGGGTTCCGTAGGGGCCTGCAGGGTTCTGTAAGTGCCCGCAGGTGTCTGTACGGGTCTGTAGGGTTCCGTAGGCACCTGCAGTGTTCTGTAGGAGCCCATAGGGTTTTAGTGAGGTTCCGTTGTGTTGCTAAGGGTCTTGTAGAGTGCTGTCGGGTCCTGGAGTATTCTGTAGGGTTCCAGAGGGGCTCGTAGGGTTCCGTCAAAATCTGTAGGCTTCCCTAGGGGCCCATAGAGTCCCGTAGATTTCCGTAGGGACCTGTAGGGTTGTGTAAGTGCCCGCAGGGGTTGGTAGGAGCTTGTAGGGTGCCATAAGTTTCCAGAGGGTTGTGTAGGGTTCCGTAGGGGTCTGTGGTGTTCCCTAGGGGCCTGTAGAGTCTCGTACAGTTCCGTAGGGTCCTGTAGGTTTCCATAAGTGCCCGCAGAGGTCTGAAGGGGCCCGTCCTGTTCCGTAAGGATCCACAGGGCTCCGTAGAGCTTCGTAGGTTTCCTAGAGGCCTGTAGAGTACCGCAGGAGCCAGTAGTGTTCTGTAGGGGCCCGTAGGGTTCCTTCCATAGGGGCTGGCAGTGTTCCGTAGGGGCCTCTAGGGTTGTGTAAGTGCCCGCAGGAGTCTGTAGGAGTCTGTGGGATTCTGTAAGGTTCCGGAGGGTTCTGCAGGCTTCCGTAGGGGCCCGTAGAGTTCCGTAGTGGCTGGTAAAGTTCCGTAGGGCCCTGTGGGGTTCTGTATGGACCTGTAGGGTTCCATAGGGGCCTGCAGGGTTCTGTAAGTGCCCGCAGGTGTCTGTAGGGTTCCGTAGGGGCCTGCAGGGTTTCGTAGGCACCTGCAGTGTTCTGTAGGAGCCCATAGGGTTTTAGGGAGGTTCCGTTGTGTTGCTAAGGGTCTTGTAGAGTGCTGTCGGGTCCTGGAGTTTTCTGTAGGGTTCCAGAGGGGCTGGTAGGGTTCCGTCGAAATCTGTAGGGTTCCCTAGGGGCCCATAGAGTCCCGTAGATTTCCGTAGGGACCTGTAGGGTTGTGTAAGTGCCCGCAGGGGTTGGTAGGAGCTTGTAGGGTTCCATAAGTTTCCAGAGGGTTGTGTAGGGTTCCGTAGGGGTCTGTGGTGTTCCCTAGGGGCCTGTAGAGTCTCGTACGGTTCCGTAGGGGCCTGTGGTGTTCCCTAGGGGCCTGTAGAGTCTCGTACAGTTCCGTAGGGTCCTGTAGGTTTCCATAAGCGCCCGCAGAGGTCTGAAGGGGCCCGTCCTGTTCCGTAAGGATCCACAGGGCTCCGTAGAGCTTCGTAGGTTTCCTAGAGGCCTGTAGAGTACCGCAGGAGCCAGTAGTGTTCTGTAGGGGCCCGTAGGGTTCCTTCCATAGGGGCTGGCAGTGTTCCGTAGGGGCCTGTAGGGTTGTGTAAGTG
Source organism: Numenius arquata (assembly GCF_964106895.1). Classification (NCBI taxonomy): domain Eukaryota; kingdom Metazoa; phylum Chordata; class Aves; order Charadriiformes; family Scolopacidae; genus Numenius; species Numenius arquata. The sequence continues at coordinate 234,746 of NW_027415021.1, forward strand.
CCCGCAGGAGTCTGTAGGAGTCTGTGGGATTCTGTAAGGTTCCGGAGGGTTCTGCAGGGTTCCGTAGGGGCCCGTAGAGTTCCGTAGTGGCTGGTAAAGTTCCGTAGGGCCCTGTGGGGTTCTGTATGGACCTGTAGGGTTCCATAGGGGCCTGCAGGGTTCTGTAAGTGCCCGCAGGTGTCTGTAGGGTTCCGTAGGGGCCTGCAGGGTTTCGTAGGCACCTGCAGTGTTCTGTAGGAGTCCATAGGGTTTTCGTGAGGTTCTGTTGTGTTGCTAAGGGTCTTGTAGAGTGCTGTCGGGTCCTGGAGTATTCTGTAGGGTTCCAGAGGGGCTGGTAGGGTTCCGTCGAAATCTGTAGGGTTCCCTAGGGGCCCATAGAGTCCCGTAGATTTCCGTAGGGACCTGTAGGGTTGTGTAAGTGCCCGCAGGGGTTGGTAGGAGCTTGTAGGGTTCCATAAGTTTCCAGAGGGTTGTGTAGGGTTCCGTAGGGGTCTGTGGTGTTCCCTAGGGGCCTGTAGAGTCTCGTACGGTTCCGTAGGGGCCTGTGGTGTTCCCTAGGGGCCTGTAGAGTCTCGTACAGTTCCGTAGGGTCCTGTAGGTTTCCATAAGCGCCCGCAGAGGTCTGAAGGGGCCCGTCCTGTTCCGTAAGGATCCACAGGGCTCCGTAGAGCTTCGTAGGTTTCCTAGAGGCCTGTAGAGTACCGCAGGAGCCAGTAGTGTTCTGTAGGGGCCCGTAGGGTTCCTTCCATAGGGGCTGGCAGTGTTCCGTAGGGGCCTCTAGGGTTGTGTAAGTGCCCGCAGGAGTCTGTAGGAGTCTGTGGGATTCTGTAAGGTTCCGGAGGGTTCTGCAGGGTTCCGTAGGGGCCCGTAGAGTTCCGTAGTGGCTGGTAAAGTTCCGTAGGGCCCTGTGGGGTTCTGTATGGACCTGTAGGGTTCCGTAGGGGCCTGCAGGGTTCTGTAAGTGCCCGCAGGTGTCTGTACGGGTCTGTAGGGTTCCGTAGGCACCTGCAGTGTTCTGTAGGAGCCCATAGGGTTTTAGTGAGGTTCCGTTGTGTTTCTAAGGGTCTTGTAGAGTGCTGTCGGGTCCTGGAGTATTCTGTAGGGTTCCAGAGGGGCTCGTAGGGTTCCGTCAAAATCTGTAGGCTTCCCTAGGGGCCCATAGAGTCCCGTAGATTTCCGTAGGGACCTGTAGGGTTGTGTAAGTGCCCGCAGGGGTTGGTAGGAGCTTGTAGGGTGCCATAAGTTTCCAGAGGGTTGTGTAGGGTTCCGTAGGGGTCTGTGGTGTTCCCTAGGGGCCTGTAGAGTCTCGTACAGTTCCGTAGGGTCCTGTAGGTTTCCATAAGTGCCCGCAGAGGTCTGAAGGGGCCCGTCCTGTTCCGTAAGGATCCACAGGGCTCCGTAGAGCTTCGTAGGTTTCCTAGAGGCCTGTAGAGTACCGCAGGAGCCAGTAGTGTTCTGTAGGGGCCCGTAGGGTTCCTTCCATAGGGGCTGGCAGTGTTCCGTAGGGGCCTCTAGGGTTGTGTAAGTGCCCGCAGGAGTCTGTAGGAGTCTGTGGGATTCTGTAAGGTTCCGGAGGGTTCTGCAGGCTTCCGTAGGGGCCCGTAGAGTTCCGTAGTGGCTGGTAAAGTTCCATAGGGCCCTGTACCGTTCCGTAACTGCCTGCAAGGATCTTTAGGCTTCTGTAGGAGCTGGTAGGGTTCCGTAAAGTTCCGTGGGTTCCTGCAGAGTTCTGCAAGTGCCCGCAAGGGCCTGTAGGGGCGCACAGTGTTTCTGTCAGGTTCCGTAGAGTTCCGTAGGGGCCATAGGTTTCCGTAGTGGCTGGTAGTATTCCGTAGGGGTCTGTAGGGTTCCGTAGCCACCTGCAGTGTTCCGTAGGAGCCCATAGGGTTTTAGTGAGGTTCCGTTGTGTCGCTAAGGGTCTTGTAGAGTGCTGTCGGGTCCTGGAGTATTCTGTAGGGTTCCAGAGGGGCTCGTAGGGTTCCGTCGAAATCTGTAGGCTTCCCTAGGGGCCCATAGAGTCCCGTAGATTTCCGTAGGGGCCTGTAGGGTTGTGTAAGTGCCCGCAGGGGTTGGTAGGAGCTTGTAGGGTGCCATAAGTTTCCAGAGGGTTGTGTAGGGTTCCGTAGTGGTCTGTGGTGTTCCCTAGGGGCCTGTAGAGTCTCGTACGGTTCCGTAGGGGCCTGTGGTGTTCCCTAGGGGCCTGTAGAGTCTCGTACAGTTCCGTAGGGTCCTGTAGGTTTCCATAAGCACCCGCAGAGGTCTGAAGGGGCCCGTCCTGTTCCGTAAGGATCCACAGGGCTCCGTAGAGCTTCGTAGGTTTCCTAGAGGCCTGTAGAGTACCGCAGGAGCCAGTAGTGTTCTGTAGGGGCCCGTAGGGTTCCTTCCATAGGGGCTGGCAGTGTTCCGTAGGGGCCTCTAGGATTGTGTAAGTGCCCGCAGGAGTCTGTAGGAGTCTGTGGGATTCTGTAAGGTTCCGGAGGGTTCTGCAGGGTTCCGTAGGGGCCCGTAGAGTTCCGTAGTGGCTGGTAAAGTTCCGTAGGGCCCTGTGGGGTTCTGTATGGACCTGTAGGATTCTGTAGGGGCCTGCAGGGTTCTGTAAGTGCCCGCAGGTGTCTGTAGGGTTCCGTAGGGGCCTGCAGGGTTTTGTAGGCACCTGCAGTGTTCTGTAGGAGCCCATAGGGTTTTAGTGAGGTTCCGTTGTGTTGCTAAGGGTCTTGTAGAGTGCTGTCGGGTCCTGGAGTATTCTGTAGGGTTCCAGAGGGGCTCGTAGGGTTCCGTCGAAATCTGTAGGGTTCCCTAGGGGCCCATAGAGTCCCGTAGATTTCCGTAGGGACCTGTAGGGTTGTGTAAGTGCCCGCAGGGGTTGGTAGGAGCTTGTAGGGTTCCATAAGTTTCCAGAGGGTTGTGTAGGGTTCCGTAGGGGTCTGTGGTGTTCCCTAGGGGCCTGTAGAGTCTCGTACGGTTCCGTAGGGGCCTGTGGTGTTCCCTAGGGGCCTGTAGAGTCTCGTACAGTTCCGTAGGGTCCTGTAGGTTTCCATAAGCGCCCGCAGAGGTCTGAAGGGGCCCGTCCTGTTCCGTAAGGATCCACAGGGCTCCGTAGAGCTTCGTAGGTTTCCTAGAGGCCTGTAGAGTACCGCAGGAGCCAGTAGTGTTCTGTAGGGGCCCGTAGGGTTCCTTCCATAGGGGCTGGCAGTGTTCCGTAGGGGCCTCTAGGATTGTGTAAGTGCCCGCAGGAGTCTGTAGGAATCCGTGGGATTCTGTAAGGTTCCCGAGGGTTCTGCAGGGTTTTGTAGGGGCCCGTAGAGTTCCGTAGTGGCTGGTAAAGTTCCGTAGGGCCCTGTACCGTTCCGTAACTGCCTGCAAGGATCTTTAGGCTTCCGTAGGGGCTGGTAGGGTTCCGTAAAGTTCTGTGGGTTCCTGCAGAGTTCTGCAAGTGCCCGCAAGGGCCTGTAGGGGCGCACAGTGTTTCTGCCAGGTTCCGTAGAGTTCCGTAGGGGCCATAGGTTTCCGTAGTGGCTGGTAGTATTCCGTAGGGGTCTGTAGGGTTCCGTAGGCACCTGCAGTGTTCTGTAGGAGCCCATAGGGTTTTAGTGAGGTTCTGTTGTGTCGCTAAGGGTCTTGTAGAGTGCTGTCGGGTCCTGGAGTATTCTGTAGGGTTCCAGAGGGGCTCGTAGGGTTCCGTCGAAATCTGTAGGCTTCCCTAGGGGCCCATAGAGTCCCGTAGATTTCCGTAGGGGCCTGTAGGGTTGTGTAAGTGCCCGCAGGGGTTGGTAGGAGCTTGTAGGGTGCCATAAGTTTCCAGAGGGTTGTGTAGGGTTCCGTAGTGGTCTGTGGTGTTCCCTAGGGGCCTGTAGAGTCTCGTACGGTTCCGTAGGGGCCTGTGGTGTTCCCTAGGGGCCTGTAGAGTCTCGTACAGTTCCGTAGGGTCCTGTAGGTTTCCATAAGCACCCGCAGAGGTCTGAAGGGGCCCGTCCTGTTCCGTAAGGATCCACAGGGCTCTGTAGAGCTTCGTAGGTTTCCTAGAGGCCTGTAGAGTACCGCAGGAGCCAGTAGTGTTCTGTAGGGGCCCGTAGGGTTCCTTCCATAGGGGCTGGCAGTGTTCCGTAGGGGCCTCTAGGATTGTGTAAGTGCCCGCAGGAGTCTGTAGGAGTCTGTGGGATTCTGTAAGGTTCCGGAGGGTTCTGCAGGGTTCCGTAGGGGCCCGTAGAGTTCTGTAGTGGCTGGTAAAGTTCCGTAGGGCCTTGTGGGGTTCTGTATGGACCTGTAGGGTTCCGTAGGGGCCTGCAGGGTTCTGTAAGTGCCCGCAGGTGTCTGTAGGGTTCCGTAGGGGCCTGCAGGGTTTCGTAGGCACCTGCAGTGTTCTGTAGGAGCCCATAGGGTTTTAGTGAGGTTCCGTTGTGTTGCTAAGGGTCTTGTAGAGTGCTGTCGGGTCCTGGAGTATTCTGTAGGGTTCCAGAGGGGCTCGTAGGGTTCCGTCGAAATCTGTAGGGTTCCCTAGGGGCCCATAGAGTCCCGTAGATTTCCGTAGGGGCCTGTAGGGTTGTGTAAGTGCCCGCAGGGGTTGGTAGGAGCTTGTAGGGTTCCATAAGTTTCCAGAGGGTTGTGTAGGGTTCCGTAGTGGTCTGTGGTGTTCCCTAGGGGCCTGTAGAGTCTCGTACGGTTCCGTAGGGTCCTGTGGTGTTCCCTAGGGGCCTGTAGAGTCTCGTACAGTTCCGTAGGGTCCTGTAGGTTTCCATAAGCACCCGCAGAGGTCTGAAGGGGCCCGTCCTGTTCCGTAAGGATCCACAGGGCTCCGTAGAGCTTCGTAGGTTTCCTAGAGGCCTGTAGAGTACCGCAGGAGCCAGTAGTGTTCTGTAGGGGCCCGTAGGGTTCCTTCCATAGGGGCTGGCAGTGTTCCGTAGGGGCCTCTAGGATTGTGTAAGTGCCCGCAGGAGTCTGTAGGAGTCTGTGGGATTCTGTAAGGTTCCGGAGGGTTCTGCAGGGTTCCGTAGGGGCCCGTAGAGTTCCGTAGTGGCTGGTAAAGTTCCGTAGGGCCCTGTGGGGTTCTCTATGGACCTGTAGGCTTCCGTATGGGCCTGCAGGGTTCTGTAAGTGCCCGCAGGTGTCTGTAGGGTTCCGTAGGGGCCTGCAGGGTTTCGTAGGCACCTGCAGTGTTCTGTAGGAGCCCATAGGGTTTTCGTGAGGTTCTGTTGTGTCGCTAAGGGTCTTGTAGAGTGCTGTCGGGTCCTGGAGTATTCTGTAGGGTTCCAGAGGGGCTCGTAGGGTTCCGTCGAAATCTGTAGGGTTCCCTAGGGGCCCATAGAGTCCCGTAGATTTCCGTAGGGACCTGTAGGGTTGTGTAAGTGCCCGCAGGGGTTGGTAGGAGCTTGTAGGGTTCCATAAGTTTCCAGAGGGTTGTGTAGGGTTCCGTAGGGGTCTGTGGTGTTCCCTAGGGGCCTGTAGAGTCTCGTACGGTTCCGTAGGGGCCTGTGGTGTTCCCTAGGGGCCTGTAGAGTCTTGTACAGTTCCGTAGGGTCCTGTAGGTTTCCATAAGTGCCCGCAGAGGTCTGAAGGGGCCCGTCCTGTTCCGTAAGGATCCACAGGGCTCCGTAGAGCTTCGTAGGTTTCCTAGAGGCCTGTAGAGTACCGCAGGAGCCAGTAGTGTTCTGTAGGGGCCCGTAGGGTTCCTTCCATAGGGGCTGGCAGTGTTCCGTAGGGGCCTCTAGGATTGTGTAAGTGCCCGCAGGAGTCTGTAGGAGTCTGTGGGATTCTGTAAGGTTCCGGAGGGTTCTGCAGGGTTTTGTAGGGGCCCGTAGAGTTCCGTAGTGGCTGGTAAAGTTCCGTAGGGCCCTGTACCGTTCCGTAACTGCCTGCAAGGATCTTTAGGCTTCCGTAGGGACTAGTAGGGTTCCGTAAAGTTCCGTGGGTTCCTGCAGAGTTCTGCAAGTGCCCGCAAGGGCCTGTAGGGGCCCACAGTGTTTCTGTCAGGTTCCGTAGAGTTCCGTAGGGGCCATAGGTTTCCGTAGTGGCTGGTAGTATTCCGTAGGGGTCTGTAGGGTTCCGTAGGCACCTGCAGTGTTCTGTAGGAGCCCATAGGGTTTTAGTGAGGTTCTGTTGTGTCGCTAAGGGTCTTGTAGAGTGCTGTCGGGTCCTGGAGTGTTCTGTAGGGTTCCAGAGGGGCTCATAGGGTTCCGTCGAAATCTGTAGGCTTCCCTAGGGGCCCATAGAGTCCCGTAGATTAACATAGGGGCCTGTAGGGTTGTGTAAGTGCCGGCAGGGGTTGGTAGGAGCTTGTAGGGTTCCATAAGTTTCCAGAGGGTTGTGTAGGGTTCCGTAGGGGTCTGTGGTGTTCCCTAGGGGCCTGTAGAGTCTCGTACGGTTCCGTAGGGGCCTGTGGTGTTCCCTAGGGGCCTGTAGAGTCTCGTACAGTTCCGTAGGGTCCTGTAGGTTTCCATAAGCGCCCGCAGAGGTCTGAAGGGGCCCGTACTGCTCCGTAAGGATCCATAGGGTTCCATAGAGCTTCGTAGGTTCCCTAGAGGCCTCTGGAGTACCGCAGGAGCCAGTAGTGTTCTGTAGGGGCCCGTAGGGTTCCTTCCATAGGGGCTGGCAGTGTTCCGTAGGGGCCTCTAGGGTTGAGTAAGTGCCCGCAGAAGTCTGTAGGAGTCTGTGGGATTCTGTAAGGTTCCAGAGGGTTCTGCAGGGTTCCGTAGGGACCCGTAGAGTTCCGTAGTGGCTGGTAAAGTTCCGTAGGGCCCTGTGGGGTTCTGTATGGACCTGTAGGGTTCTGTAGGGGCCTGCAGTGTTCTGTAAGTGCCCGCAGGTGTCTGTACGGGTCTGTAGGGTTCCGTAGGCACCTGCAGTATTCTGTAGGAGCCCATAGGGTTTTAGTGAGGTTCCGTTGTGTTGCTAAGGGTCTTGTAGAGTGCTGTCGGGTCCTGGAGTATTCTGTAGGGTTCCAGAGGGGCTGGTAGGGTTCCGTCGAAATCTGAAGGGTTCCCTAGGGGCCCGTAGAGTCCCATAGATTTCCGTAAGGGACTGTAGGGTTATGTAAGTGCCCGCAGGGGTTGGTAGGAGCTTGTAGGGTGCCATATGTTTCCGGAGGGTTGTGTAGGGTTCCGTAGGGGCCTGTGGTGTTCCCTAGGGGCCTGTAGAGTCTCGTACAGTTCCGTAGGGTCCTGTAGGTTTCCATGAGGGCCCGCAGAGGTCTGAAGGGGCCCGTACTGTTCCGTAAGGATCCATAGGGTTCCGTAGAGCTTCGTAGGTTCCCTAGAGGCCTCTGGAGTACCGCAGGAGCCAGTAGTGTTCCGTAGGGTCCTCTAGGGTTGAGTAAGTGCCCGCAGGAGTCTGTAGGAATCCGTGGGATTCTGTAAGGTTCTGGAGGGTTCTGCAGGGTTCCGTAGGGGCCCGTAGAGTTCCGTAGTGGCTGGTAAAGTTCCCTAGGGCCCTGTACCGTTCCGTAACTGCCTGCAAGGGTCTTTAGGCTTCCGTAGGGGCTGGCAGGGTTCCATAAAGTTCCGTGGGTTCCTGCAGAGTTCTGCAAGTGCCCGCAAGGGCCTGTAGGGGCGCACAGTGTTTCTGCCAGGTTCCGTAGAGTTCCGTAGGGGCCATATTTTTCTGTAGTGGCTGGTAGTATTCCGTAGGGGTCTGTAGGTTTCCGTAGGCGCCTGCAGTGTTCTGTAGGAGCCCATAGGGTTTTAGTGAGGTTCCGTTGTGTTGCTAAGGGTCTTGTAGAGTGCTGTCGGGTCCTGGAGTATTCTGTAGGGTTCCAGAGGGGCTCCTAGGGTTCCGTCGAAATCTGAAGGGTTCCCTAGGGGCCCATAGAGTCCCATAGATTTCCGTAGGGGCCTGTAGGGTTGTGTAAGTGCCCGCAGGGTTTGGTAGGAGATTGTAGGGTGCCATATGTTTCCGGAGGGTTGTGTAGGTTTCCGTAGTGGTCTGTGGTGTTCCCTAGGGGCCTGTAGAGTCTCGTACAGTTCCGTAGGGTCCTGTAGGGTTTTGTAGGGGCCTGTGGTGTTCCCTAGGGGCCTGTAGAGTCTCGTACAGTTCCGTAGGGTCCTGTAGGTTTCCATAAGCGCCCGCAGAGGTCTGAAGGGGCCCGTACTGCTCCGTAAGGATCCATAGGGTTCCATAGAGCTTCGTAGGTTCCCTAGAGGCCTCTGGAGTACCGCAGGAGCCAGTAGTGTTCTGTAGGGGCCCGTAGGGTTCCTTCCATAGGGGCTGGCAGTGTTCCGTAGGGGCCTGTAGGGTTGTTTAAGTGCCCGCAGAAGTCTGTAGGAGTCTGTGGGATTTTGTAAGGTTCCGGAGGGTTCTGCAGGGTTCCGTAGGGGCCCGTAGAGTTCCGTAGTGGCAGGTAAAGTTCCGTAGGGCCCTGTGGGGTTCTGTATGGACCTGTAGGGTTCCGTAGGGGCCTGCAGGGTTCTGTAAGTGCCCGTAGGTGTCTGTACGGGTCTGTAGGGTTCCGTAGGCACCTGCAGTATTCTGTAGGAGCCCATAGGGTTTTAGTGAGGTTCCGTTGTGTTGCTAAGGGTCTTGTAGAGTGGTGTCGGGTCCTGGAGTATTCTGTAGGGTTCCAGAGGGGCTCGTAGGGTTCCGTCGAAATCTGAAGGGTTCCCTAGGGGCCCGTAGAGTCCCATAGATTTCCGTGGGGGCCTGTAGGGTTGTGTAAGTGCCCGCAGGGGTTGGTAGGAGCTTGTAGGGTGCCATATGTTTCCGGAGGGTTGTGTAGGGTTCCGTAGGGGCCTGTGGTGTTCCCTAGGGGCCTGTAGAGTCTCGTACAGTTCCGTAGGGTCCTGTAGGTTTCCATAAGCGCCCGCAGAGGTCTGAAGGGGCCCGTACTGCTCCGTAAGGATCCATAGGGTTCCGTAGAGCTTCGTAGGTTCCCTAGAGGCCTCTGGAGTACCGCAGGAGCCAGTAGTGTTCCGTAGGGTCCTCTAGGGTTGAGTAAGTGCCCGCAGGAGTCTGTAGGAATCCGTGGGATTCTGTAAGGTTCTGGAGGGTTCTGCAGGGTTCCGTAGGGGCCTGTAGAGTTCCGTAGTGGCTGGTAAAGTTCCCTAGGGCCCTGTACCGTTCCGTAACTGCCTGCAAGGGTCTTTAGGCTTCCGTAGGGGCTGGTAGGGTTCCATAAAGTTGCGTGGGTTCCTGCAGAGTTCTGCAAGTGCCCGCAAGGGCCTGTAGGGGCCCACAGTGTTTCTGCCAGGTTCCGTAGAGTTCCGTAGGGGCCATATTTTTCTGTAGTGGCTGGTAGTATTCTGTAGGGGTCTGTAGGGTTCCGTAGGCGCCTGCAGTGTTCTGTAGGAGCCCATAGGGTTTTAGTGAGGTTCCGTTGTGTTGCTAAGGGTCTTGTAGAGTGCTGTCAGGTCCTGGAGTATTCTGTAGGGTTCCAGAGGGCCTCATAGGGTTCCATCGAAATCTATAGGGTTCCCTAGGGGCCCATAGAGTCCCGTAGATTTCCGTAGGGACCTGTAGGGTTGTGTAAGTGCCCGCAGAAGTCTGTAGGAGTCTGTGGGATTCTGTAAGGTTCCGGAGGGTTCTGCAGGGTTCCGTAGGGGCCCGTAGAGTTCTGTAGTGGCTGGTAAAGTTCCGTCGGGCCCTGTGAGGGTTCTGTATGGACCTGTAGGGTTCCGTAGGGGCCTGCAGGGTTCTGTAAGTGCCCGCAGGTGTCTGTAGGGTTCCGTAGGGGCCTGCAGGGTTTCGTAGGCACCTGCAGTGTTCTGTAGGAGCCCATAGGGTTTTAGTGAGGTTCCGTTGTGTTGCTAAGGGTCTTGTAGAGTGCTGTCGGGTCCTGGAGTATTCTGTAGGGTTCCAGAGGGGGCTGGTAGGGTTCCGTCGAAATCTGAAGGGTTCCCTAGGGGCCCGTAGAGTCCCGTAGATTTCCGTAGGGGACTGTAGGGTTATGTAAGTGCCCGCAGGGGTTGGTAGGAGCTTGTAGGGTGCCATATGTTTCCGGAGGGTTGTGTAGGGTTCCGTAGGGGCCTGTGGTGTTCCCTAGGGGCCTGTAGAGTCTCGTACAGTTTCGGTAGGGTCCTGTAGGTTTCCATGAGGGCCCGCAGAGGTCTGAATGGGCCCGTACTGTTCCGTAAGGATCCATAGGGTTCCGTAGAGCTTCGTAGGTTCCCTAGAGGCCTCTGGAGTACCGCAGGAGCCAGTAGTGTTCTGTAGGGGCCCGTAGGGTTCCTTCCATAGGAGCTGGCAGTGTTCCGTAGGGTCCTCTAGGGTTGAGTAAGTGCCCGCAGGAGTCTGTAGGAATCCGTGGGATTCTGTAAGGTTCTGGAGGGTTCTGCAGGGTTCCGTAGGGGCCCGTAGAGTTCCATAGTGGCTGGTAAAGTTCCCTAGGGCCCCTGTACCGTTCCGTAACTGCCTGCAAGGGTCTTTAGGCTTCCGTAGGGGCTGGTAGGGTTCCATAAAGTTGCGTGGGTTCCTGCAGAGTTCTGCAAGTGCCCGCAAGGGCCTGTAGGGGCCCACAGTGTTTCTGCCAGGTTCCGTAGAGTTTCCGTAGGGGCCATATTTTTCTGTAGTGGCTGGTAGTATTCTGTAGGGGTCTGTAGGTTTCCGTAGGCGCCTGCAGTGTTCTGTAGGAGCCCATAGGGTTTTAGTGAGGTTCCGTTGTGTTGCTAAGGGTCTTGTAGAGTGCTGTCAGGTCCTGGAGTATTCTGTAGGGTTCCAGAGGGCCTCATAGGGTTCCATCGAAATCTATAGGGTTCCCTAGGGGCCCATAGAGTCCCATAGATTTCCGTAGGGACCTGTAGGGTTGTGTAAGTGCCCGCAGAAGTCTGTAGGAGTCTGTGGGATTCTGTAAGGTTCCGGAGGGTTCTGCAGGGTTCCGTAGGGGCCCGTAGAGTTCCGTAGTGGCTGGTAAAGTTCCGTAGGGCCCTGTGGGGTTCTGTATGGACCTGTAGGGTTCCGTAGGGGCCTGCAGGGTTCTGTAAGTGCCCGCAGGTGTCTGTAGGGTTCCGTAGGGGCCTGCAGGGTTTCGTAGGCACCTGCAGTGTTCTGTAGGAGCCCATAGGGTTTTAGTGAGGTTCCGTTGTGTTGCTAAGGGTCTTGTAGAGTGCTGTCGGGTCCTGGAGTATTCTGTAGGGTTCCAGAGGGGCTGGTAGGGTTCCGTCGAAATCTATAGGGTTCCCTAGGGGCCCATAGAGTCCCGTAGATTGCTGTAGGGACCTGTAGGGTTGTGTAAGTGCTCGCAGGGGTTGGTAGGAGCTTGTAGGGTTCCATAAGTTTCCAGAGGGTTGTGTAGGGTTCCGTAGGGGCCTGTGGTGTTCCCTAAGGGCCTGTAGAGTCTTGTACGGTTCCGTAGGGGTCTGTGGTGTTCCCTAGGGGCCTGTAGAGTCTCGTACAGTTCTGTAGGGTCCTGTAGGTTTCCATAAGCGCCCGCAGAGGTCTGAAGGGGCCCGTACTGTTCCGTAAGGATCCATAGGGCTCTGTAGAGCTTCGTAGGTTCCCTAGAGGCCTCTGGAGTACCGCAGGAGCCAGTAGTGTTCTGTAGGGGCCCGTAGGGTTCCTTCCATAGGGGCTGGCAGTGTTCCGTAGGGGCCTGTAGGGTTGTTTAAGTGCCCGCAGAAGTCTGTAGGAGTCTGTGGGATTCTGTAAGGTTCTGGAGGGTTCTGCAGGGTTCCGTAGGGGCCCGTAGAGTTCCGTAGTGGCTGGTAAAGTTCCCTAGGGCCCTGTACCATTCCGTAACTGCCTGCAACGGTCTTTAGGCTTCCGTAGGGGCTGGTAGGGTTCCATAAAGTTGCGTGGGTTCCTGCAGAGTTCTGCAAGTGCCCGCAAGGGCCTGTAGGGGCCCACAGTGTTTCTGCCAGGTTCCGTAGAGTTCCGTAGGGGCCATATTTTTCTGTAGTGGCTGGTAGTATTCTGTAGGGGTCTGTAGGTTTCCGTAGGCACCTGCAGTGTTCTGTAGGAGCCCATAGGGTTTTAGTGAGGTTCCGTTGTGTTGCTAAGGGTCTTGTAGAGTGCTGTCGGGTCCTGGAGTATTCTGTAGGGTTCCAGAGGGGCTCCTAGGGTTCCGTCGAAATCTGAAGGGTTCCCTAGGGGCCCATAGAGTCCCATAGATTTCCGTAGGGACCTGTAGGGTTGAGTAAGTGCCCGCAGGAGTCTGTAGGAATCCGTGGGATTCTGTAAGGTTCCGGAGGGTTCTGCAGGGTTCCGTAGGGGCCCGTAGAGTTCCGTAGTGGCTGGTAAAGTTCCCTAGGGCCCTGTACCGTTCCGTAACTGCCTGCAAGGGTCTTTAGGCTTCCGTAGGGGCTGGTAGGGTTCCATAAAGTTCCGTGGGTTCCTGCAGAGTTCTGCAAGTGCCCGCAAGGGCCTGTAGGGGCCCACAGTGTTTCTGCCAGGTTCCGTAGAGTTCCGTAGGGGCCATAGGTTTCCGTAGTGGCTGGTAGTATTCCGTAGGGGTCTGTAGGGTTCCGTAGGCGCCTGCAGTGTTCTGTAGGAGCCCATAGGGTTTTAGTGAGGTTCCGTTGTGTTGCTAAGGGTCTTGTAGAGTGCTGTCGGGTCCTGGAGTATTCTGTAGGGTTCCAGAGGGCCTCATAGGGTTCCATCGAAATCTATAGGGTTCCCTAGGGGCCCATAGAGTCCCGTAGATTTCCGTAGGGACCTGTAGGGTTGTGTAAGTGCCCGCAGAAGTCTGTAGGAGTCTGTGGGATTCTGTAAGGTTCCGGAGGGTTCTGCAGGGTTTCGTAGAGGCCCGTAGAGTTCCGTAGTGGCTGGTAAAGTTCCGTAGGGCCCTGTGGGGTTCTGTATGGACCTGTAGGGTTCCGTAGGGGCCTGCAGGGTTCTGTAAGTGCCCGCAGGTGTCTGTAGGGTTCCGTAGGGGCCTGCAGGGTTTCGTAGGCACCTGCAGTGTTCTGTAGGAGCCCATAGGGTTTTAGTGAGGTTCCGTTTTGTTGCTAAGGGTCTTGTAGAGTGCTGTCAGGTCCTGGAGTATTCTGTAGGGTTCCAGAGGGGCTGGTAGGGTTCCGTCGAAATCTGAAGGGTTCCCTAAGGGCCCGTAGAGTCCCGTAGATTGCTGTAGGGACCTGTAGGGTTATGTAAGTGCCCGCAGGGGTTGGTAGGAGCTTGTAGGGTGCCATATGTTTCCGGAGGGTTGTGTAGGGTTCCGTAGGGGCCTGTGGTGTTCCCTAGGGGCCTGTAGAGTCTCGTACAGTTTCGGTAGGGTCCTGTAGGTTTCCATGAGGGCCCGCAGAGGTCTGAAGGGGCCCGTACTGTTCCGTAAGGATCCATAGGGTTCCGTAGAGCTTCGTAGGTTCCCTAGAGGCCTCTGGAGTACCGCAGGAGCCAGTAGTGTTCCTTAGGGTCCTCTAGGGTTGAGTAAGTGCCCGCAGGAGTCTGTAGGAATCCTTGGGATTCTGTAAGGTTCTGGAGGGTTCTGCAGGGTTCCGTAGGGGCCCGTAGAGTTCCGTAGTGGCTGGTAAAGTTCCCTAGGGCCCTGTACCGTTCCGTAACTGCCTGCAAGGGTCTTTAGGCTTCCGTAGGGGCTGGTAGGGTTCCATAAAGTTGCGTGGGTTCCTGCAGAGTTCTGCAAGTGCCCGCAAGGGCCTGTAGGGGCCCACAGTGTTTCTGCCAGGTTCCGTAGAGTTCCGTAGGGGCCATATTTTTCTGTAGTGGCTGGTAGTATTCTGTAGGGGTCTGTAGGTTTCCGTAGGCGCCTGCAGTGTTCTGTAGGAGCCCATAGGGTTTTAGTGAGGTTCCGTTGTGTTGCTAAGGGTCTTGTAGAGTGCTGTCAGGTCCTGGAGTATTCTGTAGGGTTCCAGAGGGGCTCCTAGGGTTCCGTCGAAATCTGAAGGGTTCCCTAGGGGCCCATAGAGTCCCGTAGATTTCCGTAGGGGCCTGTAGGGTTGTGTAAGTGCCCGCAGGGGTTGGTAGAAGCTTGTAGGGTGCCATATGTTTCCGGAGGGTTGTGTAGGGTTCCGTAGGGGCCTGTGGTGTTCCCTAGGGGCCTGTAGAGTCTGGTACAGTTCCGTAGGGTCCTGTAGGTTTCCATAAGCGCCCGCAGAGGTCTGAAGGGGCCCGTACTGCTCCGTAAGGATCCATAGGGTTCCATAGAGCTTCGTAGGTTCCCTAGAGGCCTCTGGAGTACCGCAGGAACCAGTAGTGTTCTGTAGGGGCCCGTAGGGTTCCTTCCATAGGAGCTGGCAGTGTTCCGTAGGGTCCTCTAGGGTTGAGTAAGTGCCCGCAGGAGTCTGTGGGATTCTGTAAGGTTCCGGAGGGTTCTGCAGGGTTCCGTAGGGGCCCGTAGAGTTCCGTAGTGGCTGGTAAATTTCCCTAGGGCCCTGTACCGTTCCGTAACTGCCTGCAAGGGTCTTTAGGCTTCCGTAGGGGCTGGTATGGTTCCATAAAGTTGCGTGGGTTCCTGCAGAGTTCTGCAAGTGCCCGCAAGGGCCTGTAGGGGCCCACAGTGTTTCTGCCAGGTTCCGTAGAGTTCCGTAGGGGCCATATTTTTCTGTAGTGGCTGGTAGTATTCTGTAGGGGTCTGTAGGTTTCCGTAGGCGCCTGCAGTGTTCTGTAGGAGCCCATAGGGTTTTCGTGAGGTTCCGTTGTGTTGCTAAGGGTCTTGTAGAGTGCTGTCAGGTCCTGGAGTATTCTGTAGGGTTCCAGAGGGCCTCATAGGGTTCCATCGAAATCTATAGGGTTCCCTAGGGGCCCATAGAGTCCCGTAGATTTCCGTAGGGACCTGTAGGGTTGTGTAAGTGCCCGCAGAAGTCTGTAGGAGTCTGTGGGATTCTGTAAGGTTCCGGAGGGTTCTGCAGGGTTCCGTAGGGGCCCGTAGAGTTCTGTAGTGGCTGGTAAAGTTCCGTCGGGCCCTGTGAGGGTTCTGTATGGACCTGTAGGGTTCCGTAGGGGCCTGCAGGGTTCTGTAAGTGCCCGCAGGTGTCTGTAGGGTTCCGTAGGGGCCTGCAGGGTTTCGTAGGCACCTGCAGTGTTCTGTAGGAGCCCATAGGGTTTTAGTGAGGTTCCGTTGTGTTGCTAAGGGTCTTGTAGAGTGCTGTCGGGTCCTGGAGTATTCTGTAGGGTTCCAGAGGGGCTGGTAGGGTTCCGTCGAAATCTGAAGGGTTCCCTAGGGGCCCGTAGAGTCCCGTAGATTTCCGTAGGGGACTGTAGGGTTATGTAAGTGCCCGCAGGGGTTGGTAGGAGCTTGTAGGGTGCCATATGTTTCCGGAGGGTTGTGTAGGGTTCCGTAGGGGCCTGTGGTGTTCCCTAGGGGCCTGTAGAGTCTCGTACAGTTTCGGTAGGGTCCTGTAGGTTTCCATGAGGGCCCGCAGAGGTCTGAATGGGCCCGTACTGTTCCGTAAGGATCCATAGGGTTCCGTAGAGCTTCGTAGGTTCCCTAGAGGCCTCTGGAGTACCGCAGGAGCCAGTAGTGTTCTGTAGGGGCCCGTAGGGTTCCTTCCATAGGAGCTGGCAGTGTTCCGTAGGGTCCTCTAGGGTTGAGTAAGTGCCCGCAGGAGTCTGTAGGAATCCGTGGGATTCTGTAAGGTTCTGGAGGGTTCTGCAGGGTTCCGTAGGGGCCCGTAGAGTTCCATAGTGGCTGGTAAAGTTCCCTAGGGCCCTGTACCGTTCCGTAACTGCCTGCAAGGGTCTTTAGGCTTCCGTAGGGGCTGGTAGGGTTCCATAAAGTTGCGTGGGTTCCTGCAGAGTTCTGCAAGTGCCCGCAAGGGCCTGTAGGGGCCCACAGTGTTTCTGCCAGGTTCCGTAGAGTTCCGTAGGGGCCATATTTTTCTGTAGTGGCTGGTAGTATTCTGTAGGGGTCTGTAGGTTTCCGTAGGCGCCTGCAGTGTTCTGTAGGAGCCCATAGGGTTTTCGTGAGGTTCCGTTGTGTTGCTAAGGGTCTTGTAGAGTGCTGTCAGGTCCTGGAGTATTCTGTAGGGTTCCAGAGGGCCTCATAGGGTTCCGTCGAAATCTATAGGGTTCCCTAGGGGCCCATAGAGTCCCATAGATTTCCGTAGGGACCTGTAGGGTTGTGTAAGTGCCCGCAGAAGTCTGTAGGAGTCTGTGGGATTCTGTAAGGTTCCGGAGGGTTCTGCAGGGTTCCGTAGGGGCCCGTAGAGTTCCGTAGTGGCTGGTAAAGTTCCGTAGGGCCCTGTGGGGTTCTGTATGGACCTGTAGGGTTCCGTAGGGGCCTGCAGGGTTCTGTAAGTGCCCGCAGGTGTCTGTAGGGTTCCGTAGGGGCCTGCAGGGTTTCGTAGGCACCTGCAGTGTTCTGTAGGAGCCCATAGGGTTTTAGTGAGGTTCCGTTGTGTTGCTAAGGGTCTTGTAGAGTGCTGTCGGGTCCTGGAGTATTCTGTAGGGTTCCAGAGGGGCTGGTAGGGTTCCGTCGAAATCTATAGGGTTCCCTAGGGGCCCATAGAGTCCCGTAGATTGCTGTAGGGACCTGTAGGGTTGTGTAAGTGCTCGCAGGGGTTGGTAGGAGCTTGTAGGGTTCCATAAGTTTCCAGAGGGTTGTGTAGGGTTCCGTAGGGGCCTGTGGTGTTCCCTAAGGGCCTGTAGAGTCTTGTACGGTTCCGTAGGGGTCTGTGGTGTTCCCTAGGGGCCTGTAGAGTCTCGTACAGTTCTGTAGGGTCCTGTAGGTTTCCATAAGCGCCCGCAGAGGTCTGAAGGGGCCCGTACTGTTCCGTAAGGATCCATAGGGCTCTGTAGAGCTTCGTAGGTTCCCTAGAGGCCTCTGGAGTACCGCAGGAGCCAGTAGTGTTCTGTAGGGGCCCGTAGGGTTCCTTCCATAGGGGCTGGCAGTGTTCCGTAGGGGCCTGTAGGGTTGTTTAAGTGCCCGCAGAAGTCTGTAGGAGTCTGTGGGATTCTGTAAGGTTCTGGAGGGTTCTGCAGGGTTCCGTAGGGGCCCGTAGAGTTCCGTAGTGGCTGGTAAAGTTCCCTAGGGCCCTGTACCATTCCGTAACTGCCTGCAACGGTCTTTAGGCTTCCGTAGGGGCTGGTAGGGTTCCATAAAGTTGCGTGGGTTCCTGCAGAGTTCTGCAAGTGCCCGCAAGGGCCTGTAGGGGCCCACAGTGTTTCTGCCAGGTTCCGTAGAGTTCCGTAGGGGCCATATTTTTCTGTAGTGGCTGGTAGTATTCTGTAGGGGTCTGTAGGTTTCCGTAGGCACCTGCAGTGTTCTGTAGGAGCCCATAGGGTTTTCGTGAGGTTCCGTTGTGTTGCTAAGGGTCTTGTAGAGTGCTGTCGGGTCCTGGAGTATTCTGTAGGGTTCCAGAGGGGCTCCTAGGGTTCCGTCGAAATCTGAAGGGTTCCCTAGGGGCCCATAGAGTCCCATAGATTTCCGTAGGGACCTGTAGGGTTGTGTAAGTGCCCGCAGAAGTCTGTAGGAGTCTGTGGGATTCTGTAAGGTTCCGGAGGGTTCTGCAGGGTTCCGTAGGGGCCCGTAGAGTTCCGTAGTGGCTGGTAAAGTTCCGTAGGGCCCTGTGGGGTTCTGTATGGACCTGTAGGGTTCCGTAGGGGCCTGCAGGGTTCTGTAAGTGCCCGCAGGTGTCTGTAGGGTTCCGTAGGGGCCTGCAGGGTTTCGTAGGCACCTGCAGTGTTCTGTAGGAGCCCATAGGGTTTTAGTGAGGTTCCGTTGTGTTGCTAAGGGTCTTGTAGAGTGCTGTCGGGTCCTGGAGTATTCTGTAGGGTTCCAGAGGGGCTGGTAGGGTTCCGTCGAAATCTATAGGGTTCCCTAGGGGCCCATAGAGTCCCGTAGATTGCTGTAGGGACCTGTAGGGTTGTGTAAGTGCTCGCAGGGGTTGGTAGGAGCTTGTAGGGTTCCATAAGTTTCCAGAGGGTTGTGTAGGGTTCCGTAGGGGCCTGTGGTGTTCCCTAAGGGCCTGTAGAGTCTTGTACGGTTCCGTAGGGGTCTGTGGTGTTCCCTAGGGGCCTGTAGAGTCTCGTACAGTTCTGTAGGGTCCTGTAGGTTTCCATAAGCGCCCGCAGAGGTCTGAAGGGGCCCGTACTGTTCCGTAAGGATCCATAGGGCTCTGTAGAGCTTCGTAGGTTCCCTAGAGGCCTCTGGAGTACCGCAGGAGCCAGTAGTGTTCTGTAGGGGCCCGTAGGGTTCCTTCCATAGGGGCTGGCAGTGTTCCGTAGGGGCCTGTAGGGTTGTTTAAGTGCCCGCAGAAGTCTGTAGGAGTCTGTGGGATTCTGTAAGGTTCTGGAGGGTTCTGCAGGGTTCCGTAGGGGCCCGTAGAGTTCCGTAGTGGCTGGTAAAGTTCCCTAGGGCCCTGTACCATTCCGTAACTGCCTGCAACGGTCTTTAGGCTTCCGTAGGGGCTGGTAGGGTTCCATAAAGTTGCGTGGGTTCCTGCAGAGTTCTGCAAGTGCCCGCAAGGGCCTGTAGGGGCCCACAGTGTTTCTGCCAGGTTCCGTAGAGTTCCGTAGGGGCCATATTTTTCTGTAGTGGCTGGTAGTATTCTGTAGGGGTCTGTAGGTTTCCGTAGGCACCTGCAGTGTTCTGTAGGAGCCCATAGGGTTTTAGTGAGGTTCCGTTGTGTTGCTAAGGGTCTTGTAGAGTGCTGTCGGGTCCTGGAGTATTCTGTAGGGTTCCAGAGGGGCTCCTAGGGTTCCGTCGAAATCTGAAGGGTTCCCTAGGGGCCCATAGAGTCCCATAGATTTCCGTAGGGACCTGTAGGGTTGTGTAAGTGCCCGCAGAAGTCTGTAGGAGTCTGTGGGATTCTGTAAGGTTCCGGAGGGTTCTGCAGGGTTCCGTAGGGGCCCGTAGAGTTCCGTAGTGGCTGGTAAAGTTCCGTAGGGCCCTGTGGGGTTCTGTATGGACCTGTAGGGTTCCGTAGGGGCCTGCAGGGTTCTGTAAGTGCCCGCAGGTGTCTGTAGGGTTCCGTAGGGGCCTGCAGGGTTTCGTAGGCACCTGCAGTGTTCTGTAGGAGCCCATAGGGTTTTAGTGAGGTTCCGTTGTGTTGCTAAGGGTCTTGTAGAGTGCTGTCGGGTCCTGGAGTATTCTGTAGGGTTCCAGAGGGGCTGGTAGGGTTCCGTCGAAATCTATAGGGTTCCCTAGGGGCCCATAGAGTCCCGTAGATTGCTGTAGGGACCTGTAGGGTTGTGTAAGTGCTCGCAGGGGTTGGTAGGAGCTTGTAGGGTTCCATAAGTTTCCAGAGGGTTGTGTAGGGTTCCGTAGGGGCCTGTGGTGTTCCCTAAGGGCCTGTAGAGTCTTGTACGGTTCCGTAGGGGTCTGTGGTGTTCCCTAGGGGCCTGTAGAGTCTCGTACAGTTCTGTAGGGTCCTGTAGGTTTCCATAAGCGCCCGCAGAGGTCTGAAGGGGCCCGTACTGTTCCGTAAGGATCCATAGGGCTCTGTAGAGCTTCGTAGGTTCCCTAGAGGCCTCTGGAGTACCGCAGGAGCCAGTAGTGTTCTGTAGGGGCCCGTAGGGTTCCTTCCATAGGGGCTGGCAGTGTTCCGTAGGGGCCTGTAGGGTTGTTTAAGTGCCCGCAGAAGTCTGTAGGAGTCTGTGGGATTCTGTAAGGTTCTGGAGGGTTCTGCAGGGTTCCGTAGGGGCCCGTAGAGTTCCGTAGTGGCTGGTAAAGTTCCCTAGGGCCCTGTACCATTACGTAACTGCCTGCAACGGTCTTTAGGCTTCCGTAGGGGCTGGTAGGGTTCCATAAAGTTGCGTGGGTTCCTGCAGAGTTCTGCAAGTGCCCGCAAGGGCCTGTAGGGGCCCACAGTGTTTCTGCCAGGTTCCGTAGAGTTCCGTAGGGGCCATATTTTTCTGTAGTGGCTGGTAGTATTCTGTAGGGGTCTGTAGGTTTCCGTAGGCGCCTGCAGTGTTCTGTAGGAGCCCATAGGGTTTTAGTGAGGTTCCGTTGTGTTGCTAAGGGTCTTGTAGAGTGCTGTCGGGTCCTGGAGTATTCTGTAGGGTTCCAGAGGGGCTCCTAGGGTTCCGTCGAAATCTGAAGGGTTCCCTAGGGGCCCATAGAGTCCCATAGATTTCCGTAGGGACCTGTAGGGTTGTGTAAGTGCCCGCAGAAGTCTGTAGGAGTCTGTGGGATTCTGTAAGGTTCCGGAGGGTTCTGCAGGGTTCCGTAGGGGCCCGTAGAGTTCCGTAGTGGCTGGTAAAGTTCCGTAGGGCCCTGTGGGGTTCTGTATGGACCTGTAGGGTTCCGTAGGGGCCTGCAGGGTTCTGTAAGTGCCCGCAGGTGTCTGTAGGGTTCCGTAGGGGCCTGCAGGGTTTCGTAGGCACCTGCAGTGTTCTGTAGGAGTCCATAGGGTTTTAGTGAGGTTCCGTTGTGTTGCTAAGGGTCTTGTAGAGTGCTGTCGGGTCCTGGAGTATTCTGTAGGGTTCCAGAGGGGCTGGTAGGGTTCCGTCGAAATCTGAAGGGTTCCCTAGGGGCCCGTAGAGTCCCGTAGATTTCCGTAGGGGACTGTAGGGTTATGTAAGTGCCCGCAGGGGTTGGTAGGAGCTTGTAGGGTGCCATATGTTTCCGGAGGGTTGTGTAGGGTTCCGTAGGGGCCTGTGGTGTTCCCTAGGGGCCTGTAGAGTCTCGTACAGTTCCGTAGGGTCCTGTAGGTTTCCATAAGCACCCGCAGAGGTCTGAATGGGCCCGTACTGTTCCGTAAGGATCCATAGGGTTCCGTAGAGCTTCGTAGGTTCCCTAGAGGCCTCTGGAGTACCGCAGGAGCCAGTAGTGTTCCGTAGGGTCCTCTGGGGTTGAGTAAGTGCCCGCAGGAGTCTGTAGGAATCCGTGGGATTCTGTAAGGTTCTGGAGGGTTCTGCAGGGTTCCGTAGGGGCCCGTAGAGTTCCGTAGTGGCTGGTAAAGTTCCCTAGGGCCCTGTACCGTTCCGTAACTGCCTGCAAGGGTCTTTAGGCTTCCGTAGGGGCTGGTAGGGTTCCATAAAGTTCCGTGGGTTCCTGCAGAGTTCTGCAAGTGCCCGCAAGGGCCTGTAGGGGCCCACAGTGTTTCTGCCAGGTTCCGTAGAGTTCCGTAGGGGCCATATTTTTCTGTAGTGGCTGGTAGTATTCTGTAGGGGTCTGTAGGTTTCCGTAGGCGCCTGCAGTGTTCTGTAGGAGCCCATAGGGTTTTAGTGAGGTTCCGTTGTGTTGCTAAGGGTCTTGTAGAGTGCTGTCGGGTCCTGGAGTATTCTGTAGGGTTCCAGAGGGCCTCATAGGGTTCCATCGAAATCTATAGGGTTCCCTAGGGGCCCATAGAGTCCCGTAGATTTCCGT
The DNA here is from genome assembly GCF_964106895.1 of Numenius arquata. Taxonomy (NCBI): domain Eukaryota; kingdom Metazoa; phylum Chordata; class Aves; order Charadriiformes; family Scolopacidae; genus Numenius; species Numenius arquata. The sequence goes on from NW_027415021.1 coordinate 255,873, forward strand.
AGGGACCTGTAGGGTTGTGTAAGTGCCCGCAGAAGTCTGTAGGAGTCTGTGGGATTCTGTAAGGTTCCGGAGGGTTCTGCAGGGTTTCGTAGAGGCCCGTAGAGTTCCGTAGTGGCTGGTAAAGTTCCGTAGGGCCCTGTGGGGTTCTGTATGGACCTGTAGGGTTCCGTAGGGGCCTGCAGGGTTCTGTAAGTGCCCGCAGGTGTCTGTAGGGTTCCGTAGGGGCCTGCAGGGTTTCGTAGGCACCTGCAGTGTTCTGTAGGAGCCCATAGGGTTTTAGTGAGGTTCCGTTGTGTTGCTAAGGGTCTTGTAGAGTGCTGTCAGGTCCTGGAGTATTCTGTAGGGTTCCAGAGGGGCTGGTAGGGTTCCGTCGAAATCTGAAGGGTTCCCTAAGGGCCCGTAGAGTCCCGTAGATTTCCGTAGGGGACTGTAGGGTTATGTAAGTGCCCGCAGGGGTTGGTAGGAGCTTGTAGGGTGCCATATGTTTCCGGAGGGTTGTGTAGGGTTCCGTAGGGGCCTGTGGTGTTCCCTAGGGGCCTGTAGAGTCTCGTACAGTTTCGGTAGGGTCCTGTAGGTTTCCATGAGGGCCCGCAGAGGTCTGAAGGGGCCCGTACTGTTCCGTAAGGATCCATAGGGTTCCGTAGAGCTTCGTAGGTTCCCTAGAGGCCTCTGGAGTACCGCAGGAGCCAGTAGTGTTCCGTAGGGTCCTCTAGGGTTGAGTAAGTGCCCGCAGGAGTCTGTAGGAATCCTTGGGATTCTGTAAGGTTCTGGAGGGTTCTGCAGGGTTCCGTAGGGGCCCGTAGAGTTCCGTAGTGGCTGGTAAAGTTCCCTAGGGCCCTGTACCGTTCCATAACTGCCTGCAAGGGTCTTTAGGCTTCCGTAGGGGCTGGTAGGGTTCCATAAAGTTGCGTGGGTTCCTGCAGAGTTCTGCAAGTGCCCGCAAGGGCCTGTAGGGGCCCACAGTGTTTCTGCCAGGTTCCGTAGAGTTCCGTAGGGGCCATATTTTTCTGTAGTGGCTGGTAGTATTCTGTAGGGGTCTGTAGGTTTCCGTAGGCGCCTGCAGTGTTCTGTAGGAGCCCATAGGGTTTTAGTGAGGTTCCGTTGTGTTGCTAAGGGTCTTGTAGAGTGCTGTCGGGTCCTGGAGTATTCTGTAGGGTTCCAGAGGGGCTCCTAGGGTTCCGTCGAAATCTGAAGGGTTCCCTAGGGGCCCATAGAGTCCCGTAGATTTCCGTAGGGACCTGTAGGGTTGTGTAAGTGCCCGCAGAAGTCTGTAGGAGTCTGTGGGATTCTGTAAGGTTCCGGAGGGTTCTGCAGGGTTCCGTAGGGGCCCGTAGAGTTCCGTAGTGGCTGGTAAAGTTCCGTAGGGCCCTGTGGGGTTCTGTATGGACCTGTAGGGTTCCGTAGGGGCCTGCAGGGTTCTGTAAGTGCCCGCAGGTGTCTGTAGGGTTCCGTAGGGGCCTGCAGGGTTTCGTAGGCACCTGCAGTGTTCTGTAGGAGTCCATAGGGTTTTAGTGAGGTTCCGTTGTGTTGCTAAGGGTCTTGTAGAGTGCTGTCGGGTCCTGGAGTATTCTGTAGGGTTCCAGAGGGGCTGGTAGGGTTCCGTCGAAATCTGAAGGGTTCCCTAGGGGCCCGTAGAGTCCCGTAGATTTCCGTAGGGGACTGTAGGGTTATGTAAGTGCCCGCAGGGGTTGGTAGGAGCTTGTAGGGTGCCATATGTTTCCGGAGGGTTGTGTAGGGTTCCGTAGGGGCCTGTGGTGTTCCCTAGGGGCCTGTAGAGTCTCGTACAGTTCCGTAGGGTCCTGTAGGTTTCCATAAGCACCCGCAGAGGTCTGAATGGGCCCGTACTGTTCCGTAAGGATCCATAGGGTTCCGTAGAGCTTCGTAGGTTCCCTAGAGGCCTCTGGAGTACCGCAGGAGCCAGTAGTGTTCCGTAGGGTCCTCTGGGGTTGAGTAAGTGCCCGCAGGAGTCTGTAGGAATCCGTGGGATTCTGTAAGGTTCTGGAGGGTTCTGCAGGGTTCCGTAGGGGCCCGTAGAGTTCCGTAGTGGCTGGTAAAGTTCCCTAGGGCCCTGTACCGTTCCGTAACTGCCTGCAAGGGTCTTTAGGCTTCCGTAGGGGCTGGTAGGGTTCCATAAAGTTCCGTGGGTTCCTGCAGAGTTCTGCAAGTGCCCGCAAGGGCCTGTAGGGGCCCACAGTGTTTCTGCCAGGTTCCGTAGAGTTCCGTAGGGGCCATATTTTTCTGTAGTGGCTGGTAGTATTCTGTAGGGGTCTGTAGGTTTCCGTAGGCGCCTGCAGTGTTCTGTAGGAGCCCATAGGGTTTTAGTGAGGTTCCGTTGTGTTGCTAAGGGTCTTGTAGAGTGCTGTCGGGTCCTGGAGTATTCTGTAGGGTTCCAGAGGGCCTCATAGGGTTCCATCGAAATCTATAGGGTTCCCTAGGGGCCCATAGAGTCCCGTAGATTTCCGTAGGGACCTGTAGGGTTGTGTAAGTGCCCGCAGAAGTCTGTAGGAGTCTGTGGGATTCTGTAAGGTTCCGGAGGGTTCTGCAGGGTTTCGTAGAGGCCCGTAGAGTTCCGTAGTGGCTGGTAAAGTTCCGTAGGGCCCTGTGGGGTTCTGTATGGACCTGTAGGGTTCCGTAGGGGCCTGCAGGGTTCTGTAAGTGCCCGCAGGTGTCTGTAGGGTTCCGTAGGGGCCTGCAGGGTTTCGTAGGCACCTGCAGTGTTCTGTAGGAGCCCATAGGGTTTTAGTGAGGTTCCGTTGTGTTGCTAAGGGTCTTGTAGAGTGCTGTCAGGTCCTGGAGTATTCTGTAGGGTTCCAGAGGGGCTGGTAGGGTTCCGTCGAAATCTGAAGGGTTCCCTAAGGGCCCGTAGAGTCCCGTAGATTTCCGTAGGGGACTGTAGGGTTATGTAAGTGCCCGCAGGGGTTGGTAGGAGCTTGTAGGGTGCCATATGTTTCCGGAGGGTTGTGTAGGGTTCCGTAGGGGCCTGTGGTGTTCCCTAGGGGCCTGTAGAGTCTCGTACAGTTTCGGTAGGGTCCTGTAGGTTTCCATGAGGGCCCGCAGAGGTCTGAAGGGGCCCGTACTGTTCCGTAAGGATCCATAGGGTTCCGTAGAGCTTCGTAGGTTCCCTAGAGGCCTCTGGAGTACCGCAGGAGCCAGTAGTGTTCCGTAGGGTCCTCTAGGGTTGAGTAAGTGCCCGCAGGAGTCTGTAGGAATCCTTGGGATTCTGTAAGGTTCTGGAGGGTTCTGCAGGGTTCCGTAGGGGCCCGTAGAGTTCCGTAGTGGCTGGTAAAGTTCCCTAGGGCCCTGTACCGTTCCGTAACTGCCTGCAAGGGTCTTTAGGCTTCCGTAGGGGCTGGTAGGGTTCCATAAAGTTGCGTGGGTTCCTGCAGAGTTCTGCAAGTGCCCGCAAGGGCCTGTAGGGGCCCACAGTGTTTCTGCCAGGTTCCGTAGAGTTCCGTAGGGGCCATATTTTTCTGTAGTGGCTGGTAGTATTCTGTAGGGGTCTGTAGGTTTCCGTAGGCGCCTGCAGTGTTCTGTAGGAGCCCATAGGGTTTTAGTGAGGTTCCGTTGTGTTGCTAAGGGTCTTGTAGAGTGCTGTCGGGTCCTGGAGTATTCTGTAGGGTTCCAGAGGGCCTCATAGGGTTCCATCGAAATCTATAGGGTTCCCTAGGGGCCCATAGAGTCCCGTAGATTTCCGTAGGGACCTGTAGGGTTGTGTAAGTGCCCGCAGAAGTCTGTAGGAGTCTGTGGGATTCTGTAAGGTTCCGGAGGGTTCTGCAGGGTTTCGTAGAGGCCCGTAGAGTTCCGTAGTGGCTGGTAAAGTTCCGTAGGGCCCTGTGGGGTTCTGTATGGACCTGTAGGGTTCCGTAGGGGCCTGCAGGGTTCTGTAAGTGCCCGCAGGTGTCTGTAGGGTTCCGTAGGGGCCTGCAGGGTTTCGTAGGCACCTGCAGTGTTCTGTAGGAGCCCATAGGGTTTTAGTGAGGTTCCGTTGTGTTGCTAAGGGTCTTGTAGAGTGCTGTCAGGTCCTGGAGTATTCTGTAGGGTTCCAGAGGGGCTGGTAGGGTTCCGTCGAAATCTGAAGGGTTCCCTAAGGGCCCGTAGAGTCCCGTAGATTTCCGTAGGGGACTGTAGGGTTATGTAAGTGCCCGCAGGGGTTGGTAGGAGCTTGTAGGGTGCCATATGTTTCCGGAGGGTTGTGTAGGGTTCCGTAGGGGCCTGTGGTGTTCCCTAGGGGCCTGTAGAGTCTCGTACAGTTTCGGTAGGGTCCTGTAGGTTTCCATGAGGGCCCGCAGAGGTCTGAAGGGGCCCGTACTGTTCCGTAAGGATCCATAGGGTTCCGTAGAGCTTCGTAGGTTCCCTAGAGGCCTCTGGAGTACCGCAGGAGCCAGTAGTGTTCCGTAGGGTCCTCTAGGGTTGAGTAAGTGCCCGCAGGAGTCTGTAGGAATCCTTGGGATTCTGTAAGGTTCTGGAGGGTTCTGCAGGGTTCCGTAGGGGCCCGTAGAGTTCCGTAGTGGCTGGTAAAGTTCCCTAGGGCCCTGTACCGTTCCGTAACTGCCTGCAAGGGTCTTTAGGCTTCCGTAGGGGCTGGTAGGGTTCCATAAAGTTGCGTGGGTTCCTGCAGAGTTCTGCAAGTGCCCGCAAGGGCCTGTAGGGGCCCACAGTGTTTCTGCCAGGTTCCGTAGAGTTCCGTAGGGGCCATATTTTTCTGTAGTGGCTGGTAGTATTCTGTAGGGGTCTGTAGGTTTCCGTAGGCACCGACAGTGTTCTGTAGGAGCCCATAGGGTTTTAGTGAGGTTCCGTTGTGTTGCTAAGGGTCTTGTAGAGTGCTGTCGGGTCCTGGAGTATTCTGTAGGGTTCCAGAGGGGCTGATAGGGTTCCGTCGAAATCTGAAGGGTTCCCTAGGGGCCCATAGAGTCCCATAGATTTCCGTAGGGACCTGTAGGGTTGTGTAAGTGCCCGCAGAAGTCTGTAGGAGTCTGTGGGATTCTGTAAGGTTCCGGAGGGTTCTGCAGGGTTCCGTAGGGGCCCGTAGAGTTCCGTAGTGGCTGGTAAAGTTCCGTAGGGCCCTGTGGGGTTCTGTATGGACCTGTAGGGTTCCGTAGGGGCCTGCAGGGTTCTGTAAGTGCCCGCAGGTGTCTGTAGGGTTCCGTAGGGGCCTGCAGGGTTTCGTAGGCACCTGCAGTGTTCTGTAGGAGCCCATAGGGTTTTAGTGAGGTTCCGTTGTGTTGCTAAGGGTCTTGTAGAGTGCTGTCAGGTCCTGGAGTATTCTGTAGGGTTCCAGAGGGCCTCATAGGGTTCCATCGAAATCTATAGGGTTCCCTAGGGGCCCGTAGAGTCCCGTAGATTTCCGTAGGGGACTGTAGGGTTATGTAAGTGCCCGCAGGGGTTGGTAGGAGCTTGTAGGGTGCCATATGTTTCCGGAGGGTTGTGTAGGGTTCCGTAGGGGCCTGTGGTGTTCCCTAGGGGCCTGTAGAGTCTCGTACAGTTTCGGTAGGGTCCTGTAGGTTTCCATGAGGGCCCGCAGAGGTCTGAATGGGCCCGTACTGTTCCGTAAGGATCCATAGGGTTCCGTAGAGCTTCGTAGGTTCCCTAGAGGCCTCTGGAGTACCGCAGGAGCCAGTAGTGTTCCGTAGGGTCCTCTAGGGTTGAGTAAGTGCCCGCAGGAGTCTGTAGGAATCCGTGGGATTCTGTAAGGTTCTGGAGGGTTCTGCAGGGTTCCGTAGGGGCCCGTAGAGTTCCGTAGTGGCTGGTAAAGTTCCCTAGGGCCCTGTACCGTTCCGTAACTGCCTGCAAGGGTCTTTAGGCTTCCGTAGGGGCTGGTAGGGTTCCATAAAGTTGCGTGGGTTCCTGCAGAGTTCTGCAAGTGCCCGCAAGGGCCTGTAGGGGCCCACAGTGTTTCTGCCAGGTTCCGTAGAGTTCCGTAGGGGCCATATTTTTCTGTAGTGGCTGGTAGTATTCTGTAGGGGTCTGTAGGTTTCCGTAGGCACCGACAGTGTTCTGTAGGAGCCCATAGGGTTTTAGTGAGGTTCCGTTGTGTTGCTAAGGGTCTTGTAGAGTGCTGTCGGGTCCTGGAGTATTCTGTAGGGTTCCAGAGGGGCTGGTAGGGTTCCGTCGAAATCTGAAGGGTTCCCTAGGGGCCCGTAGAGTCCCGTAGATTTCCGTAGGGGACTGTAGGGTTATGTAAGTGCCCGCAGGGGTTGGTAGGAGCTTGTAGGGTGCCATATGTTTCCGGAGGGTTGTGTAGGGTTCCGTAGGGGCCTGTGGTGTTCCCTAGGGGCCTGTAGAGTCTCGTACAGTTTCGGTAGGGTCCTGTAGGTTTCCATGAGGGCCCGCAGAGGTCTGAAGGGGCCCGTACTGTTCCGTAAGGATCCATAGGGTTCCGTAGAGCTTCGTAGGTTCCCTAGAGGCCTCTGGAGTACCGCAGGAGCCAGTAGTGTTCCGTAGGGTCCTCTAGGGTTGAGTAAGTGCCCGCAGGAGTCTGTAGGAATCCGTGGGATTCTGTAAGGTTCTGGAGGGTTCTGCAGGGTTCCGTAGGGGCCCGTAGAGTTCCATAGCGGCTGGTAAAGCTCCCTAGGGCCCTGTACCGTTCCGTAACTGCCTGCAAGGGTCTTTAGGCTTCCGTAGGGGCTGGTAGGGTTCCATAAAGTTGCGTGGGTTCCTGCAGAGTTCTGCAAGTGCCCGCAAGGGCCTGTAGGGGCCCACAGTGTTTCTGCCAGGTTCCGTAGAGTTCCGTATGGGCCATATTTTTCTGTAGTGGCTGGTAGTATTCTGTAGGGGTCTGTAGGTTTCCGTAGGCACCTGCAGTATTCTGTAGGAGCCCATAGGGTTTTAGTGAGGTTCCGTTGTGTTGCTAAGGGTCTTGTAGAGTGCTGTCGGGTCCTGGAGTATTCTGTAGGGTTCCAGAGGGGCTCGTAGGGTTCCGTCGAAATCTGTAGGCTTCCCTAGGGGCCCGTAGAGTCCCATAGATTTCCGTAGGGGCCTGTAGGGTTGTGTAAGTGCCCGCAGGGGTTGGTAGGAGCTTGTAGGGTGCCATATGTTTCCGGAGGGTTGTGTAGGGTTCCGTAGGGGCCTGTGGTGTTCCCTAGGGGCCTGTAGAGTCTCGTACAGTTCCGTAGGGTCCTGTAGGTTTCCATAAGCGCCCGCAGAGGTCTGAAGGGGCCCGTACTGCTCCGTAAGGATCCATAGGGTTCCGTAGAGCTTCGTAGGTTCCCTAGAGGCCTCTGGAGTACCGCAGGAGCCAGTAGTGTTCTGTAGGGGCCCGTAGGGTTCCTTCCATAGGAGCTGGCATTTTCCGTAGGGTCCTCTAGGGTTGAGTAAGTGCCCGCAGGAGTCTGTAGGAATCCGTGGGATTCTGTAAGGTTCTGGAGGGTTCTGCAGGGTTCCGTAGGGGCCCGTAGAGTTCCATAGCGGCTGGTAAAGTTCCCTAGGGCCCTGTACCGTTCCGTAACTGCCTGCAAGGTCTTTAGGCTTCCATAGGGGCTGGTAGGGTTCCATAAAGTTCCGTGGGTTCCTGCAGAGTTCTGCAAGTGCCCGCAAGGGCCTGTAGGGGCCCACAGTGTTTCTCCCAGGTTCCGTAGAGTTCCGTAGGGGCCATATTTTTCTGTAGTGGCTGGTAGTATTCTGTAGGGGTCTGTAGGTTTCCGTAGGCACCGACAGTGTTCTGTAGGAGCCCATAGGGTTTTAGTGAGGTTCCGTTGTGTTGCTAAGGGTCTTGTAGAGTGCTGTCAGGTCCTGGAGTATTCTGTAGGGTTCCAGAGGGCCTCATAGGGTTCCATCGAAATCTATAGGGTTCCCTAGGGGCCCGTAGAGTCCCGTAGATTTCCGTAGGGGACTGTAGGGTTATGTAAGTGCCCGCAGGGGTTGGTAGGAGCTTGTAGGGTGCCATATGTTTCCGGAGGGTTGTGTAGGGTTCCGTAGGGGCCTGTGGTGTTCCCTAGGGGCCTGTAGAGTCTCGTACAGTTTCGGTAGGGTCCTGTAGGTTTCCATGAGGGCCCGCAGACGTCTGAAGGGGCCCGTACTGTTCCGTAAGGATCCATAGGGTTCCGTAGAGCTTCGTAGGTTCCCTAGAGGCCTCTGGAGTACCGCAGGAGCCAGTAGTGTTCCGTAGGGTCCTCTAGGGTTGAGTAAGTGCCCGCAGGAGTCTGTAGGAATCCTTGGGATTCTGTAAGGTTCTGGAGGGTTCTGCAGGGTTCCGTAGGGGCCCGTAGAGTTCCGTAGTGGCTGGTAAAGTTCCCTAGGGCCCTGTACCGTTCCGTAACTGCCTGCAAGGGTCTTTAGGCTTCCGTAAAGGCTAGTAGGGTTCCATAAAGTTGCGTGGGTTCCTGCAGAGTTCTGCAAGTGCCCGCAAGGGCCTGTAGGGGCCCACAGTGTTTCTGCCAGGTTCCGTAGAGTTCCGTAGGGGCCATATTTTTCTGTAGTGGCTGGTAGTATTCTGTAGGGGTCTGTAGGTTTCCGTAGGCACCGACAGTGTTCTGTAGGAGCCCATAGGGTTTTAGTGAGGTTCCGTTGTGTTGCTAAGGGTCTTGTAGAGTGCTGTCGGGTCCTGGAGTATTCTGTAGGGTTCCAGAGGGGCTGGTAGGGTTCCGTCGAAATCTGAAGGGTTCCCTAGGGGCCCGTAGAGTCCCGTAGATTTCCGTAGGGGACTGTAGGGTTATGTAAGTGCCCGCAGGGGTTGGTAGGAGCTTGTAGGGTGCCATATGTTTCCGGAGGGTTGTGTAGGGTTCCGTAGGGGCCTGTGGTGTTCCCTAGGGGCCTGTAGAGTCTCGTACAGTTTCGGTAGGGTCCTGTAGGTTTCCATGAGGGCCCGCAGAGGTCTGAAGGGGCCCGTACTGTTCCGTAAGGATCCATAGGGTTCCGTAGAGCTTCGTAGGTTCCCTAGAGGCCTCTGGAGTACCGCAGGAGCCAGTAGTGTTCCGTAGGGTCCTCTAGGGTTGAGTAAGTGCCCGCAGGAGTCTGTAGGAATCCGTGGGATTCTGTAAGGTTCTGGAGGGTTCTGCAGGGTTCCGTAGGGGCCTGTAGAGTTCCGTAGTGGCTGGTAAAGTTCCCTAGGGCCCTGTACCGTTCCGTAACTGCCTGCAAGGGTCTTTAGGCTTCCGTAGGGGCTGGTAGGGTTCCATAAAGTTGCGTGGGTTCCTGCAGAGTTCTGCAAGTGCCCGCAAGGGCCTGTAGGGGCCCACAGTGTTTCTGCCAGGTTCCGTAGAGTTCCGTAGGGGCCATATTTTTCTGTAGTGGCTGGTAGTATTCCGTAGGGGTCTGTAGGTTTCCGTAGGCGCCTGCAGTGTTCTGTAGGAGCCCATAGGGTTTTCGTGAGGTTCCGTTGTGTTGCTAAGGGTCTTGTAGAGTGCTGTCAGGTCCTGGAGTATTCTGTAGGGTTCCAGAGGGCCTCATAGGGTTCCATCGAAATCTGAAGGGTTCCCTAGGGGCCCATAGAGTCCCGTAGATTTCCGTAGGGACCTGTAGGGTTGTGTAAGTGCCCGCAGGTGTCTGTAGGGTTCCGTAGGGGCCTGCAGGGTTTCGTAGGCACCTGCAGTGTTCTGTAGGAGCCCATAGGGTTTTAGTGAGGTTCCGTTGTGTTGCTAAGGGTCTTGTAGAGTGCTGTCGGGTCCTGGAGTATTCTGTAGGGTTCCAGAGGGGCTGGTAGGGTTCCGTCGAAATCTGAAGGGTTCCCTAGGGGCCCATAGAGTCCCGTAGATTTCCGTAGGGGACTGTAGGGTTATGTAAGTGCCCGCAGGGGTTGGTAGGAGCTTGTAGGGTGCCATATGTTTCCGGAGGGTTGTGTAGGGTTCCGTAGGGGCCTGTGGTGTTCCCTAGGGGCCTGTAGAGTCTCGTACAGTTTCGGTAGGGTCCTGTAGGTTTCCATGAGGGCCCGCAGAGGTCTGAATGGGCCCGTACTGTTCCGTAAGGATCCATAGGGTTCCGTAGAGCTTCGTAGGTTCCCTAGAGGCCTCTGGAGTACCGCAGGAGCCAGTAGTGTTCCGTAGGGTCCTCTAGGGTTGAGTAAGTGCCCGCAGGAGTCTGTAGGAATCCGTGGGATTCTGTAAGGTTCTGGAGGGTTCTGCAGGGTTCCGTAGGGGCCCGTAGAGTTCCGTAGTGGCTGGTAAAGTTCCCTAGGGCCCTGTACCGTTCCGTAACTGCCTGCAATGGTCTTTAGGCTTCCGTAGGGGCTGGTAGGGTTCCATAAAGTTGCGTGGGTTCCTGCAGAGTTCTGCAAGTGCCCGCAAGGGCCTGTAGGGGCCCACAGTGTTTCTGCCAGGTTCCGTAGAGTTCCGTAGGGGCCATATTTTTCTGTAGTGGCTGGTAGTATTCTGTAGGGGTCTGTAGGTTTCCGTAGGCACCGACAGTGTTCTGTAGGAGCCCATAGGGTTTTAGTGAGGTTCCGTTGTGTTGCTAAGGGTCTTGTAGAGTGCTGTCGGGTCCTGGAGTATTCTGTAGGGTTCCAGAGGGGCTGGTAGGGTTCCGTCGAAATCTATAGGGTTCCCTAGGGGCCCATAGAGTCCCGTAGATTGCTGTAGGGACCTGTAGGGTTGTGTAAGTGCTCGCAGGGGTTGGTAGGAGCTTGTAGGGTTCCATAAGTTTCCAGAGGGTTGTGTAGGGTTCCGTAGGGGCCTGTGGTGTTCCCTAGGGGCCTGTAGAGTCTCGTACAGTTCTGTAGGGTCCTGTAGGTTTCCATAAGCGCCCGCAGAGGTCTGAAGGGGCCCGTACTGTTTTGTAAGGATCCATAGGGCTCTGTAGAGCTTCGTAGGTTTCCTAGAGGCCTCTGGAGTACCGCAGGAGCCAGTAGTGTTCTGTAGGGGCCCGTAGGGTTCCTTCCATAGGGGCTGGCAGTGTTCCGTAGGGGCCTGTAGGGTTGTTTAAGTGCCCGCAGAAGTCTGTAGGAGTCTGTGGGATTCTGTAAGGTTCCAGAGGGTTCTGCAGGGTTCCGTAGGGACCCGTAGAGTTCCGTAGTGGCTGGTAAAGTTCCGTAGGGCCCTGTGGGGTTCTGTATGGACCTGTAGGGTTCCGTAGGGGCCTGCAGGGTTCTGTAAGTGCCCGTAGGTGTCTGTACGGGTTTGTAGGGTTCCGTAGGCACCTGCAGTATTCTGTAGGAGCCCATAGGGTTTTAGTGAGGTTCCGTTGTGTTGCTAAGGGTCTTGTAGAGTGCTGTCGGGTCCTGGAGTATTCTGTAGGGTTCCAGAGGGGCTGGTAGGGTTCCGTCGAAATCTGAAGGGTTCCCTAGGGGCCCGTAGAGTCCCATAGATTTCCGTAGGGACCTGTAGGGTTGTGTAAGTGCCCGCAGGGGTTGGTAGGAGCTTGTAGGGTGCCATATGTTTCCGGAGGGTTGTGTAGGGTTCCGTAGGGGCCTGTGGTGTTCCCTAGGGGCCTGTAGAGTCTCGTACAGTTCCGTAGGGTCCTGTAGGTTTCCATAAGCACCCGCAGAGGTCTGAAGGGGCCCGTACTGCTCCGTAAGGATCCATAGGGTTCCGTAGAGCTTCGTAGGTTTCCTAGAGGCCTCTGGAGTACCGCAGGAGCCAGTAGTGTTCTGTAGGGGCCCGTAGGGTTCCTTCCATAGGAGCTGGCAGTGTTCCGTAGGGTCCTCTAGGGTTGAGTAAGTGCCCGCAGGAGTCTGTAGGAATCCGTGGGATTCTGTAAGGTTCTGGAGGGTTCTGCAGGGTTCCGTAGGGGCCCGTAGAGTTCCATAGCGGCTGGTAAAGTTCCCTAGGGCCCTGTACCGTTCCGTAACTGCCTGCAAGGGTCTTTAGGCTTCCGTAGGGGCTGGTAGGGTTCCATAAAGTTGCGTGGGTTCCTGCAGAGTTCTGCAAGTGCCCGCAAGGGCCTGTAGGGGCCCACAGTGTTTCTGCCAGGTTCCGTAGAGTTCCGTATGGGCCATATTTTTCTGTAGTGGCTGGTAGTATTCCGTAGGGGTCTGTAGGTTTCCGTAGGCGCCTGCAGGGTTCTGTAGGAGCCCATAGGGTTTTAGTGAGGTTCCGTTGTGTTGCTAAGGGTCTTGTAGAGTGCTGTCAGGTCCTGGAGTATTCTGTAGGGTTCCAGAGGGGCTGGTAGGGTTCCGTCGAAATCTGAAGGGTTCCCTAGGGGCCCGTAGAGTCCCGTAGATTTCCGTAGGGGACTGTAGCGTTATGTAAGTGCCCGCAGGGGTTGGTAGGAGCTTGTAGGGTGCCATATGTTTCCGGAGGGTTGTGTAGGGTTCCGTAGGGGCCTGTGGTGTTCCCTAGGGGCCTGTAGAGTCTCGTACAGTTTCGGTAGGGTCCTGTAGGTTTCCATGAGGGCCCGCAGAGGTCTGAATGGGCCCGTACTGTTCCGTAAGGATCCATAGGGTTCCGTAGAGCTTCGTAGGTTCCCTAGAGGCCTCTGGAGTACCGCAGGAGCCAGTAGTGTTCCGTAGGGTCCTCTAGGGTTGAGTAAGTGCCCGCAGGAGTCTGTAGGAATCCGTGGGATTCTGTAAGGTTCTGGAGGGTTCTGCAGGGTTCCGTAGGGGCCCGTAGAGTTCCGTAGTGGCTGGTAAAGTTCCCTAGGGCCCTGTACCGTTCCGTAACTGCCTGCAAGGGTCTTTAGGCTTCCGTAGGGGCTGGTAGGGTTCCATAAAGTTGCGTGGGTTCCTGCAGAGTTCTGCAAGTGCCCGCAAGGGCCTGTAGGGGCCCACAGTGTTTCTGCCAGGTTCCGTAGAGTTCCGTAGGGGCCATATTTTTCTGTAGTGGCTGGTAGTATTCTGTAGGGGTCTGTAGGTTTCCGTAGGCACCGACAGTGTTCTGTAGGAGCCCATAGGGTTTTAGTGAGGTTCCGTTGTGTTGCTAAGGGTCTTGTAGAGTGCTGTCGGGTCCTGGAGTATTCTGTAGGGTTCCAGAGGGGCTGGTAGGGTTCCGTCGAAATCTATAGGGTTCCCTAGGGGCCCATAGAGTCCCGTAGATTGCTGTAGGGACCTGTAGGGTTGTGTAAGTGCTCGCAGGGGTTGGTAGGAGCTTGTAGGGTTCCATAAGTTTCCAGAGGGTTGTGTAGGGTTCCGTAGGGGCCTGTGGTGTTCCCTAGGGGCCTGTAGAGTCTCGTACAGTTCTGTAGGTTCCTGTAGGTTTCCATAAGCGCCCGCAGAGGTCTGAAGGGGCCCGTACTGTTTTGTAAGGATCCATAGGGCTCTGTAGAGCTTCGTAGGTTTCCTAGAGGCCTCTGGAGTACCGCAGGAGCCAGTAGTGTTCTGTAGGGGCCCGTAGGGTTCCTTCCATAGGGGCTGGCAGTGTTCCGTAGGGGCCTGTAGGGTTGTTTAAGTGCCCGCAGAAGTCTGTAGGAGTCTGTGGGATTCTGTAAGGTTCCAGAGGGTTCTGCAGGGTTCCGTAGGGACCCGTAGAGTTCCGTAGTGGCTGGTAAAGTTCCGTAGGGCCCTGTGGGTTTCTGTATGGACCTGTAGGGTTCCGTAGGGGCCTGCAGGGTTCTGTAAGTGCCCGTAGGTGTCTGTACGGGTTTGTAGGGTTCCGTAGGCACCTGCAGTATTCTGTAGGAGCCCATAGGGTTTTAGTGAGGTTCCGTTGTGTTGCTAAGGGTCTTGTAGAGTGCTGTCGGGTCCTGGAGTATTCTGTAGGGTTCCAGAGGGGCTGGTAGGGTTCCGTCGAAATCTGAAGGGTTCCCTAGGGGCCCGTAGAGTCCCATAGATTTCCGTAGGGACCTGTAGGGTTGTGTAAGTGCCCGCAGGGGTTGGTAGGAGCTTGTAGGGTGCCATATGTTTCCGGAGGGTTGTGTAGGGTTCCGTAGGGGCCTGTGGTGTTCCCTAGGGGCCTGTAGAGTCTCGTACAGTTCCGTAGGGTCCTGTAGGTTTCCATAAGCACCCGCAGAGGTCTGAAGGGGCCCGTACTGCTCCGTAAGGATCCATAGGGTTCCGTAGAGCTTCGTAGGTTTCCTAGAGGCCTCTGGAGTACCGCAGGAGCCAGTAGTGTTCTGTAGGGGCCCGTAGGGTTCCTTCCATAGGAGCTGGCAGTGTTCCGTAGGGTCCTCTAGGGTTGAGTAAGTGCCCGCAGGAGTCTGTAGGAATCCGTGGGATTCTGTAAGGTTCTGGAGGGTTCTGCAGGGTTCCGTAGGGGCCCGTAGAGTTCCATAGCGGCTGGTAAAGTTCCCTAGGGCCCTGTACCGTTCCGTAACTGCCTGCAAGGGTCTTTAGGCTTCCGTAGGGGCTGGTAGGGTTCCATAAAGTTGCGTGGGTTCCTGCAGATTTCTGCAAGTGCCCGCAAGGGCCTGTAGGGGCCCACAGTGTTTCTGCCAGGTTCCGTAGAGTTCCGTATGGGCCATATTTTTCTGTAGTGGCTGGTAGTATTCTGTAGGGGTCTGTAGGTTTCCGTAGGCACCGACAGTGTTCTGTAGGAGCCCATAGGGTTTTAGTGAGGTTCCGTTGTGTTGCTAAGGGTCTTGTAGAGTGCTGTCGGGTCCTGGAGTATTCTGTAGGGTTCCAGAGGGGCTGGTAGGGTTCCGTCGAAATCTGAAGGGTTCCCTAGGGGCCCGTAGAGTCCCGTAGATTTCCGTAGGGACCTGTAGGGTTATGTAAGTGCCCGCAGGGGTTGGTAGGAGCTTGTAGGGTGCCATATGTTTCCGGAGGGTTGTGTAGGGTTCCGTAGGGGCCTGTGGTGTTCCCTAGGGGCCTGTAGAGTCTCGTACAGTTTCGGTAGGGTCCTGTAGGTTTCCATGAGGGCCCGCAGAGGTCTGAAGGGGCCCGTACTGTTCCGTAAGGATCCATAGGGTTCCGTAGAGCTTCGTAGGTTCCCTAGAGGCCTCTGGAGTACCGCAGGAGCCAGTAGTATTCCGTAGGGTCCTCTAGGGTTGAGTAAGTGCCCGCAGGAGTCTGTAGGAATCCGTGGGATTCTGTAAGGTTCTGGAGGGTTCTGCAGGGTTCCGTAGGGGCCCGTAGAGTTCCGTAGTGGCTGGTAAAGTTCCCTAGGGCCCTGTACCGTTCCGTAACTGCCTGCAATGGTCTTTAGGCTTCCGTAGGGGCTGGTAGGGTTCCATAAAGTTCCGTGGGTTCCTGCAGAGTTCTGCAAGTGCCCGCAAGGGCCTGTAGGGGCCCACAGTGTTTCTGCCAGGTTCCGTAGAGTTCCGTAGGGGCCATATTTTTCTGTAGTGGCTGGTAGTATTCTGTAGGGGTCTGTAGGTTTCCGTAGGCACCGACAGTGTTCTGTAGGAGCCCATAGGGTTTTAGTGAGGTTCCGTTGTGTTGCTAAGGGTCTTGTAGAGTGCTGTCGGGTCCTGGAGTATTCTGTAGGGTTCCAGAGGGGCTGGTAGGGTTCCGTCGAAATCTATAGGGTTCCCTAGGGGCCCATAGAGTCCCGTAGATTGCTGTAGGGACCTGTAGGGTTGTGTAAGTGCTCGCAGGGGTTGGTAGGAGCTTGTAGGGTTCCATAAGTTTCCAGAGGGTTGTGTAGGGTTCCGTAGGGGCCTGTGGTGTTCCCTAAGGGCCTGTAGAGTCTCGTACGGTTCCGTAGGGGCCTGTGGTGTTCCCTAGGGGCCTGTAGAGTCTCGTACAGTTCTGTAGGGTCCTGTAGGTTTCCATAAGCGCCCGCAGAGGTCTGAAGGGGCCCGTACTGTTTTGTAAGGATCCATAGGGCTCTGTAGAGCTTCGTAGGTTTCCTAGAGGCCTCTGGAGTACCGCAGGAGCCAGTAGTGTTCTGTAGGGGCCCGTAGGGTTCCTTCCATAGGGGCTGGCAGTGTTCCGTAGGGGCCTGTAGGGTTGTTTAAGTGCCCGCAGAAGTCTGTAGGAGTCTGTGGGATTCTGTAAGGTTCCAGAGGGTTCTGCAGGGTTCCGTAGGGACCCGTAGAGTTCCGTAGTGGCTGGTAAAGTTCCGTAGGGCCCTGTGGGTTTCTGTATGGACCTGTAGGGTTCCGTAGGGGCCTGCAGGGTTCTGTAAGTGCCCGTAGGTGTCTGTACGGGTTTGTAGGGTTCCGTAGGCACCTGCAGTATTCTGTAGGAGCCCATAGGGTTTTAGTGAGGTTCCGTTGTGTTGCTAAGGGTCTTGTAGAGTGGTGTCGGGTCCTGGAGTATTCTGTAGGGTTCCAGAGGGGCTGGTAGGGTTCCGTCGAAATCTGAAGGGTTCCCTAGGGGCCCATAGAGTCCCATACATTTCCGTAGGGACCTGTAGGGTTGTGTAAGTGCCTGCAGGGGTTGGTAGGAGCTTGTAGGGTGCCATATGTTTCCGGAGGGTTGTGTAGGGTTCCGTAGGGGCCTGTGGTGTTCCCTAGGGGCCTGTAGAGTCTCGTACAGTTCCGTAGGGTCCTGTAGGTTTCCATAAGCACCCGCAGAGGTCTGAAGGGGCCCGTACTGCTCCGTAAGGATCCATAGGGTTCCGTAGAGCTTCGTAGGTTTCCTAGAGGCCTCTGGAGTACCGCAGGAGCCAGTAGTGTTCTGTAGGGGCCCGTAGGGTTCCTTCCATAGGAGCTGGCAGTGTTCCGTAGGGTCCTCTAGGGTTGAGTAAGTGCCCGCAGGAGTCTGTAGGAATCCGTGGGATTCTGTAAGGTTCTGGAGGGTTCTGCAGGGTTCCGTAGGGGCCCGTAGAGTTCCATAGCGGCTGGTAAAGTTCCCTAGGGCCCTGTACCGTTCCGTAACTGCCTGCAAGGGTCTTTAGGCTTCCGTAGGGGCTGGTAGGGTTCCATAAAGTTGCGTGGGTTCCTGCAGATTTCTGCAAGTGCCCGCAAGGGCCTGTAGGGGCCCACAGTGTTTCTGCCAGGTTCCGTAGAGTTCCGTATGGGCCATATTTTTCTGTAGTGGCTGGTAGTATTCCGTAGGGGTCTGTAGGTTTCCGTAGGCGCCTGCAGGGTTCTGTAGGAGCCCATAGGGTTTTAGTGAGGTTCCGTTGTGTTGCTAAGGGTCTTGTAGAGTGCTGTCAGGTCCTGGAGTATTCTGTAGGGTTCCAGAGGGGCTGGTAGGGTTCCGTCGAAATCTGAAGGGTTCCCTAGGGGCCCGTAGAGTCCCGTAGATTTCCGTAGGGGACTGTAGGGTTATGTAAGTGCCCGCAGGGGTTGGTAGGAGCTTGTAGGGTGCCATATGTTTCCGGAGGGTTGTGTAGGGTTCCGTAGGGGCCTGTGGTGTTCCCTAGGGGCCTGTAGAGTCTCGTACAGTTTCGGTAGGGTCCTGTAGGTTTCCATGAGGGCCCGCAGAGGTCTGAATGGGCCCGTACTGTTCCGTAAGGATCCATAGGGTTCCGTAGAGCTTCGTAGGTTCCCTAGAGGCCTCTGGAGTACCGCAGGAGCCAGTAGTGTTCCGTAGGGTCCTCTAGGGTTGAGTAAGTGCCCGCAGGAGTCTGTAGGAATCCGTGGGATTCTGTAAGGTTCTGGAGGGTTCTGCAGGGTTCCGTAGGGGCCCGTAGAGTTCCGTAGTGGCTGGTAAAGTTCCCTAGGGCCCTGTACCGTTCCGTAACTGCCTGCAATGGTCTTTAGGCTTCCGTAGGGGCTGGTAGGGTTCCATAAAGTTGCGTGGGTTCCTGCAGAGTTCTGCAAGTGCCCGCAAGGGCCTGTAGGGGCCCACAGTGTTTCTGCCAGGTTCCGTAGAGTTCCGTAGGGGCCATATTTTTCTGTAGTGGCTGGTAGTATTCTGTAGGGGTCTGTAGGTTTCCGTAGGCACCGACAGTGTTCTGTAGGAGCC
This sequence comes from Numenius arquata, assembly GCF_964106895.1. Classification (NCBI taxonomy): domain Eukaryota; kingdom Metazoa; phylum Chordata; class Aves; order Charadriiformes; family Scolopacidae; genus Numenius; species Numenius arquata. The sequence goes on from NW_027415021.1 coordinate 273,472, forward strand.
CATAGGGTTTTAGTGAGGTTCCGTTGTGTTGCTAAGGGTCTTGTAGAGTGCTGTCGGGTCCTGGAGTATTCTGTAGGGTTCCAGAGGGGCTGGTAGGGTTCCGTCGAAATCTGAAGGGTTCCCTAGGGGCCCGTAGAGTCCCGTAGATTTCCGTAGGGACCTGTAGGGTTATGTAAGTGCCCGCAGGGGTTGGTAGGAGCTTGTAGGGTGCCATATGTTTCCGGAGGGTTGTGTAGGGTTCCGTAGGGGCCTGTGGTGTTCCCTAGGGGCCTGTAGAGTCTCATACAGTTTCGGTAGGGTCCTGTAGGTTTCCATGAGGGCCCGCAGAGGTCTGAATGGGCCCGTACTGTTCCGTAAGGATCCATAGGGTTCCGTAGAGCTTCGTAGGTTCCCTAGAGGCCTCTGGAGTACCGCAGGAGCCAGTAGTATTCCGTAGGGTCCTCTAGGGTTGAGTAAGTGCCCGCAGGAGTCTGTAGGAATCCGTGGGATTCTGTAAGGTTCTGGAGGGTTCTGCAGGGTTCCGTAGGGGCCCGTAGAGTTCCGTAGTGGCTGGTAAAGTTCCCTAGGGCCCTGTACCGTTCCGTAACTGCCTGCAATGGTCTTTAGGCTTCCGTAGGGGCTGGTAGGGTTCCATAAAGTTCCGTGGGTTCCTGCAGAGTTCTGCAAGTGCCCGCAAGGGCCTGTAGGGGCCCACAGTGTTTCTGCCAGGTTCCGTAGAGTTCCGTAGGGGCCATATTTTTCTGTAGTGGCTGGTAGTATTCTGTAGGGGTCTGTAGGTTTCCGTAGGCACCGACAGTGTTCTGTAGGAGCCCATAGGGTTTTAGTGAGGTTCCGTTGTGTTGCTAAGGGTCTTGTAGAGTGCTGTCGGGTCCTGGAGTATTCTGTAGGGTTCCAGAGGGGCTGGTAGGGTTCCGTCGAAATCTATAGGGTTCCCTAGGGGCCCATAGAGTCCCGTAGATTGCTGTAGGGACCTGTAGGGTTGTGTAAGTGCTCGCAGGGGTTGGTAGGAGCTTGTAGGGTTCCATAAGTTTCCAGAGGGTTGTGTAGGGTTCCGTAGGGGCCTGTGGTGTTCCCTAAGGGCCTGTAGAGTCTCGTACGGTTCCGTAGGGGCCTGTGGTGTTCCCTAGGGGCCTGTAGAGTCTCGTACAGTTCTGTAGGGTCCTGTAGGTTTCCATAAGCGCCCGCAGAGGTCTGAAGGGGCCCGTACTGTTTTGTAAGGATCCATAGGGCTCTGTAGAGCTTCGTAGGTTTCCTAGAGGCCTCTGGAGTACCGCAGGAGCCAGTAGTGTTCTGTAGGGGCCCGTAGGGTTCCTTCCATAGGGGCTGGCAGTGTTCCGTAGGGGCCTGTAGGGTTGTTTAAGTGCCCGCAGAAGTCTGTAGGAGTCTGTGGGATTCTGTAAGGTTCCAGAGGGTTCTGCAGGGTTCCGTAGGGACCCGTAGAGTTCCGTAGTGGCTGGTAAAGTTCCGTAGGGCCCTGTGGGTTTCTGTATGGACCTGTAGGGTTCCGTAGGGGCCTGCAGGGTTCTGTAAGTGCCCGTAGGTGTCTGTACGGGTTTGTAGGGTTCCGTAGGCACCTGCAGTATTCTGTAGGAGCCCATAGGGTTTTAGTGAGGTTCCGTTGTGTTGCTAAGGGTCTTGTAGAGTGCTGTCGGGTCCTGGAGTATTCTGTAGGGTTCCAGAGGGGCTGGTAGGGTTCCGTCGAAATCTGAAGGGTTCCCTAGGGGCCCGTAGAGTCCCATAGATTTCCGTAGGGACCTGTAGGGTTGTGTAAGTGCCCGCAGGGGTTGGTAGGAGCTTGTAGGGTGCCATATGTTTCCGGAGGGTTGTGTAGGGTTCCGTAGGGGCCTGTGGTGTTCCCTAGGGGCCTGTAGAGTCTCGTACAGTTCCGTAGGGTCCTGTAGGTTTCCATAAGCACCCGCAGAGGTCTGAAGGGGCCCGTACTGCTCCGTAAGGATCCATAGGGTTCCGTAGAGCTTCGTAGGTTTCCTAGAGGCCTCTGGAGTACCGCAGGAGCCAGTAGTGTTCTGTAGGGGCCCGTAGGGTTCCTTCCATAGGAGCTGGCAGTGTTCCGTAGGGTCCTCTAGGGTTGAGTAAGTGCCCGCAGGAGTCTGTAGGAATCCGTGGGATTCTGTAAGGTTCTGGAGGGTTCTGCAGGGTTCCGTAGGGGCCCGTAGAGTTCCGTAGCGGCTGGTAAAGTTCCCTAGGGCCCTGTACCGTTCCGTAACTGCCTGCAAGGGTCTTTAGGCTTCCGTAGGGGCTGGTAGGGTTCCATAAAGTTGCGTGGGTTCCTGCAGAGTTCTGCAAGTGCCCGCAAGGGCCTGTAGGGGCCCACAGTGTTTCTGCCAGGTTCCGTAGAGTTCCGTAGGGGCCATATTTTTCTGTAGTGGCTGGTAGTATTCTGTAGGGGTCTGTAGGTTTCCGTAGGCACCGACAGTGTTCTGTAGGAGCCCATAGGGTTTTAGTGAGGTTCCGTTGTGTTGCTAAGGGTCTTGTAGAGTGCTGTCGGGTCCTGGAGTATTCTGTAGGGTTCCAGAGGGGCTGGTAGGGTTCCGTCGAAATCTGAAGGGTTCCCTAGGGGCCCGTAGAGTCCCGTAGATTTCCGTAGGGACCTGTAGGGTTATGTAAGTGCCCGCAGGGGTTGGTAGGAGCTTGTAGGGTGCCATATGTTTCCGGAGGGTTGTGTAGGGTTCCGTAGGGGCCTGTGGTGTTCCCTAGGGGCCTGTAGAGTCTCGTACAGTTTCGGTAGGGTCCTGTAGGTTTCCATGAGGGCCCGCAGAGGTCTGAAGGGGCCCGTACTGTTCCGTAAGGATCCATAGGGTTCCGTAGAGCTTCGTAGGTTCCCTAGAGGCCTCTGGAGTACCGCAGGAGCCAGTAGTGTTCAGTAGGGTCCTCTAGGGTTGAGTAAGTGCCCGCAGGAGTCTGTAGGAATCCGTGGGATTCTGTAAGGTTCTGGAGGGTTCTGCAGGGTTCCGTAGGGGCCCGTAGAGTTCCGTAGCGGCTGGTAAAGTTCCCTAGGGCCCTGTACCGTTCCGTAACTGCCTGCAAGGGTCTTTAGGCTTCCGTAGGGGCTGGTAGGGTTCCATAAAGTTGCGTGGGTTCCTGCAGAGTTCTGCAAGTGCCCGCAAGGGCCTGTAGGGGCCCACAGTGTTTCTGCCAGGTTCCGTAGAGTTCCGTAGGGGCCATATTTTTCTGTAGTGGCTGGTAGTATTCTGTAGGGGTCTGTAGGTTTCCGTAGGCACCGACAGTGTTCTGTAGGAGCCCATAGGGTTTTAGTGAGGTTCCGTTGTGTTGCTAAGGGTCTTGTAGAGTGCTGTCGGGTCCTGGAGTATTCTGTAGGGTTCCAGAGGGGCTGGTAGGGTTCCGTCGAAATCTATAGGGTTCCCTAGGGGCCCATAGAGTCCCGTAGATTGCTGTAGGGACCTGTAGGGTTGTGTAAGTGCTCGCAGGGGTTGGTAGGAGCTTGTAGGGTTCCATAAGTTTCCAGAGGGTTGTGTAGGGTTCCGTAGGGGCCTGTGGTGTTCCCTAAGGGCCTGTAGAGTCTCGTACGGTTCCGTAGGGGCCTGTGGTGTTCCCTAGGGGCCTGTAGAGTCTCGTACAGTTCTGTAGGGTCCTGTAGGTTTCCATAAGCGCCCGCAGAGGTCTGAAGGGGCCCGTACTGTTTTGTAAGGATCCATAGGGCTCTGTAGAGCTTCGTAGGTTCCCTAGAGGCCTCTGGAGTACCGCAGGAGCCAGTAGTGTTCTGTAGGGGCCCGTAGGGTTCCTTCCATAGGGGCTGGCAGTGTTCCGTAGGGACCTGTAGGGTTGTGTAAGTGCCCGCAGTAGTCTGTAGGAGTCTGTGGGATTCTGTAAGGTTCCGGAGGGTTCTGCAGGGTTCCGTAGGGACCCGTAGAGTTCCGTAGTGGCTGGTAAAGTTCCGTAGGGCCCTGTGGGGTTCTGTATGGACCTGTAGGGTTCCGTAGGGGCCTGCAGGGTTCTGTAAGTGCCCGTAGGTGTCTGTACGGGTTTGTAGGGTTCCGTAGGCACCTGCAGTATTCTGTAGGAGCCCATAGGGTTTTAGTGAGGTTCCGTTGTGTTGCTAAGGGTCTTGTAGAGTGCTGTCGGGTCCTGGAGTATTCTGTAGGGTTCCAGAGGGGCTGGTAGGGTTCCGTCGAAATCTGAAGGGTTCCCTAGGGGCCCGTAGAGTCCCATAGATTTCCGTAGGGACCTGTAGGGTTGTGTAAGTGCCCGCAGGGGTTGGTAGGAGCTTGTAGGGTGCCATATGTTTCCGGAGGGTTGTGTAGGGTTCCGTAGGGGCCTGTGGTGTTCCCTAGGGGCCTGTAGAGTCTCGTACAGTTCCGTAGGGTCCTGTAGGTTTCCATAAGCACCCGCAGAGGTCTGAAGGGGCCCGTACTGCTCCGTAAGGATCCATAGGGTTCCGTAGAGCTTCGTAGGTTTCCTAGAGGCCTCTGGAGTACCGCAGGAGCCAGTAGTGTTCTGTAGGGGCCCGTAGGGTTCCTTCCATAGGAGCTGGCAGTGTTCCGTAGGGTCCTCTAGGGTTGAGTAAGTGCCCGCAGGAGTCTGTAGGAATCCGTGGGATTCTGTAAGGTTCTGGAGGGTTCTGCAGGGTTCCGTAGGGGCCCGTAGAGTTCCGTAGTGGCTGGTAAAGTTCCCTAGGGCCCTGTACCGTTCCGTAACTGCCTGCAATGGTCTTTAGGCTTCCGTAGGGGCTGGTAGGGTTCCATAAAGTTGCGTGGGTTCCTGCAGAGTTCTGCAAGTGCCCGCAAGGGCCTGTAGGGGCCCACAGTGTTTCTGCCAGGTTCCGTAGAGTTCCGTAGGGGCCATATTTTTCTGTAGTGGCTGGTAGTATTCTGTAGGGGTCTGTAGGTTTCCGTAGGCACCGACAGTGTTCTGTAGGAGCCCATAGGGTTTTAGTGAGGTTCCGTTGTGTTGCTAAGGGTCTTGTAGAGTGCTGTCGGGTCCTGGAGTATTCTGTAGGGTTCCAGAGGGGCTGGTAGGGTTCCGTCGAAATCTGAAGGGTTCCCTAGGGGCCCGTAGAGTCCCGTAGATTTCCGTAGGGACCTGTAGGGTTATGTAAGTGCCCGCAGGGGTTGGTAGGAGCTTGTAGGGTGCCATATGTTTCCGGAGGGTTGTGTAGGGTTCCGTAGGGGCCTGTGGTGTTCCCTAGGGGCCTGTAGAGTCTCGTACAGTTTCGGTAGGGTCCTGTAGGTTTCCATGAGGGCCCGCAGAGGTCTGAAGGGGCCCGTACTGTTCCGTAAGGATCCATAGGGTTCCGTAGAGCTTCGTAGGTTCCCTAGAGGCCTCTGGAGTACCGCAGGAGCCAGTAGTGTTCAGTAGGGTCCTCTAGGGTTGAGTAAGTGCCCGCAGGAGTCTGTAGGAATCCGTGGGATTCTGTAAGGTTCTGGAGGGTTCTGCAGGGTTCCGTAGGGGCCCGTAGAGTTCCATAGCGGCTGGTAAAGTTCCCTAGGGCCCTGTACCGTTCCGTAACTGCCTGCAAGGGTCTTTAGGCTTCCGTAGGGGCTGGTAGGGTTCCATAAAGTTGCGTGGGTTCCTGCAGAGTTCTGCAAGTGCCCGCAAGGGCCTGTAGGGGCCCACAGTGTTTCTGCCAGGTTCCGTAGAGTTCCGTAGGGGCCATATTTTTCTGTAGTGGCTGGTAGTATTCTGTAGGGGTCTGTAGGTTTCCGTAGGCACCGACAGTGTTCTGTAGGAGCCCATAGGGTTTTAGTGAGGTTCCGTTGTGTTGCTAAGGGTCTTGTAGAGTGCTGTCGGGTCCTGGAGTATTCTGTAGGGTTCCAGAGGGGCTGGTAGGGTTCCGTCGAAATCTATAGGGTTCCCTAGGGGCCCATAGAGTCCCGTAGATTGCTGTAGGGACCTGTAGGGTTGTGTAAGTGCTCGCAGGGGTTGGTAGGAGCTTGTAGGGTTCCATAAGTTTCCAGAGGGTTGTGTAGGGTTCCGTAGGGGCCTGTGGTGTTCCCTAAGGGCCTGTAGAGTCTCGTACGGTTCCGTAGGGGCCTGTGGTGTTCCCTAGGGGCCTGTAGAGTCTCGTACAGTTCTGTAGGGTCCTGTAGGTTTCCATAAGCGCCCGCAGAGGTCTGAAGGGGCCCGTACTGTTTTGTAAGGATCCATAGGGCTCTGTAGAGCTTCGTAGGTTCCCTAGAGGCCTCTGGAGTACCGCAGGAGCCAGTAGTGTTCTGTAGGGGCCCGTAGGGTTCCTTCCATAGGGGCTGGCAGTGTTCCGTAGGGACCTGTAGGGTTGTGTAAGTGCCCGCAGTAGTCTGTAGGAGTCTGTGGGATTCTGTAAGGTTCCAGAGGGTTCTGCAGGGTTCTGTAGGGACCCGTAGAGTTCCGTAGTGGCTGGTAAAGTTCCGTAGGGCCCTGTGGGGTTCTGTATGGACCTGTAGGGTTCCGTAGGGGCCTGCAGGGTTCTGTAAGTGCCCGTAGGTGTCTGTACGGGTCTGTAGGGTTTCGTAGGCACCTGCAGTGTTCTGTAGGAGCCCATAGGGTTTTAGTGAGGTTCCGTTGTGTTGCTAAGGGTCTTGTAGAGTGCTGTCGGGTCCTGGAGTATTCTGTAGGGTTCCAGAGGGGCTGGTAGGGTTCCGTCGAAATCTGAAGGGTTCCCTAGGGGCCCGTAGAGTCCCATAGATTTCCGTAGGGGCCTGTAGGGTTGTGTAAGTGCCCGCAGGGGTTGGTAGGAGCTTGTAGGGTGCCATATGTTTCCAGAGGGTTTTGTAGGGTTCCGTAGGGGCCTGTGGTGTTCCCTAGGGGCCTGTAGAGTCTCGTACAGTTCCGTAGGGTCCTGTAGGTTTCCATAAGCGCCCGCAGAGGTCTGAAGGGGCCCGTACTGCTCCGTAAGGATCCATAGGGTTCCGTAGAGCTTCGTAGGTTTCGTAGAGGCCTCTGGAGTACCGCAGGAGCCAGTAGTGTTCTGTAGGGGCCCGTAGGGTTCCTTCCATAGGAGCTGGCAGTGTTCCGTAGGGTCCTCTAGGGTTGAGTAAGTGCCCGCAGGAGTCTGTAGGAATCCGTGGGATTCTGTAAGGTTCTGGAGGGTTCTGCAGGGTTCCGTAGGGGCCCGTAGAGTTCCATAGCGGCTGGTAAAGTTCCCTAGGGCCCTGTACCGTTCCGTAACTGCCTGCAAGGGTCTTTAGGCTTCCGTAGGGGCTGGTAGGGTTCCATAAAGTTCCGTGGGTTCCTGCAGAGTTCTGCAAGTGCCCGCAAGGGCCTGTAGGGGCCCACAGTGTTTCTGCCAGGTTCCGTAGAGTTCCGTATGGGCCATATTTTTCTGTAGTGGCTGGTAGTATTCCGTAGGGGTCTGTAGGTTTCCGTAGGCGCCTGCAGGGTTCTGTAGGAGCCCATAGGGTTTTAGTGAGGTTCCGTTGTGTTGCTAAGGGTCTTGTAGAGTGCTGTCAGGTCCTGGAGTATTCTGTAGGGTTCCAGAGGGCCTCATAGGGTTCCATCGAAATCTATAGGGTTCCCTAGGGGCCCATAGAGTCCCATAGATTTCCGTAGGGACCTGTAGGGTTGTGTAAGTGCCCGCAGAAGTCTGTAGGAGTCTGTGGGATTCTGTAAGGTTCCGGAGGGTTCTGCAGGGTTCCGTAGGGGCCCGTAGAGTTCCGTAGTGGCTGGTAAAGTTCCGTAGGGCCCTGTGAGGGTTCTGTATGGACCTGTAGGGTTCCGCAGGGGCCTGCAGGGTTCTGTAAGTGCCCGCAGGTGTCTGTAGGGTTCCGTAGGGGCCTGCAGGGTTTCGTAGGCACCTGCAGTGTTCTGTAGGAGCCCATAGGGTTTTAGTGAGGTTCCGTTGTGTTGCTAAGGGTCTTGTAGAGTGCTGTCGGGTCCTGGAGTATTCTGTAGGGTTCCAGAGGGGCTGGTAGGGTTCCGTCGAAATCTGAAGGGTTCCCTAGGGGCCCATAGAGTCCCGTAGATTGCTGTAGGGACCTGTAGGGTTGTGTAAGTGCTCGCAGGGGTTGGTAGGAGCTTGTAGGGTTCCATAAGTTTCCAGAGGGTTGTGTAGGGTTCCGTAGGGGCCTGTGGTGTTCCCTAAGGGCCTGTAGAGTCTCGTACGGTTCCGTAGGGGCCTGTGGTGTTCCCTAGGGGCCTGTAGAGTCTCGTACAGTTCTGTAGGGTCCTGTAGGTTTCCATAAGCGCCCGCAGAGGTCTGAAGGGGCCCGTACTGTTTTGTAAGGATCCATAGGGCTCTGTAGAGCTTCGTAGGTTTCCTAGAGGCCTCTGGAGTACCGCAGGAGCCAGTAGTGTTCTGTAGGGGCCCGTAGGGTTCCTTCCATAGGGGCTGGCAGTGTTCCGTAGGGGCCTGTAGGGTTGTTTAAGTGCCCGCAGAAGTCTGTAGGAGTCTGTGGGATTCTGTAAGGTTCCAGAGGGTTCTGCAGGGTTCCGTAGGGACCCGTAGAGTTCCGTAGTGGCTGGTAAAGTTCCGTAGGGCCCTGTGGGTTTCTGTATGGACCTGTAGGGTTCCGTAGGGGCCTGCAGGGTTCTGTAAGTGCCCGTAGGTGTCTGTACGGGTTTGTAGGGTTCCGTAGGCACCTGCAGTATTCTGTAGGAGCCCATAGGGTTTTAGTGAGGTTCCGTTGTGTTGCTAAGGGTCTTGTAGAGTGCTGTCGGGTCCTGGAGTATTCTGTAGGGTTCCAGAGGGGCTGGTAGGGTTCCGTCGAAATCTGAAGGGTTCCCTAGGGGCCCGTAGAGTCCCATAGATTTCCGTAGGGACCTGTAGGGTTGTGTAAGTGCCCGCAGGGGTTGGTAGGAGCTTGTAGGGTGCCATATGTTTCCGGAGGGTTGTGTAGGGTTCCGTAGGGGCCTGTGGTGTTCCCTAGGGGCCTGTAGAGTCTCGTACAGTTCCGTAGGGTCCTGTAGGTTTCCATAAGCACCCGCAGAGGTCTGAAGGGGCCCGTACTGCTCCGTAAGGATCCATAGGGTTCCGTAGAGCTTCGTAGGTTTCCTAGAGGCCTCTGGAGTACCGCAGGAGCCAGTAGTGTTCTGTAGGGGCCCGTAGGGTTCCTTCCATAGGAGCTGGCAGTGTTCCGTAGGGTCCTCTAGGGTTGAGTAAGTGCCCGCAGGAGTCTGTAGGAATCCGTGGGATTCTGTAAGGTTCTGGAGGGTTCTGCAGGGTTCCGTAGGGGCCCGTAGAGTTCCATAGCGGCTGGTAAAGTTCCCTAGGGCCCTGTACCGTTCCGTAACTGCCTGCAAGGGTCTTTAGGCTTCCGTAGGGGCTGGTAGGGTTCCATAAAGTTGCGTGGGTTCCTGCAGAGTTCTGCAAGTGCCCGCAAGGGCCTGTAGGGGCCCACAGTGTTTCTGCCAGGTTCCGTAGAGTTCCGTAGGGGCCATATTTTTCTGTAGTGGCTGGTAGTATTCCGTAGGGGTCTGTAGGTTTCCGTAGGCGCCTGCAGGGTTCTGTAGGAGCCCATAGGGTTTTAGTGAGGTTCCGTTGTGTTGCTAAGGGTCTTGTAGAGTGCTGTCGGGTCCTGGAGTATTCTGTAGGGTTCCAGAGGGGCTGGTAGGGTTCCGTCGAAATCTGAAGGGTTCCCTAGGGGCCCGTAGAGTCCCGTAGATTTCCGTAGGGGACTGTAGGGTTATGTAAGTGCCCGCAGGGGTTGGTAGGAGCTTGTAGGGTGCCATATGTTTCCGGAGGGTTGTGTAGGGTTCCGTAGGGGCCTGTGGTGTTCCCTAAGGGCCTGTAGAGTCTCGTACGGTTCCGTAGGGGCCTGTGGTGTTCCCTAGGGGCCTGTAGAGTCTCGTACAGTTCTGTAGGGTCCTGTAGGTTTCCATAAGCGCCCGCAGAGGTCTGAAGGGGCCCGTACTGTTTTGTAAGGATCCATAGGGCTCTGTAGAGCTTCGTAGGTTCCCTAGAGGCCTCTGGAGTACCGCAGGAGCCAGTAGTGTTCTGTAGGGGCCCGTAGGGTTCCTTCCATAGGGGCTGGCAGTGTTCCGTAGGGGCCTGTAGGGTTGTTTAAGTGCCCGCAGAAGTCTGTAGGAGTCTGTGGGATTCTGTAAGGTTCCAGAGGGTTCTGCAGGGTTCCGTAGGGACCCGTAGAGTTCCGTAGTGGCTGGTAAAGTTCCGTAGGGCCCTGTGGGGTTCTGTATGGACCTGTAGGGTTCCGTAGGGGCCTGCAGGGTTCTGTAAGTGCCAGTAGGTGTCTGTACGGGTCTGTAGGGTTCCGTAGGCACCTGCAGTATTCTGTAGGAGCCCATAGGGTTTTAGTGAGGTTCCATTGTGTTGCTAAGGGTCTTGTAGAGTGCTGTCGGGTCCTGGAGTATTCTGTAGGGTTCCAGAGGGGCTGGTAGGGTTCCGTCGAAATCTGAAGGGTTCCCTAGGGGCCCGTAGAGTCCCGTAGATTTCCGTAGGGGACTGTAGGGTTATGTAAGTGCCCGCAGGGGTTGGTAGGAGCTTGTAGGGTGCCATATGTTTCCGGAGGGTTGTGTAGGGTTCCGTAGGGGCCTGTGGTGTTCCCTAGGGGCCTGTAGAGTCTCGTACAGTTTCGGTAGGGTCCTGTAGGTTTCCATGAGGGCCCGCAGAGGTCTGAAGGGGCCCGTACTGTTCCGTAAGGATCCATAGGGTTCCGTAGAGCTTCGTAGGTTCCCTAGAGGCCTCTGGAGTACCGCAGGAGCCAGTAGTGTTCCGTAGGGTCCTCTAGGGTTGAGTAAGTGCCCGCAGGAGTCTGTAGGAATCCGTGGGATTCTGTAAGGTTCTGGAGGGTTCTGCAGGGTTCCGTAGGGGCCCGTAGAGTTCCGTAGTGGCTGGTAAAGTTCCCTAGGGCCCTGTACCGTTCCGTAACTGCCTGCAAGGGTCTTTAGGCTTCCGTAGGGGCTGGTAGGGTTCCATAAAGTTGCGTGGGTTCCTGCAGAGTTCTGCAAGTGCCCGCAAGGGCCTGTAGGGGCCCACAGTGTTTCTGCCAGGTTCCGTAGAGTTCCGTAGGGGCCATATTTTTCTGTAGTGGCTGGTAGTATTCTGTAGGGGTCTGTAGGTTTCCGTAGGCACCGACAGTGTTCTGTAGGAGCCCATAGGGTTTTAGTGAGGTTCCGTTGTGTTGCTAAGGGTCTTGTAGAGTGCTGTCAGGTCCTGGAGTATTCTGTAGGGTTCCAGAGGGCCTCATAGGGTTCCATCGAAATCTATAGGGTTCCCTAGGGGCCCATAGAGTCCCGTAGATTTCCGTAGGGACCTGTAGGGTTGTGTAAGTGCCCGCAGAAGTCTGTAGGAGTCTGTGGGATTCTGTAAGGTTCCGGAGGGTTCTGCAGGGTTCCGTAGGGGCCCGTAGAGTTCCGTAGTGGCTGGTAAAGTTCCGTAGGGCCCTGTGAGGGTTCTGTATGGACCTGTAGGGTTCCGTAGGGGCCTGCAGGGTTCTGTAAGTGCCCGCAGGTGTCTGTAGGGTTCCGTAGGGGCCTGCAGGGTTTCGTAGGCACCTGCAGTGTTCTGTAGGAGCCCATAGGGTTTTAGTGAGGTTCCGCTGTGTTGCTAAGGGTCTTGTAGAGTGCTGTCGGGTCCTGGAGTATTCTGTAGGGTTCCAGAGGGGCTGGTAGGGTTCCGTCGAAATCTGAAGGGTTCCCTAGGGGCCCGTAGAGTCCCATAGATTTCCGTAGGGGACTGTAGGGTTATGTAAGTGCCCGCAGGGGTTGGTAGGAGCTTGTAGGGTGCCATATGTTTCCGGAGGGTTGTGTAGGGTTCCGTAGGGGCCTGTGGTGTTCCCTAGGGGCCTGTAGAGTCTCGTCCAGTTCCGTAGGGTCCTGTAGGTTTCCATAAGCGCCCGCAGAGGTCTGAAGGGGCCCGTACTGCTCCGTAAGGATCCATAGGGTTCCGTAGAGCTTCGTAGGTTCCCTAGAGGCCTCTGGAGTACCGCAGGAGCCAGTAGTGTTCTGTAGGGGCCCGTAGGGTTCCTTCCATAGGAGCTGGCAGTGTTCCGTAGGGTCCTCTAGGGTTTAGTAAGTGCCCGCAGGAGTCTGTAGGAATCCGTGGGATTCTGTAAGGTTCTGGAGGGTTCTGCAGGGTTCCGTAGGGGCCCGTAGAGTTCCGTAGTGGCTGGTAAAGTTCCCTAGGGCCCTGTACCGTTCCGTAACTGCCTGCAATGGTCTTTAGGCTTCCGTAGGGGCTGGTAGGGTTCCATAAAGTTGCGTGGGTTCCTGCAGAGTTCTGCAAGTGCCCGCAAGGGCCTGTAGGGGCCCACAGTGTTTCTGCCAGGTTCCGTAGAGTTCCGTAGGGGCCATATTTTTCTGTAGTGGCTGGTAGTATTCTGTAGGGGTCTGTAGGTTTCCGTAGGCACCGACAGTGTTCTGTAGGAGCCCATAGGGTTTTAGTGAGGTTCCGTTGTGTTGCTAAGGGTCTTGTAGAGTGCTGTCGGGTCCTGGAGTATTCTGTAGGGTTCCAGAGGGGCTGGTAGGGTTCCGTCGAAATCTGAAGGGTTCCCTAGGGGCCCGTAGAGTCCCGTAGATTTCCGTAGGGGACTGTAGGGTTATGTAAGTGCCCGCAGGGGTTGGTAGGAGCTTGTAGGGTGCCATATGTTTCCGGAGGGTTGTGTAGGGTTCCGTAGGGGCCTGTGGTGTTCCCTAGGGGCCTGTAGAGTCTCGTACAGTTTCGGTAGGGTCCTGTAGGTTTCCATGAGGGCCCGCAGAGGTCTGAATGGGCCCGTACTGTTCCGTAAGGATCCATAGGGTTCCGTAGAGCTTCGTAGGTTCCCTAGAGGCCTCTGGCGTACCGCAGGAGCCAGTAGTGTTCCGTAGGGTCCTCTAGGGTTGAGTAAGTGCCCGCAGGAGTCTGTAGGAATCTGTGGGCTTCTGTAAGGTTCTGGAGGGTTCTGCAGGGTTCCGTAGGGGCCCGTAGAGTTCCGTAGTGGCTGGTAAAGTTCCCTAGGGCCCTGTGGGGTTCTGTATGGACCTGTAGGGTTCCGTAGGGGCCTGCAGTGTTCCGTAAGTGCCCGCAGGTGTCTGTAGGGTTCCGTAGGGGTCTGTAGGGTTCCGTAGGCACCTGCAGTGTTCTGTAGGAGCCCATAGGGTTTTAGTGAGGTTCCGTTGTGTTGCTAAGGGTCTTGTAGAGTGCTGTCGGGTCCTGGAGTATTCTGTAGGGTTCCAGAGGGGCTGGTAGGGTTCCGTCGAAATCTGAAGGGTTCCCTAGGGGCCCGTAGAGTCCCGTAGATTTCCGTAGGGGACTGTAGGGTTATGTAAGTGCCCGCAGGGGTTGGTAGGAGCTTGTAGGGTGCCATATGTTTCCGGAGGGTTGTGTAGGGTTCCGTAGGGGCCTGTGGTGTTCCCTAGGGGCCTGTAGAGTCTCGTACAGTTTCGGTAGGGTCCTGTAGGTTTCCATGAGGGCCCGCAGAGGTCTGAAGGGGCCCGTACTGTTCCGTAAGGATCCATAGGGTTCCATAGAGCTTCGTAGGTTCCCTAGAGGCCTCTGGAGTACCGCAGGAGCCAGTAGTGTTCTGTAGGGTCCCGTAGGGTTCCTTCCATAGGAGCTGGCAGTGTTCCGTAGGGTCCTCTAGGGTTTAGTAAGTGCCCGCAGGAGTCTGTAGGAATCCGTGGGATTCTGTAAGGTTCTGGAGGGTTCTGCAGGGTTCCGTAGGGGCCCGTAGAGTTCCATAGTGGCTGGTAAAGTTCCCTAGGGCCCTGTACCGTTCCGTAACTGCCTGCAAGGGTCTTTAGGCTTCCGTAGGGGCTGGTAGGGTTCCATAAAGTTGCGTGGGTTCCTGCAGAGTTCTGCAAGTGCCCGCAAGGGCCTGTAGGGGCCCACAGTGTTTCTGTCAGGTTCCGTAGAGTTCCGTAGGGGCCATATTTTTCTGTAGTGGCTGGTAGTATTCTGTAGGGGTCTGTAGGTTTCCGTAGGCGCCTGCAGTGTTCTGTAGGAGCCCATAGGGTTTTCGTGAGGTTCCGTTGTGTTGCTAAGGGTCTTGTAGAGTGCTGTCAGGTCCTGGAGTATTCTATAGGGTTCCAGAGTGCCTCATAGGGTTCCATCGAAATCTATAGGGTTCCCTAGGGGCCCATAGAGTCCCGTAGATTTCCGTAGGGACCTGTAGGGTTGTGTAAGTGCCCGCAGAAGTCTGTAGGAGTCTGTGGGATTCTGTAAGGTTCCGGAGGGTTCTGCAGGGTTCTGTAGGGGCCCGTAGAGTTCCGTAGTGGCTGGTAAAGTTCCGTAGGGCCCTGTGGGGTTCTGTATGGACCTGTAGGGTTCCGTAGGGGCCTGCAGGGTTCCATAAGTGCCTGCAGGTGTCTGTAGGGTTCCGTAGGGGTCTGTAGGGTTCCGTAGGCACCTGCAGTGTTCTGTAGGAGCCCATAGGGTTTTAGTGAGGTTCCGTTGTGTTGCTAAGGGTCTTGTAGAGTGCTGTCGGGTCCTGGAGTATTCTGTAGGGTTCCAGAGGGGCTGGTAGGGTTCCGTCGAAATCTGAAGGGTTCCCTAGGGGCCCGTAGAGTCCCGTAGATTTCCGTAGGGGCCTGTAGGGTTATGTAAGTGCCCGCAGGGGTTGGTAGGAGCTTGTAGGGTGCCATATGTTTCCGGAGGGTTGTGTAGGGTTCCGTAGGGGCCTGTGGTGTTCCCTAGGGGCCTGTAGAGTCTCATACAGTTTCGGTAGGGTCCTGTAGGTTTCCATGAGGGCCCGCAGAGGTCTGAAGGGGCCCGTACTGTTCCGTAAGGATCCATAGGGTTCCGTAGAGCTTCGTAGGTTCCCTAGAGGCCTCTGGCGTACCGCAGGAGCCAGTAGTGTTCCGTAGGGTCCTCTAGGGTTGAGTAAGTGCCCGCAGGAGTCTGTAGGAATCCGTGGGATTCTGTAAGGTTCTGGAGGGTTCTGCAGGGTTCCGTAGGGGCCCGTAGAGTTCCGTAGTGGCTGGTAAAGTTCCCTAGGGCCCTGTACCGTTCCGTAACTGCCTGCAAGGGTCTTTAGGCTTCCGTAGGGGCTGGTAGGGTTCCATAAAGTTGCGTGGTTTCCTGCAGAGTTCTGCAAGTGCCCGCAAGGGCCTGTAGGGGCCCACAGTGTTTCTGCCAGGTTCCGTAGAGTTCCGTAGGGGCCATATTTTTCTGTAGTGGCTGGTAGTATTCTGTAGGGGTCTGTAGGTTTCCGTAGGCACCGACAGTGTTCTGTAGGAGCCCATAGGGTTTTAGTGAGGTTCCGTTGTGTTGCTAAGGGTCTTGTAGAGTGCTGTCGGGTCCTGGAGTATTCTGTAGGGTTCCAGAGGGGCTGGTAGGGTTCCGTCGAAATCTGAAGGGTTCCCTAGGGGCCCGTAGAGTCCCGTAGATTTCCGTAGGGGACTGTAGGGTTCTGTAAGTGCCCGCAGGGGTTGGTAGGAGCTTGTAGGGTGCCATATGTTTCCGGAGGGTTGTGTAGGGTTCCGTAGGGGCCTGTGGTGTTCCCTAAGGGCCTGTAGAGTCTCGTACAGTTTCGGTAGGGTCCTGTAGGTTTCCATGAGGGCCCGCAGAGGTCTGAAGGGGCCCGTACTGCTCCGTAAGGATCCATAGGGTTCCGTAGAGCTTCGTAGGTTCCCTAGAGGCCTCTGGAGTACCGCAGGAGCCAGTAGTGTTCTGTAGGGGCCCGTAGGGTTCCTTCCATAGGAGCTGGCAGTGTTCCGTAGGGTCCTCTAGGGTTGAGTAAGTGCCCGCAGGAGTCTGTAGGAATCCGTGGGATTCTGTAAGGTTCTGGAGGGTTCTGCAGGGTTCCGTAGGGGCCCGTAGAGTTCCATAGTGGCTGGTAAAGTTCCCTAGGGCCCTGTACCGTTCCGTAACTGCCTGCAAGGGTCTTTAGGCTTCCGTAGGGGCTGGTAGGGTTCCATAAAGTTGCGTGGGTTCCTGCAGAGTTCTGCAAGTGCCCGCAAGGGCCTGTAGGGGCCCACAGTGTTTCTGCCAGGTTCCGTAGAGTTCCGTAGGGGCCATATTTTTCTGTAGTGGCTGGTAGTATTCTGTAGGGGTCTGTAGGTTTCCGTAGGCACCGACAGTGTTCTGTAGGAGCCCATAGGGTTTTAGTGAGGTTCCGTTGTGTTGCTAAGGGTCTTGTAGAGTGCTGTCGGGTCCTGGAGTATTCTGTAGGGTTCCAGAGGGGCTGGTAGGGTTCCGTCGAAATCTGAAGGGTTCCCTAGGGGCCCGTAGAGTCCCGTAGATTTCCGTAGGGGACTGTAGGGTTATGTAAGTGCCCGCAGGGGTTGGTAGGAGCTTGTAGGGTGCCATATGTTTCCGGAAGGTTGTGTAGGGTTCCGTAGGGGCCTGTGGTGTTCCCTAGGGGCCTGTAGAGTCTCGTACAGTTTCGGTAGGGTCCTGTAGGTTTCCATGAGGGCCCGCAGAGGTCTGAAGGGGCCCGTACTGTTCCGTAAGGATCCATAGGGTTCCGTAGAGCTTCGTAGGTTCCCTAGAGGCCTCTGGAGTACCGCAGGAGCCAGTAGTGTTCTGTAGGGGCCCGTAGGGTTCCTTCCATAGGAGCTGGCAGTGTTCCGTAGGGTCCTCTAGGGTTGAGTAAGTGCCCGCAGGAGTCTGTAGGAATCCGTGGGATTCTGTAAGGTTCTGGAGGGTTCTGCAGGGTTCCGTAGGGGCCCGTAGAGTTCCGTAGTGGCTGGTAAAGTTCCCTAGGGCCCTGTACCGTTCCGTAACTGCCTGCAAGGGTCTTTAGGCTTCCGTAGGGGCTGGTAGGGTTCCATAAAGTTGCGTGGGTTCCTGCAGAGTTCTGCAAGTGCCCGCAAGGGCCTGTAGGGGCCCACAGTGTTTCTGCCAGGTTCCGTAGAGTTCCGTAGGGGCCATATTTTTCTGTAGTGGCTGGTAGTATTCTGTAGGGGTCTGTAGGTTTCCGTAGGCACCGACAGTGTTCTGTAGGAGCCCATAGGGTTTTAGTGAGGTTCCGTTGTGTTGCTAAGGGTCTTGTAGAGTGCTGTCGGGTCCTGGAGTATTCTGTAGGGTTCCAGAGGGGCTGGTAGGGTTCCGTCGAAATCTGAAGGGTTCCCTAGGGGCCCGTAGAGTCCCGTAGATTTCCGTAGGGGACTGTAGGGTTATGTAAGTGCCCGCAGGGGTTGGTAGGAGCTTGTAGGGTGCCATATGTTTCCGGAAGGTTGTGTAGGGTTCCGTAGGGGCCTGTGGTGTTCCCTAGGGGCCTGTAGAGTCTCGTACAGTTTCGGTAGGGTCCTGTAGGTTTCCATGAGGGCCCGCAGAGGTCTGAAGGGGCCCGTACTGTTCCGTAAGGATCCATAGGGTTCCGTAGAGCTTCGTAGGTTCCCTAGAGGCCTCTGGAGTACCGCAGGAGCCAGTAGTGTTCTGTAGGGGCCCGTAGGGTTCCTTCCATAGGAGCTGGCAGTGTTCCGTAGGGTCCTCTAGGGTTGAGTAAGTGCCCGCAGGAGTCTGTAGGAATCCGTGGGATTCTGTAAGGTTCTGGAGGGTTCTGCAGGGTTCCGTAGGGGCCCGTAGAGTTCCATAGTGGCTGGTAAAGTTCCGTAGGGCCCTGTACCGTTCCGTAACTGCCTGCAAGGGTCTTTAGGCTTCCGTAGGGGCTGGTAGGGTTCCATAAAGTTGCGTGGGTTCCTGCAGAGTTCTGCAAGTGCCCGCAAGGGCCTGTAGGGGCCCACAGTGTTTCTGTCAGGTTCCGTAGAGTTCCGTAGGGGCCATATTTTTCTGTAGTGGCTGGTAGTATTCTGTAGGGGTCTGTAGGTTTCCGTAGGCGCCTGCAGTGTTCTGTAGGAGCCCATAGGGTTTTCGTGAGGTTCCGTTGTGTTGCTAAGGGTCTTGTAGAGTGCTGTCAGGTCCTGGAGTATTCTGTAGGGTTCCAGAGGGCCTCATAGGGTTCCATCGAAATCTATAGGGTTCCCTAGGGGCCCGTAGAGTCCCGTAGATTTCCGTAGGGACCTGTAGGGTTGTGTAAGTGCCCGCAGAAGTCTGTAGGAGTCTGTGGGATTCTGTAAGGTTCCGGAGGGTTCTGCAGGGTTCTGTAGGGGCCCGTAGAGTTCCGTAGTGGCTGGTAAAGTTCCGTAGGGCCCTGTGGGGTTCTGTATGGACCTGTAGGGTTCCGTAGGGGCCTGCAGGGTTCCATAAGTGCCTGCAGGTGTCTGTAGGGTTCCGTAGGGGTCTGTAGGGTTCCGTAGGCACCTGCAGTGTTCTGTAGGAGCCCATAGGGTTTTAGTGAGGTTCCGTTGTGTTGCTAAGGGTCTTGTAGAGTGCTGTCGGGTCCTGGAGTATTCTGTAGGGTTCCAGAGGGGCTGGTAGGGTTCCGTCGAAATCTGAAGGGTTCCCTAGGGGCCCGTAGAGTCCCGTAGATTTCCGTAGGGGACTGTAGGGTTATGTAATGCCCGCAGGGGTTGGTAGGAGCTTGTAGGGTGCCATATGTTTCCGGAGGGTTGTGTAGGGTTCCGTAGGGGCCTGTGGTGTTCCCTAGGGGCCTGTAGAGTCTCATACAGTTTCGGTAGGGTCCTGTAGGTTTCCATGAGGGCCCGCAGAGGTCTGAATGGGCCCGTACTGTTCCGTAAGGATCCATAGGGTTCCGTAGAGCTTCGTAGGTTCCCTAGAGGCCTCTGGCGTACCGCAGGAGCCAGTAGTGTTCCGTAGGGTCCTCTAGGGTTGAGTAAGTGCCCGCAGGAGTCTGTAGGAATCCGTGGGATTCTGTAAGGTTCTGGAGGGTTCTGCAGGGTTCCGTAGGGGCCCGTAGAGTTCCGTAGTGGCTGGTAAAGTTCCCTAGGGCCCTGTACCGTTCCGTAACTGCCTGCAAGGGTCTTTAGGCTTCCGTAGGGGCTGGTAGGGTTCCATAAAGTTGCGTGGGTTCCTGCAGAGTTCTGCAAGTGCCCGCAAGGGCCTGTAGGGGCCCACAGTGTTTCTGCCAGGTTCCGTAGAGTTCCGTAGGGGCCATATTTTTCTGTAGTGGCTGGTAGTATTCTGTAGGGGTCTGTAGGTTTCCGTAGGCACCGACAGTGTTCTGTAGGAGCCCATAGGGTTTTAGTGAGGTTCCGTTGTGTTGCTAAGGGTCTTGTAGAGTGCTGTCGGGTCCTGGAGTATTCTGTAGGGTTCCAGAGGGGCTGGTAGGGTTCCGTCGAAATCTGAAGGGTTCCCTAGGGGCCCGTAGAGTCCCGTAGATTTCCGTAGGGGCCTGTAGGGTTATGTAAGTGCCCGCAGGGGTTGGTAGGAGCTTGTAGGGTGCCATATGTTTCCGGAGGGTTGTGTAGGGTTCCGTAGGGGCCTGTGGTGTTCCCTAGGGGCCTGTAGAGTCTCGTACAGTTTCGGTAGGGTCCTGTAGGTTTCCATGAGGGCCCGCAGAGGTCTGAAGGGGCCCGTAGTGCTCCGTAAGGATCCATAGGGTTCCATAGAGCTTCGTAGGTTCCCTAGAGGCCTCTGGAGTACCGCAGGAGCCAGTAGTGTTCTGTAGGGGCCCGTAGGGTTCCTTCCATAGGAGCTGGCAGTGTTCCGTAGGGTCCTCTAGGGTTGAGTAAGTGCCCGCAGGAGTCTGTAGGAATCCGTGGGATTCTGTAAGGTTCTGGAGGGTTCTGCAGGGTTCCGTAGGGGCCCGTAGAGTTCCGTAGTGGCTGGTAAAGTTCCCTAGGGCCCTGTACCGTTCCGTAACTGCCTGCAAGGGTCTTTAGGCTTCCGTAGGGGCTGGTAGGGTTCCATAAAGTTCCGTGGGTTCCTGCAGAGTTCTGCAAGTGCCCGCAAGGGCCTGTAGGGGCCCACAGTGTTTCTGCCAGGTTCCGTAGAGTTCCGTAGGGGCCATATTTTTCTGTAGTGGCTGGTAGTATTCTGTAGGGGTCTGTAGGTTTCCGTAGGCACCGACAGTGTTCTGTAGGAGCCCATAGGGTTTTAGTGAGGTTCCGTTGTGTTGCTAAGGGTCTTGTAGAGTGCTGTCGGGTCCTGGAGTATTCTGTAGGGTTCCAGAGGGGCTGGTAGGGTTCCGTCGAAATCTGAAGGGTTCCCTAGGGGCCCGTAGAGTCCCGTAGATTTCCGTAGGGGACTGTAGGGTTATGTAAGTGCCCGCAGGGGTTGGTAGGAGCTTGTAGGGTGCCATATGTTTCCGGAGGGTTGTGTAGGGTTCCGTAGGGGCCTGTGGTGTTCCCTAGGGGCCTGTAGAGTCTCGTACAGTTTCGGTAGGGTCCTGTAGGTTTCCATGAGGGCCCGCAGAGGTCTGAAGGGGCCCGTAGTGCTCCGTAAGGATCCATAGGGTTCCATAGAGCTTCGTAGGTTCCCTAGAGGCCTCTGGCATACCGCAGGAGCCAGTAGTGTTCCGTAGGGTCCTCTAGGGTTGAGTAAGTGCCCGCAGGAGTCTGTAGGAATCCGTGGGATTCTGTAAGGTTCTGGAGGGTTCTGCAGGGTTCCGTAGGGGCCCGTAGAGTTCCGTAGTGGCTGGTAAAGTTCCCTAGGGCCCTGTACCGTTCCGTAACTGCCTGCAAGGGTCTTTAGGCTTCCGTAGGGGCTGGTAGGGTTCCATAAAGTTGCGTGGGTTCCTGCAGAGTTCTGCAAGTGCCCGCAAGGGCCTGTAGGGGCCCACAGTGTTTCTGCCAGGTTCCGTAGAGTTCCGTAGGGGCCATATTTTTCTGTAGTGGCTGGTAGTATTCTGTAGGGGTCTGTAGGTTTCCGTAGGCACCGACAGTGTTCTGTAGGAGCCCATAGGGTTTTAGTGAGGTTCCGTTGTGTTGCTAAGGGTCTTGTAGAGTGCTGTCGGGTCCTGGAGTATTCTGTAGGGTTCCAGAGGGGCTGGTAGGGTTCCGTCGAAATCTGAAGGGTTCCCTAGGGGCCCGTAGAGTCCCGTAGATTTCCGTAGGGGCCTGTAGGGTTATGTAAGTGCCCGCAGGGGTTGGTAGGAGCTTGTAGGGTGCCATATGTTTCCGGAGGGTTGTGTAGGGTTCCGTAGGGGCCTGTGGTGTTCCCTAGGGGCCTGTAGAGTCTCGTACAGTTTCGGTAGGGTCCTGTAGGTTTCCATGAGGGCCCGCAGAGGTCTGAAGGGGCCCGTAGTGCTCCGTAAGGATCCATAGGGTTCCATAGAGCTTCGTAGGTTCCCTAGAGGCCTCTGGAGTACCGCAGGAGCCAGTAGTGTTCTGTAGGGGCCCGTAGGGTTCCTTCCATAGGAGCTGGCAGTGTTCCGTAGGGTCCTCTAGGGTTGAGTAAGTGCCCGCAGGAGTCTGTAGGAATCCGTGGGATTCTGTAAGGTTCTGGAGGGTTCTGCAGGGTTCCGTAGGGGCCCGTAGAGTTCCGTAGTGGCTGGTAAAGTTCCCTAGGGCCCTGTACCGTTCCGTAACTGCCTGCAAGGGTCTTTAGGCTTCCGTAGGGGCTGGTAGGGTTCCATAAAGTTGCGTGGGTTCCTGCAGAGTTCTGCAAGTGCCCGCAAGGGCCTGTAGGGGCCCACAGTGTTTCTGCCAGGTTCCGTAGAGTTCCGTAGGGGCCATATTTTTCTGTAGTGGCTGGTAGTATTCTGTAGGGGTCTGTAGGTTTCCGTAGGCACCGACAGTGTTCTGTAGGAGCCCATAGGGTTTTAGTGAGGTTCCGTTGTGTTGCTAAGGGTCTTGTAGAGTGCTGTCGGGTCCTGGAGTATTCTGTAGGGTTCCAGAGGGGCTGGTAGGGTTCCGTCGAAATCTGAAGGGTTCCCTAGGGGCCCGTAGAGTCCCGTAGATTTCCGTAGGGGACTGTAGGGTTATGTAAGTGCCCGCAGGGGTTGGTAGGAGCTTGTAGGGTGCCATATGTTTCCGGAGGGTTGTGTAGGGTTCCATAGGGGCCTGTGGTGTTCCCTAGGGGCCTGTAGAGTCTCGTACAGTTTCGGTAGGGTCCTGTAGGTTTCCATGAGGGCCCGCAGAGGTCTGAATGGGCCCGTACTGTTCCGTAAGGATCCATAGGGTTCCGTAGAGCTTCGTAGGTTCCCTAGAGGCCTCTGGAGTACCGCAGGAGCCAGTAGTGTTCCGTAGGGTCCTCTAGGGTTGAGTAAGTGCCCGCAGGAGTCTGTAGGAATCCGTGGGATTCTGTAAGGTTCTGGAGGGTTCTGCAGGGTTCCGTAGGGGCCCGTAGAGTTCCATAGCGGCTGGTAAAGTTCCCTAGGGCCCTGTACCGTTCCGTAACTGCCTGCAAGGGTCTTTAGGCTTCCGTAGGGGCTGGTAGGGTTCCATAAAGTTGCGTGGGTTCCTGCAGAGTTCTGCAAGTGCCCGCAAGGGCCTGTAGGGGCCCACAGTGTTTCTGCCAGGTTCCGTAGAGTTCCGTAGGGGCCATATTTTTCTGTAGTGGCTGGTAGTATTCTGTAGGGGTCTGTAGGTTTCCGTAGGCGTCTGCAGTGTTCTGTAGGAGCCCATAGGGTTTTAGTGAGGTTCCGTTGTGTTGCTAAGGGTCTTGTAGAGTGCTGTCAGGTCCTGGAGTATTCTGTAGGGTTCCAGAGGGGCTGGTAGGGTTCCGTCGAAATCTGAAGGGTTCCCTAGGGGCCCGTAGAGTCCCGTAGATTTCCGTAGGGGACTGTAGGGTTATGTAAGTGCCCGCAGGGGTTGGTAGGAGCTTGTAGGGTGCCATATGTTTCCGGAGGGTTGTGTAGGGTTCCGTAGGGGCCTGTGGTGTTCCCTAGGGGCCTGTAGAGTCTCGTACAGTTTCGGTAGGGTCCTGTAGGTTTCCATGAGGGCCCGCAGAGGTCTGAAGGGGCCCGTAGTGCTCCGTAAGGATCCATAGGGTTCCATAGAGCTTCGTAGGTTCCCTAGAGGCCTCTGGAGTACCGCAGGAGCCAGTAGTGTTCTGTAGGGGCCCGTAGGGTTCCTTCCATAGGAGCTGGCAGTGTTCCGTAGGGTCCTCTAGGGTTGAGTAAGTGCCCGCAGGAGTCTGTAGGAATCCGTGGGATTCTGTAAGGTTCTGGAGGGTTCTGCAGGGTTCCGTAGGGGCCCGTAGAGTTCCATAGTGGCTGGTAAAGTTCCCTAGGGCCCTGTACCGTTCCGTAACTGCCTGCAAGGGTCTTTAGGCTTCCGTAGGGGCTGGTAGGGTTCCATAAAGTTCCGTGGGTTCCTGCAGAGTTCTGCAAGTGCCCGCAAGGGCCTGTAGGGGCCCACAGTGTTTCTGCCAGGTTCCGTAGAGTTCCGTAGGGGCCATATTTTTCTGTAGTGGCTGGTAGTATTCTGTAGGGGTCTGTAGGTTTCCGTAGGCACCGACAGTGTTCTGTAGGAGCCCATAGGGTTTTAGTGAGGTTCCGTTGTGTTGCTAAGGGTCTTGTAGAGTGCTGTCGGGTCCTGGAGTATTCTGTAGGGTTCCAGAGGGGCTGGTAGGGTTCCGTCGAAATCTGAAGGGTTCCCTAGGGGCCCGTAGAGTCCCGTAGATTTCCGTAGGGACCTGTAGGGTTATGTAAGTGCCCGCAGGGGTTGGTAGGAGCTTGTAGGGTGCCATATGTTTCCGGAGGGTTGTGTAGGGTTCCGTAGGGGCCTGTGGTGTTCCCTAGGGGCCTGTAGAGTCTCGTACAGTTTCGGTAGGGTCTTGTAGGTTTCCATGAGGGCCCGCAGAGGTCTGAAGGGGCCCGTACTGTTCCGTAAGGATCCATAGGGTTCCGTAGAGCTTCGTAGGTTCCCTAGAGGCCTCTGGAGTACCGCAGGAGCCAGTAGTGTTCCGTAGGGTCCTCTAGGGTTGAGTAAGTGCCCGCAGGAGTCTGTAGGAATCCGTGGGATTCTGTAAGGTTCTGGAGGGTTCTGCAGGGTTCCGTAGGGGCCCGTAGAGTTCCGTAGTGGCTGGTAAAGTTCCCTAGGGCCCTGTACCGTTCCGTAACTGCCTGCAAGGGTCTTTAGGCTTCCGTAGGGGCTGGTAGGGTTCCATAAAGTTGCGTGGGTTCCTGCAGAGTTCTGCAAGTGCCTGCAAGGGCCTGTAGGGGCCCACAGTGTTTCTGCCAGGTTCCGTAGAGTTCCGTAGGGGCCATATTTTTCTGTAGTGGCTGGTAGTATTCTGTAGGGGTCTGTAGGTTTCCGTAGGCACCGACAGTGTTCTGTAGGAGCCCATAGGGTTTTCGTGAGGTTCCGTTGTGTTGCTAAGGGTCTTGTAGAGTGCTGTCGGGTCCTGGAGTATTCTGTAGGGTTCCAGAGGGGCTCCTAGGGTTCCGTCGAAATCTATAGGGTTCCCTAGGGGCCCATAGAGTCCCGTAGATTGCTGTAGGGACCTGTAGGGTTGTGTAAGTGCTCGCAGGGGTTGGTAGGAGCTTGTAGGGTTCCATAAGTTTCCAGAGGGTTGTGTAGGGTTCCGTAGGGGCCTGTGGTGTTCCCTAAGGGCCTGTAGAGTCTCGTACGGTTCCGTAGGGGCCTGTGGTGTTCCCTAGGGGCCTGTAGAGTCTCGTACAGTTCTGTAGGGTCCTGTAGGTTTCCATAAGCGCCCGCAGAGGTCTGAAGGGGCCCGTACTGTTTTGTAAGGATCCATAGGGCTCTGTAGAGCTTCGTAGGTTTCCTAGAGGCCTCTGGAGTACCGCAGGAGCCAGTAGTGTTCTGTAGGGGCCCGTAGGGTTCCTTCCATAGGGGCTGGCAGTGTTCCGTAGGGGCCTGTAGGGTTGTTTAAGTGCCCGCAGAAGTCTGTAGGAGTCTGTGGGATTCTGTAAGGTTCCAGAGGGTTCTGCAGGGTTCCGTAGGGACCCGTAGAGTTCCGTAGTGGCTGGTAAAGTTCCGTAGGGCCCTGTGGGGTTCTGTATGGACCTGTAGGGTTCCGTAGGGGCCTGCAGGGTTCTGTAAGTGCCCGTAGGTGTCTGTACGGGTCTGTAGGGTTCCGTAGGCACCGACAGTGTTCTGTAGGAGCCCATAGGGTTTTAGTGAGGTTCCGTTGTGTTGCTAAGGGTCTTGTAGAGTGCTGTCGCTTCCTGGAGTATTCTGTAGGGTTCCAGAGGGGCTGGTAGGGTTCCGTCGAAATCTGAAGGGTTCCCTAGGGGCCCGTAGAGTCCCGTAGATTTCCGTAGGGGACTGTAGGGTTATGTAAGTGCCCGCAGGGGTTGGTAGGAGCTTGTAGGGTGCCATATGTTTCCGGAGGGTTGTGTAGGGTTCCGTAGGGGCCTGTGGTGTTCCCTAGGGGCCTGTAGAGTCTCGTACAGTTTCGGTAGGGTCCTGTAGGTTTCCATGAGGGCCCGCAGAGTTCTGAAGGGGCCCGTACTGTTCCGTAAGGATCCATAGGGTTCCGTAGAGCTTCGTAGGTTCCCTAGAGGCCTCTGGAGTACCGCAGGAGCCAGTAGTGTTCCGTAGGGTCCTCTAGGGTTGAGTAAGTGCCCGCAGGAGTCTGTAGGAATCCGTGGGATTCTGTAAGGTTCTGGAGGGTTCTGCAGGGTTCCGTAGGGGCCCGTAGAGTTCCGTAGTGGCTGGTAAAGTTCCCTAGGGCCCTGTACCGTTCCGTAACTGCCTGCAAGGGTCTTTAGGCTTCCGTAGGGGCTGCTAGGGTTCCATAAAGTTGCGTGGGTTCCTGCAGAGTTCTGCAAGTGCCCGCAAGGGCCTGTAGGGGCCCACAGTGTTTCTGCCAGGTTCCGTAGAGTTCCGTAGGGGCCATATTTTTCTGTAGTGGCTGGTAGTATTCTGTAGGGGTCTGTAGGTTTCCGTAGGCACCGACAGTGTTCTGTAGGAGCCCATAGGGTTTTAGTGAGGTTCCGTTGTGTTGCTAAGGGTCTTGTAGAGTGCTGTCGGGTCCTGGAGTATTCTGTAGGGTTCCAGAGGGGCTGGTAGGGTTCCGTCGAAATCTGAAGGGTTCCCTAGGGGCCCGTAGAGTCCCATAGATTTCCGTAGGGGACTGTAGGGTCGTGTAAGTGCCCGCAGGGGTTGGTAGGAGCTTGTAGGGTGCCATATGTTTCCGGAGGGTTGTGTAGGGTTCCGTAGGGGCCTGTGGTGTTCCCTAGGGGCCTGTAGAGTCTCGTACAGTTTCGGTAGGGTCCTGTAGGTTTCCATGAGGGCCCGCAGAGGTCTGAAGGGGCCCGTACTGTTCCGTAAGGATCCATAGGGTTCCGTAGAGCTTCGTAGGTTCCCTAGAGGCCTCTGGAGTACCGCAGGAGCCAGTAGTGTTCCGTAGGGTCCTCTAGGGTTGAGTAAGTGCCCGCAGGAGTCTGTAGGAATCCGTGGGATTCTGTAAGGTTCTGGAGGGTTCTGCAGGGTTCCGTAGGGGCCCGTAGAGTTCCATAGTGGCTGGTAAAGTTCCCTAGGGCCCTGTACCGTTCCGTAACTGCCTGCAAGGGTCTTTAGGCTTCCGTAGGGGCTGGTAGGGTTCCATAAAGTTGCGTGGGTTCCTGCAGAGTTCTGCAAGTGCCCGCAAGGGCCTGTAGGGGCCCACAGTGTTTCTGCCAGGTTCCGTAGAGTTCCGTAGGGGCCATATTTTTCTGTAGTGGCTGGTAGTATTCTGTAGGGGTCTGTAGGTTTCCGTAGGCACCGACAGTGTTCTGTAGGAGCCCATAGGGTTTTAGTGAGGTTCCGTTGTGTTGCTAAGGGTCTTGTAGAGTGCTGTCGGGTCCTGGAGTATTCTGTAGGGTTCCAGAGGGGCTGGTAGGGTTCCGTCGAAATCTGAAGGGTTCCCTAGGGGCCCGTAGAGTCCCGTAGATTTCCGTAGGGACCTGTAGGGTTATGTAAGTGCCCGCAGGGGTTGGTAGGAGCTTGTAGGGTGCCATATGTTTCCGGAGGGTTGTGTAGGGTTCCGTAGGGGCCTGTGGTGTTCCC